>NC_089841.1:276682187-277014687 GCF_035609145.1 Eleutherodactylus coqui
ACAATGTAGATTAGAACAGTAGTCTAACCACTGGAATGAACTATGTACCAACCCAACCTCTGCACAACACAACTAAGGCCCCCTGCACACCAGCGGAAATTCCACTGCGAGATTTCCCACAGAATTTCCGCCCAGCGGCCGCTGCCATAGGATTGCATTAGGGAACGCAATCCTAGGCAGAGAGCCGCGATTTGCCCACACAGAAATGTCAGTGAAGAGCCGCCGGCTGGGCGGCAGCTGGCACATCACAGAGCTTCGGAGATGCCGGGAGCAGGTGAGCCGCAGGGCTGTGCAGGGGCACAGGTCCGCATCCCGCTGCGAGAATTCTCACAGCGGGATCCGACCCGGCCGTCCGCAGGCGGCCTGATGCTCTCAAGGACATTAAGAAGGCAAGAAATTCCACAAGACATACCAGTTCATTTAAAGCCATTGCCGGTGACAACCCCATGAAGCTGAATGAGAGAATGCCCAGAGTGTGCAAAGCTGGCATCAAAGCAAAAGGGGCGACTTTGAAAAATCTAAAACAATCTTAACACTTTTTGTAAACTATCTAATTCCATACACGTTTCTTCATAGTTTTTATGTCTTCAATTTAAATCTATAATGCAGATTAAAAAAGCATGAAGTGTAAAGGCGTGTCCAAACTTTTGACTGGTACTGTATATAAATATAGTGAACCCTTTGGAATTACCTGGATTTCTGCACTGACTACTAATAAAATAAGGTCTGATTGTTCTCTAAGTTATCTATAGGTCTAACTAGACTGCTGTTCATGTATTATTGAGCACATTGAGTAAATATCCAATGTCCAGGGAGAAAAAGTAAATGAACCTCTTTGTTAATTAGCACTCCAAGTGCTAATTGGCAGAAAGGTGTTCCAGTTAAAGGGGTTGTGTGATTCTAAGAATTGTTGTTCACTAGCTGGGCAGTTGCTAAAATATAAAAGCCCACATACTCACCTGTCTTTGTCCCCAGCTGGGCAGCGCCCTCCACCCCATCCCTCATTGTGGACGGGAAGTCAGGTGATCGGTGCTGCCAATCAGAGCGCGCAGCTGCTGTCTGCAATGGGGGATGGAGTAACATAGTATGTAATTAGAGTAACGGGAGGGTCCCGGGGGGGGGAAGGGGGGGGGGGGGGCAAAGATAGGTCAGTATGTGGTCTTTTTTATTTTACACCCTGCCCAACCATTAAAATGTGTTTCTTTTAATTACACAAATCATTTAAAGAGATGAGATTGGAAATATGGATTTCAAAGGTGCTTTGCCCATTAAATAAAGGCACATAAAACCTGACTAGTGATAGATCTGTTCTTCTCAAGGAAGATTAGTTAGATTTCAGAAAATGTGTTATAAAAGCTGAAAAAGGTTACGAAAACATTGCTAAAGTCTTAGGTGTAGATCAATTCACAGACAAATCTACAAATGGAGACAATTCCGGACTGTTGCTACTGTCCCTCGAAGGGGACGTCTTGTCCAGACCTTATTCACATGAGTGTTTTTATATGACCAATTCAGCCACAATACAAATTGTGACCGTGTGAAGCATCGGATTCCAATGTATTCATTCACATGGCGATTATCAGCCACGTAAAAACGCCCGGCTGGCGAAAATAGGACATCAGCAGCAAAATACGGCAGCCGATGTTTTGATGTGAAAAGAAAATATAGGTCTTTCCCTATCTATGAGAGCTGCCGGCAAAGGGGGGGGGGGGGGGGGGATAGTAGCGCTAGCCGCACCCAGCCATGCGAATGAGCAAGAAAGCGTGAGATTTAGCCGCGACTTGGTCATGGCTTTTTCTCGTTCATGGGATTTTCGTCCACGGTGCAGGTCAGCAGCAATTGCAACGCTTATATGACAGAGACCCAAGATCAAGAGCACAACAGGCAATGCTGAAAGAACCAAAAAGCTTACAAAAGACTCTACAAACTGTATAAACCTTCGTTCATGTGTCCACTACTAGAAAAACACCGGACAAGAATGGGGTCCATGAAAAGATACCAAAAAGGACAAAACATTGCAGCCCCATATCAGCTTCACCCAAGACCTCCTGGATGTTCCATAATGCTTCTGGGAAAATGTTCTATAGACAAATGAGACAAAATGGAACTTATTAGCACAAGTGCACAAAACTACATTTGAAGGAAGAGTTCACTGCACACCAACACCAAAAACCTCATCCCTACTGTGGAGGATGGTGGAGGGAGCATCGTAGTTTGGTCCCTCCATAATGTTATATGTCTGTCAGTGTCTTGTTTGTGGAGTGTATTTGATTTATGTGGAATAGATGGTTGCAGGACTGAGAGGGTTAATGTCTGGTATCTTCTGTCCTGTCTAGATGGGGGGACTCCCACCTTTAATAAACCTAGCTCCCCAATATAAATGAGAAAACCGAAACAAATTGCTGGCTTTTAATATGTGGGTAGGCCACAGCTTTATAACCGCTAACTGCTCCGTATGCCGCTGCCGCCTGGCGCCGCGTGAAAATTCGCTGGTCCTCCCCCACCCTGCTAGCCACAGGCAAAGGGGCTGTTGCCAACGCCCTATCTCCGCCTCCTACTGACTCTAGGCTGCCACCGCTACCCTCACTGTCCTGTACCTCTACTCTGCTACTCTCTCTATACTTTCCCCTTGCTGACCGCTTCTCCCCCCTTTTGCTAGCGCCATATCTAAGCTGCTCTCTCTCGCCTCCGCTATTTTCTTCTGGGCTGAACAGGGACTCGCTCCCGTAGCCCCCAGCGGCCTCCTTTTGAAGTGCAGGCCTCTTGCCGGAACTATTTCCTGCTTGTGGATCCCTCCGCCTGCTGAAGGAGACACGTGGAGCGCGCTCCTTCTCCCTTCTGAGACCCCTCTGGACAGCCGCGGGATTTCCCTCTCCCGAGCCGGACTTACCCGTCCTCTGTACCGCTACTCCGCTCCTGGTAAGTAACCCACCGGCTTCCGGTCCAAACTCGTCCCCGCTCCTGCGATCCCTCCGACTGGCTATGCCCGCCGGACTGGCTGCATCCGCCGGGCGCTGCGACCGCTCCGCTCCCGCCCGCCCCCGGGCTGTTGTTCCGACCTCCTTTCTTCGCCGCTGGGCTGGGGCTCAATCTGGCTGGCGGGTGTCTTCTCCTCTGCGGTCTTCCGCGGGGTTCCGCGCCGCTATTCACCGCTGGTGGCTCTCCCTCCGCTCCTCCCTCTGGTGCCGCCGCCGCCGCTCCAAACTCTTCGGCCATCTTCTTGAGCCACTGGGGGCCCTGGCTGGCCACTGCTTCTTTGATTTGCTGCATGAGTTGCTCCATCTTCACTCTTGATTGCAGACCTCTCCTGGTGCGTCTTCTCCCTTCTTCTTTCTTCAGAGCAATGAGCCCCTCCTCTTCCTCCCTCTCTATTTCCTGCTTGTTGTACCACCCCCCCTTTGGTCGCTTCCTTCTTTTCCCCCTAAATCTCCCCACCCCCCAGTCACCCACAGCTTCGTTAGGCGCTCTGCTGTCCCCTAGAAAATGTATTGTTGTATTCAATGTATTGTTTTGGGGTCACGTGAGGATGTTACATGTATGTGTTTGCAGAAGTCAGAAAGTGAGACAGGAAAGTTGATTGAGAGTGGGTCAGTCAGAAAAGGAAGAGCGAGATCCGATAGTGAGTGAACCACACAGACACCGGACATCAGTCTGTGTGAGGAGAGAATAGAGGACGCCGAGCGACTTCCTTGTGCTCTGCCAGGGCCCACTCTACCAGGAGACTTCGCGCTTCACAGTGAGAGGAGGACAACGAGAGTCGCTGTGAGCGGGATCACACAGATAACTTGGATTGTGGATCATCCGAGATATCCAGAGAATCCTCCCTATTCCACCACTCTGACTGGTTACATCAGTACCAAGACTTTCTTTGGATTGGAGTTTAAAAGGTTACAGTAAATGGACAGACCCGACCATTCCTGGTTCCTGTTCAGAAAGTTGCCCTGTGTGGACTACTTTATTTCTTCTGGAAGATCCACCGCAGAGGACGGAACGGTGGCATCACGAGTGTAATCCCTGGTTACAACCCCAGTGACCTCCCCCAGCAGTAACGTGGTCGGGGGCCAAGCTACCCCCAGGGGAGGAGATGATAGAGCCCCGTGACAAAGCCTTTCTCTACCCCGCTATCTCCTCAGCCGTGGGCCTGCTCCTCGGACGCGGCAGTTTGTAGTCTCGGTATCTGAACATCTTGTGATCATTGAACGAACAATCAATTCTAAGCTGTACCAAGCTATTTTACAGGAGAATGTAAGGGCAGCCGTCCATGGCCTCCAGCTGAAGAGACGTTGGCCAACAAGACAATGACCCAAAGCACACAATCAAATCAACTAATGAATGTTTGGAAAAGAAGAAGATTTGTGTTTTGGAACGGCCAAATCAGAGTCCTGACCCTGAGGCCAGGCTGACATGGGCAGACCAGATTCCGCATGTGGGAGGCCCGCAGCAGATTCCGGCTGTGAGCCAAGCTGGCGACCTGCTTAATTGCTGTTTCTGTATTGCAGAGGACCGTGGCGGCTCGCCGTCGGTCATGCGCAGTACAGTTTTTTCTTTCAAAGCTTGTATTTCCAGCGTTGCAGCTTAGTGATGACACTGGTACCCACAGCTCATACGCAATATTAAGTGTGTATGGGCTGCGGGTCGGATGGCCTCCATTGACTTCAGTAGAGGCTGTCCGTGCAGAGTCCGTAACAAAATAGAGCTTGCTGCGATTTTTCTTCTGCAATTGTGAAGAAAAAAAGCGAAAGTACATGCTTCTCAATGCCTGCGTTTTGCCGCAATTGGAATCCACCCGTGTGAGCCCAGCCCGACTCTATAGACACGTTGTGCCTAACCTAGAGAAGGCTTGGTACACAAGGCATTCCAGAAGATGAAACACGTTTGCAGGAAGGAATGATCCAAAATTTCTCCTCAATCTTCCTTGTGCAAATCTCAGCTACAGGAAATGTTTAATGGCGGCGATTGCTGCTAAAGGGGATCTATGGGCCACAAAATGGCAGAGTTTTCCTAACTGCACTACGGATGGTGTGCTCGATAGAAGCCATGGAGGTACCAGCGTTTGTGTGTTAGCAGTTACATTGTGTTTGTCTACAATCGTCACATAAGGAAAAATCAGACCACGTTTTATTAGAAATGAAACCAGAAGCCCCGGTAACGGCCAATTGTAGAAGATTGTATGTATCTCGCTCACAGCCGCTCCACGCCGATCCTTGGATGTGGCCGGTCAGGGATGAACTATAACAAGCGTGTAATAAACCACTTAGTTCACTCAGGTCCTAAACAGCTTCCCGAGGCGTACAGTCTGAGGCGTGGCTCTTTAAGCCCTACTGGTTCCAGGGAACCTGGAGTTTCTTATACCTGGCGCTGATTGAGGTTGGCGGTGATTTTTTTACTTGCCCTAACCTAAAATATATATTTCTCTAAAACGCTGCATGCCACACTTGTATTCTGACAACCCTCCAGTACGAGACTTGTCATTGCCTTTCTCTTTTCATTCTGTTCTCCCCAACAGGTACCATGACAAACAGGAGGTGACCAGTAACTTCCTGGGTGCCATGTGGCTCATTTCCATAACGTTCCTATCAATTGGATATGGAGATATGGTGCCCAACACCTACTGTGGAAAGGGAGTCTGTCTGCTGACGGGCATTATGGTAAGACCGCCGCCACCTACGTACCGCCAGCTCATCCTCCATTTCCTGTTGTCTTCCTATGTACCGTACTTCCTTTCTCTTCATCTATTTTTCTCCTGAGTCACAAGTCTTTTTGAATCTTCCTACTTTTAGTGTTTTTCTTGTTCCATGCTCTGCAGTGAGCCTGTCCTTTCCTTCCACAGGGTGCAGGCTGCACAGCTCTGGTTGTTGCTGTTGTTGCAAGAAAGTTGGAGCTCACCAAAGCTGAGAAACACGTACACAACTTTATGATGGACACACAACTTTCAAAGCGGGTACAGAGTGGTGGGAAAGAATGCGAATGGGGTGGAATTTGGAGAAAATGCTATGCTAGTGCCCTACAAGTCTAGTGAAGGAACCGAAAGGCATGCTGTACTGAAGGGAATAGAAGAAGAATGCCCCCCAGGCATGCGCCACCCTGCTTGCTCCTCCATAGTGCAGTAGGCTCATGCATGCTTCCCCGCACCTGGAATATGTAGAGAAAAACACCGAATGTTCCTGAATCCAGATTCATTCCTTTCTCGGTCTGTCTTCCATTGTACTTCCATGTGTCCTTGAGCAGGGCTGGCCTCAGACTGCATGGCACCCCGAGCAAAGCTCGCTGTTATCGCATGCCGCGCCATACAAATGTTCCTCTAATGAAATACAGCGCTTATGGTACGCCAAAAAAGGCTTCGGTAGCCCCAGTGAACTTGTGCTCATGCATCACTTTCTGGCTTCTATATACATTGACCAGCACTCTGAATCCGGGCTCCTATAGACGGACAGATCTGCATGCGTTTTTGGGCACGCAGGAATTGCGCGCAGAGAATAGAACTCGTTGATTTCAGCGGGTTGGTTGTCATGTCCTTTTTCTGGTGTGCATTTCAGACGCGCGCAAAATCAAAGCACCTGCTCTATTTTCCCACGTATTTAAAAGGTCGTCATAGTAGTCTATTGTGGCATGCAAATGCATGCATAATGCGAGATACATTGCGCAAAACTGGGAGAAAAGAACACGTATGGACCCCATAAAGTTACGTAGCCTTTTAAATCACAGCGGGGGTGTCGTGTGCATGTGAACTGGCCCTGCGTGTGCTAAAAAGTACAGTCCTATGCACAGACACATGCGGAAAGCAACCTCGTTCGCTGCACAAATAGCTTGCACGGAGGCGAGCGTATTTGTACATATGCTTGTCTGCAGCCGCCTGCAATATTACAATTCTTCTACATCTCTAGATCAGTCTGAGGCGCCTTCACATGAGCGCATTCACATATCTGCGTGTGCCTCAGTGCTGCGTATTTGTGGAATGAACCATGCTTTTTTTGCGCACGCATTGGCGTATTTTACTGCACTTTTTCCACGCGCAGCAAACAAAGACGCACCAATTGAAATGGCTAATTAGTCTATTAAGTCCCAGATGTGTTCTTTTTCTGGTGCAATGTTTCACGCATCTCCTAGCGGATTCTGCGCACATTCCCATTGACTTCTATGGGGACTTTTGGTGTGCAAGGAAATAGAGCATGCTGCCTTTTATTGCGCGGCAGTACAATATGTGCATGTGAACAATCCCACTGAAATCAATGGGTCCTATTCTCTTGCGAGCAAATCCATCCGTGTGAAAGGGGCTTTCGGGTATTTCTATCACCAGTCTGGGATGTGTACAATATCATGGCGGCCAGAACGTAGTAGTCCACATAAAAACAAGTATAACTGCCAGATGATAACATCTAGCTCTGCCATACTGTAATCAGACCTCTAGTGCCCACCCAGCGGTCAGCATAGGAGGACAGCGCTATTAAAAGTTCTTCCAGCGCTATTGTGTCCTCTTGTATATTTGACAATCACAGTGACCCGTCTGGACTTCAGAAATTCCTCCTGATAAGTTCCGCACAAATCCGTTATTTCTGAGCGTAAGGGCTCCGCACACTTGTGTTTTTTAATGCAATTGTCAATGGGACTTTCTAATGTTAAAAATGCATCACAAGTTGGTGCTCTGCGGTGTTGGCGCGATGCGGTGTTGGCGCGATGCAATGTTGGTGCTCTGCGGTGTTGGCACGATGCAATGTTGGTGCTCTGCGGTGTTGGCGCGATGCAATGTTGGTGCTCTGCGGTGTTGGTGCGATGCAATGTTGGTGCTCTGCGGTGTTGGCGCTATGCAATGTTGGTGCTCTGTGGTGTTGGCGTGATGCAATGTTGGTACTCTGCGGTGTTGGCGCGATGCAATGTTGGTGCTCTGCGGTGTTGGCGCGATGCAATGTTGGTGCTCTGCGGTGTTGGTGCGATGCAATGTTGGTGCTCTGCGGTGTTGGCGCGATGCAATGTTGGTGCTCTGCGGTGTTGGCGCGATGCAATGTTGGTGCTCTGCGGTGTTGGAGCGATGCAATGTTGGTGCTCTGCGGTGTTGGCGCTATGCAATGTTGGTGCTCTGCGGTGTTGGCGTGATGCAATGTTGGTACTCTGCGGTGTTGGCGCGATGCAATGTTGGTGCTCTGCGGTGTTGGCGCGATGCAATGTTGGTGCTCTGCGGTGTTGGTGCGATGCAATGTTGGTGCTCTGCGGTGTTGGCGCGATGCAATGTTGGTGCTCTGCGGTGTTGGCGCGATGCAATGTTGGTGCTCTGCGGTGTTGGCGCGATGCAATGTTGGCGCGATGCGTTTTTTGTGCGATGCGTTTTTAACATTAGAAAGTCCCATTGACAATCGCATTAAAAAACACAAGTGTGCGGGGCCACAATCCACATGCAGAAAAGGCATCATTGTTAAAGGGGTTTTGTCATTAAAAAAAAATGATCTAAAGGTACCTATTCCTTCCCTGTCTGTCTCCTTATCACATCTTCTGGTTGAGCTTCCCCACTGCCCCGTGGTCACCTCACCGCATGCTGGCCGGCTTGTTATGAGGGCTGCATTCCTCACATTCCTTCCGGCCGGGTCAGTGAAGGTCACATCCCTGTGCTGTAGCTTCACTGCCTAGGAAGGAATTGTAATCTATTTCAGAGACAGCTGGTATGAGCAATCTCTGAAGAAGATAGGCAGTCCCCCTGCCGGCCTGTGAGCTGTGGCGTAAGGTACATTGGCAGACTGCCAACCTAATGTACGTAACCTCACAGGAAGGAGCAGAATCTGGCAGCTGGAGGTGAAGTGAACCCCCCCCCCCCCCCCACACACACACACACACACACACACCCACAGGAGAAGATAAGGGAGGTGAAGATCTGGTAAGTAGACTTATGGGGGAGGAATAGATAAGTAGAGCATTTTTCTTTTTTAGTGACAGAACCCCTTTAAAGGGCCACTCCGGTGATTCTTGTAGCTCTCCCTCAATATATATAAGGACTGGTCCCCTGGCCAAATGGAACTGTCTTATGATAGACCCTCATTGACTATGATGGGGTATGTCCCATTTCTGGCTAGCTGTCTGGCACTTTTCTGGAGTTTACAGCTCTATTGCGTCCTGTTCTCTAGTGAACGGAACCTCCGATGCTGATGGAATAAACCCGACGTGAGCTAATGTTACCTGCTTCGTTATTTCTTTCTGTCTGAATCTCCCAAGCTCTTTCCTCAGATGGTCAGACAGCTCAGGTCTACTTTGGGGTTATGTATTCATTTTCTAGTCAGATTCTCAGTCTGTTTGATGCTGTTACATGGAGACATAGACACGCCTATCATAGTTACTGATGATCACACAGCTCCTGCCACACAGTTATAATAGAGGAGATCACAGCTCATCCGTCTGACTGTATACTTATGGTCTGTAGCTTATTTAAGTGATTATATAAGGTAATGATAATTAAACTATCCCCTCAGCGGGCAGAAATGGCATAGCCTTAATTAATGCTGGGCTGATGCATAATGGGACTGATTGAAAAGTAAAAATTCTCACCATCAAGAGGCGAGCACAGAGGGCTGCACTGCATGGAAGTGTCTGCAGTACACAGGGGAGACCTCCAGAGTGTAATCCAGTGAGGGATGCAGGGATGGAAAAATGTGTTTTCACTGGAGTGGCCCTTTAAGGAGAGTATAATATCCCATCAAACACAAAGGACAGGTTGGATAAAGTGACTTCAAAATAATGTCTTTACTGTCTTGTGCCTACCACATTGGTGACACCTACCTGTGGTGCAGATCATCGTATCCCTCCACAGTGTCCCTCGTCGCGGTTCTGCATTGTGGCATACTCCTCATTGAATGCATTTGACTTTTTTATTCTTTTTTTTATACCAGGTGAAAAATGCGGCTGCCAACGTGCTCAGGGAAACGTGGCTGATCTACAAACACACGAAGCTCGTGAGGAAGATCGACCACGCTAAAGTACGCAAACACCAACGCAAGTTCCTGCAAGCAATTCACCTGTAAGTGAGACTAGAAGGGAAAGAACGAAGTAAAGGTCAGTCAAGGGGAGACAAAGCCGCCAGGGTATCAGGCAGGGCAGTGGAAGGTTAATTAGTAGGAACAAGGAAAACGTGGCGGCGTTACAAGCTGCTAACACGTGGGCCGCAGCGCCCGCCGGGCGGGTTACTCCACGCGTATCACAACTTATCGCGTCACCCGTGTGTTGCTGTTTGCAATTCATTGGTCGGATTCTCACAACTTCTGCAGGTCCAGCGGGTTTGGATTTCGTTCACCAGCGAAGTATGTAGTAGAACGAGCTTCTTCATACCGCAGCGACAGAATCCGCAAATGGTAGCCAAAGGCAATAATACGGTTCAACTGCTACATAGCAGAAACCAATCAGGTTCCAGAAACCCAAACTTTGATATGAATGAACTCTTCATTCCTTCCTGGCGCCAAATAACTACAAGGCACAGATATAAGCCATTCCATGGGGTCTACCCGCGGTGACAACACTAGTGCTGTCTTGGAGGTGGGAGAACTTCTTAGGGCTCATGCCCATGGGCGTATGCATATTTTATAACAATACCTCGCTGTGTTTCAGAGCAGGTGCGTGTATGTAAACGCCTCCCATACGCAATGTATTGTGCGTGGACGGCATATTATACACTGCCCATACACATGTCGAGGCTCCCGCTGTGTAGGCATGCGGACAAATAGAGCAGCTGCCATCTCTTCCTTGTGAGTATCGATACGCGACGGTGTGCATGGATCAATGAAGGTCCATTGACTCGTATTGACTCCTTTCACCGTGTATCGCGAGTCTGTGCAGCGCCTCTCATGATACGTGGTGAAAGCACGGTCGTGGGCATGAACCCTTAGTCTAGTGCGACCAAGAAAGACCTGCGCACAACTTTGTTTTATAGGTTTGGTCTGCCGTTGCTAGAGAGTACTGGATACGTATTAGATGTCTCAGAAAGGGAGAAACCTTCAGCATTCATGAACGACATCGTCTGTAGAGGAAGTGGCCAAATACGTGCGGATTGTTGAGCAGTAAAGAATGGCGCAGCGTGTAGAGCACTGCACTCGTAGGGTGCCTGTCCAAACACGCTCGCTGCTACCCAACACATTTCACGCTATCCACACGACAAAACCCTGAAAGATAAGTCCGGCCCTATCCGTCTCACACATCTAGAAGCCGAGTGCCAGAAAGACAGGGCTACTAGTAATATCGCTCAGGAGCCGCGCTAGTGAAGACGAAGCCATTGAAATCAATGGTTTCATTTCATCATGTTCTGCAGGCGTGATTAACGTGAGAAGGCACGGCCGTCTGAAGACGCCTTCAGGAATTCTTGCGCATGCGCCTTAAACCGGGCTATTCACATGGGCATTTTTTGCTCGGACCTCTTCAGGAAGCGCAATCGTCCATGAAGGTTTATGGCAGTGTAAGACAATGCAGCGCACACAGATGTTGCACGTATGTCTGCAGAGGCGTTTTCACATGTTGCCCGGACACAGTGACATCAAATAGTCCTTTTTTTGTGCATGTGAAAAATGGAAGGTGCACAGAAGTAAAAAAAACGCAAATACGCAACAAAAACGTATGCAACGCACACTCAGTGAATCGACCTTTGTAAAACGGACCAAAATTGCATATCCCCACGCAAATAAGAATTTATGGAGAAGCAGCGTTGTCCCCAGCAGATAAGGCAGATGCCATGACTGGGAGGACGGCGGCGAGACACCAATACCTAATGCTAAATAACCGAAAGCAAAAACAGTCTCGGCCCTGATGTACAAGCTGAGTCTTCTAGGGGTCCCAAATAACTTCAATAACTTTGTAATTTTTGTCTGGTTTCCTATGAATATTGACCTAAACAGTAAGAGCTGATTTATGAAAAGCGTCTCGTGTTCCCAGGATCCTCCACACTCAGGTGTACGTCCATCTGACCTGAAGATGAAGGAGCGGGATTCATCGCCCCATATAACGTTCTTCTATTGCTCAGCTGTCCAATGGCGACACGCCTTACACCACTGTAGATGGGCTGATGCAACTTCTTTGAGATGCGCTTTCAGGATGAATGAAGGGAAATACCAGCTGAATTGTATCAGATGTTAGTAGAAAGTATACCACGGAGCATATCCAATGACATCAGCGCCAAAGTAGGTATTAACATGCAGATTCTGATTCTCAGGTGTCCACTTCCTTTTGGTAGGATAGTGTATCCATCTTCATAGGCAGAATGACAAAGTTATTGGGGAATGTTTGGGTTTCCTAGTGAGATTCTCAGCCTGTATAATGCAAACACTCCAATGGCTTCCATTAACAATCATGATCTGATAAAATGGCGATCTGCATACGGACCTTCTTCAGCAGCATACAGGTCAAAGTGTACTCAGCCTTCTTAGTCTGTAGTCGGGACCATCCAACTGTTGGGGATTCTCCAGGCATCAGAAAGGAATTAGAATTTGTGCACAGCGTAAACAACCATTGACATAGCTGCATGATTAAGGCTTAGTTTTTTGCCCAAACTTGTAGATTCGCACATGTGAGCATTTGTTTCTATAGATATATTCTAATAAAGATTCAGTTTTTATGAGATGGTCCCATACTTGTTCTATTGGCAATTAATCTGGTGACTGGACAGCCACGGAGGTGTTACAATGTTATGGGGGCTTCCTGTGACCCCTTGTGTGTGCAGCTGAGCATTATCCTTCTGAGCTGTCATTGTCCCTTGTACCACTACTAGGGGGGACCAACTATCGTATGTGATGACCCCCAGATCATCACACCAGCAGGGGGGCAGTGTGCCGCTCCACAGCAAAGGCAGGATTGAGGCGCTCATCCCGAGGTCTCCAGACACGAACTCGGCAGTCGTCAGCGCCCAAACTAAATCTAGATTAGTCACTGAGGACAACCTGCTTTCCCTTCGTATCGTCCAGTTTCGTCATTCATAACACCACTGCAAACAGAGGCGATGGTGGGTGTCTGAGGCAGTGCACGTAATGGGTGACATGAGACCAAATGTCCTTCAGCAAGTCCCTGTAATTGGTTCAGACAGACACAGGGGTGTAACAATGGCAGAACCTGTCTCTGTATGGCGGAGAAGGAAACAGTCGGAGCTGCTGGTGCTTGATGGAGGTGGGTCATCTTGGCCTTCGTGAGTCTGAGCCCAGTCATCTTGTCCTCTGTGAGCCTGGACCTGGTCATCTTGGCCTCCATGAGCCTGGACCCGGTCATCTTGGCCTCCATGAGTCTGAGCCCAGTCATCTTGTTCTCCGTGAGCCTAAGCTTGGTCATCTTGTCCTCCGTGAGCCTAAGCACGGTCATCTTGTCCTCCGTCAGTCTGAGTCTGGTCATCTTGTCCTCCGTGAGCCTGAGCCCGGTCATCTTGTTCTCTATGAGCCCGAGCCCGGTCATCTTGGCCTCCGTGAGTCTGAGCCCAGCTAGTTGTCCTCCGTGAGCCTGAGCCCGGTCATCTTGTTCCCCATGAGTCTGAGCCTTGTCATCTTGTTCACCATGAGCCTAAGCCCGGTCATCTTGTCTTCTGTGAGCCTGAGTCCGGTCATCTTGTCATCCAAAAGCCTTAGCGCAGTTATCTTGTCCTCCGTGAGTCTGAGCTTCGTCATCTTGTCCTCTGTGAGCCTGAGTCTGGTCATCTTGTCCTCCATGAGCCTGAGCCTAGTCATCTTGTCCTCCGTGAGCCTGAGTCTGGTCATCTTGTCCTCCATGAGCCTGAGCCTAGTCATCTTGTCCTCCATGAGTCTGAGCTTGGTCATCTTGTCCTCTGTGAGCCTGAGTCTGGTCATCTTGTTCTCCGTGAGCCTGAGCCTGGTCATTTTGTCCTCCATGAGCCTGAGCTTGGTCATCTTGTCCTCCATGAGCCTAAGCACGGTCATCTTGTCCTCCGTCAGTCTGAGTCTGGTCATCTTGTCCTCCATGAGCCCAAGCTCGATCATCTTGTCCTCCGTGAGCCTGAGCCCGGTCATCTTGTTCTCCATGAGCCCGAGCCCGGTCATCTTGGCCTCCGTGAGTCTGAGCCGAGCTAGTTGTCCTCCGTGAGCCTGAGCCCGGTCATCTTGGCCTCCATGGATCTGAGCCTGGTCATCTTGTCCTCCATGAGCCTGAGCCTGGTCATCTTGTCCTCCATGAGCCTGGGCCCGGTCATCTTGTTCCCCATGAGTCTGAGCCTTGTCATCTTGTTCACCATGAGCCTAAGCCCGGTCATCTTGTCTTCTGTGAGCCTGAGTCCGGTTATCTTGTCATCCAAAAGCCTTAGCGCAGTTATCTTGTCCTCCGTGAGTCTGAGCTTGGTCATCTTGTCCTCCATGAGCCTGAGCCTAGTCATCTTGTCCTCCGTGAGTCTGAGTCTGGTCATCTTGCCCTCCAGTGATAGATCAGGTCTTATACGATTCAGGATTTGTTTGTTACTCTCACCATCTAGGGCATATGCAGCAGATTTCTCCAGCAGCTCCAACACATCAATCCTCCTCCTATCAGCTTCCCTCGCAGTCCAACTTTTACCTCCATACACGGCTATGGGGTAAACGGTGGTTTGCACTATCCTGCGTTTAGTTGCTATGCTGATATCCCTACTTTTCCAGATTTTATTCATGTTAAGCATTGCGCTTCGCCCCAGTGCTATCCCATGTTTTACCTCTGGTATAGATTCTCCAGTCTTTTCAATTTTTGAGCCAAGAAAGATGAAGTCTTGCACCATTCTATGGCCTCATTGTCGATTGATTTTGATTGAATTTGGCCATTTTTTGCAGTCATTATAATTTTTGTCTTCTTTATATTCAGGTAGAGGCCCATTTTTTCACTTGCAGTTTTAATCTTCCATATCAGCTGTATTGCGGCAAAATGCCACTAGAGGGCAAGCGTAGTGTAACCGGCGAATGACGTCATATGACGGAGGAAGAAAATAACAGAGCCCACACAAGTATGGCTTCAGCAACATATTCCTACCTGGCCACAATCAGGCAGCGGTATTTATAGCCCCCTTACATTGGGCTGTCACAACATCATTGGACAGTTCTCAATCCAACATCTGATTGGTTACTTTAGACATTACATTGCATTCATTGGATACATTCTGACTTTCTTGACAGAGTTCCAAGTTGCGCAGTAAATTTTCTTAAACTCCTTATCTCATCTCAACATATGTGTCCCTGCAGATAGCTAAAAGCACACGGTCACGTGGTTTATCTAGTACATTCTATGGCTCTAGTTGTCTTAAAGAAAACATCAGCGACCTTTCAGCTAGATTCCATCATTGTGGTGTAGTATTTAAACATTAATTAATTAGATATTACTCAGTCCATGATTGTCCATAATCTAATGGCGTCCTTCACAATCTGCTTCAGACCGGCTTCTCTTTCTGCAAGCAGAGTTGTGTCATCCACAGAACGGAGATTGTTGATGTTTCTGCCACCTATTTTCACCCCGATTCCCAATTCGTCTCGGTCCATTTCCCGCATGATCACTTCCGCATATAGGTTAAACAAGAAGGGTGAGAGGATGCAGCCCTGCCGGGTGCCTTTGCCGTTCCTAAGCCAATCTGTGTCCCATACTGTTTTCTCACAGCGGCTTCTTGACTGGTATAAGGGGATTTTATCATCTTGACTAAAAGCCACTATAGAAATACTAATAAAGACCCGTATAATGGTAGATACTGGCTCTACACAGATGCTCTGCAGACCATATAAAGCCATTTTAATACTGTTATAGCCAGTGGTCACAGGTGACTTCCATTTGGACTGAAGTCATTCATTCTTCTGTCTTGTCTATTGGGTGCAGAGCACCATGACAACTTCTTCCAGGCATCACTTCTTTCTGCAAAGTTTGCAACACAGGTATCTTTGGGTCTTCACTTTTCCAGCACCTCAAACAACTCTACCTACCTACACAAACTCTTCATCCTGCTGCTATCTCCAATTCTGTGCCTATTACTGCCTTATCTGCCCCGATTACTGTACCTGCTGTGTAATATGGTGCCCCAATTACTGCACTTCAGAAATAAGTGTCTTAATTAGAATTACCCTTAAAAATAGTGACACAGACAATACCCCTTAAAATAATAGTGTCGGACAGTTCCCCATATTGTGCCATAGACATTATTAGTGCACCACACAGTAAAAATGCCACGTTTTGTACCCGAACAGTAATAAGTCTTCTCGGTACCTGACTCAATAAAATGATAAATGTAATAAATCCTCAATACTAGTACCCTTTTTGTACTCCCACATGGTAATAATGCCCCTTTTGTGCCCACACATAGTAATAATATGCACAGTAGTGTTTAGTTGAAAGAAATAATGCGCTCTGTGTGCTGCCTAGAAATAGTGCCCTCTTTTGCCGCTTAGACATTAATGATGCTCAATTTGGGTTTTTTAAGGTAATAATTTCCACCTATAAGTGCAATCTTACAAAGCAATAGTGCTTCTTGAGTCATCCCTTATATAGTAATAATACTGTGCCCCTAGATAGCAGCCCTCTATAATAACACTGTGCCCCTAGAGAGCAGCCCTCTATAATAACACTGTCCCCCTGGAGAGCAGCCCTCTATAATACTACTGTCCCCCTAGAGAGCAGCCCTCTATAATAATACTGTGCGCCTAAAGTGCAGCCCTCTATAATAATACTGTGCCCCTAGAGAGCAGCCCTCTATAATAATACTGTGCCCCTAGAGAGCAGCCCTCTATAATAATACTGTGCCCCTAGAGAGCAACCCTCTATAATAATACTGTGCCCCTAGATAGTAGCCCTCTATAATAGTACTATGCCCCTAGAGAGCAGCCCTCTATAATAATACTGTGCCCCTAGAGAGCAACCCTCTATAATAATACTGTCCCCCTAGAGAGCAGCCCTCTATAATAATACTGTGCCCCTAGATAGCAGCCCTCTATAATAGTACTGTGCCCCAAGAGAGCAACCCTCTATAATAATACTGTGCCCCTAGAGAGCAACCCTCAATAATAATACTGTGCTACTATAGAGCAACCCTCTACAATAATACTGTGCCCCTAGAGAGCAGCCCTCTATAATAATACTGTGCCCCTAGAGAGCAACCCTCTATAATAATACTGTGCCCCTAGAGAGCAGCCCTCTATAATAGTACTGTGCCCCTAGAGAACAGCCCTCTATAATAATACTGTGCCCCTAGAGAGCAACCCTCTATAATAATACTGTGCCCCTAGGTAGTAGCCTTCTATAATAGTACTGTGCCCCTAGAGAGCAGCCCTCTATAATAATACTGTCCCCCTAGAGAGCAAACCTCTGTAATAATACTGTGCCCCTAGAGAACAGCCCTCTATAATAATACTGTGCCTCTAGAGAGCAGCCCTCTATAATAATACTGTGCCCCTAGAGTGCAGCCCTCTATAATAATACTGTCCCCCTAGAGAGCAACCCTCTATAACAATACTGCGCCCCTAGAGAGCAACCCTCTATAATAATATTGTGCCCTAGAGAGCAATCCTCTATAATAATAATGTGCCCCAAGAGAGCAACCCTCAATAATAATACTGTCTCCCTAGAGAGCAGCCCTCTATACTAATACTGTGCCCCTAGAGAGCAGCCCTCTATACTAATACTGTGCCCCTAGATAGCAGCCCTCTATAACAATACTGTCCCCTAGAGAGCAACCCTCTATAATAATACTGTGCTCCTAGAGAGCAACCCTCTATAATAATACTGTGCCCCTAGAGAGCAAACCTCAATAATAATACTGTGCCCCTAGAGAGCAACCCTCTCTAATAATACTGTGCCCATAGAGAGCAGCCCTTTATAATAATACTGTCTCCCTAGAGAGCAAACCTCTGTAATAATACTGTGCCACTAGATAGCAGCCCTCTATAATAATACTGTATCCCTAGAGAGCAACCCTCTATAATAATTCTGTGAACCTAGAGAGCAGCCTTCTATAATAATACTGTCCCCCTAGAGAGCAACCCTCTATAATAATACTGTCTCCCTAGAGAGCAACCCTCTGTAATAATACTGTGCCCCTAGATAGCAGCCCTCTATAATAATACGGTATCCCTAGAGAGCAGCCCTCTATAATAATACTGTGCCCCTAGAGAGCAATCCTCTGTAATAAAACTGTGCCCCTAGAGAGCAGCTCTCTATATAAATACTGTGCCCCTAGAGTGCAACCCTCTATAATAATACTGTGCTCCTAGAGAGTAGCCCTTTATAATAATACTGTGCCCCTAGAGAGCAGCCCTCTATAATAATACTGTCTCCCTAAAGAGCAACCCTCTATAATAATACTGTGCCCCTAGAGAGCAGCCCTCTATAATAATACTGTCCCCCTAGAGAGCAACCCTCTATAATAATTCTGTGCCCCTAGAGAGCAGCCCTCTACAATAATACTGTCTCCGTAGAGAGCAACCCTCTGTAGTAATACTGTACCCCTAGATAGCAGCCTTCTGTAATAATACTGTGCCCCTAGAGAGTCGCCCTCTATAATAATAATGTGCCTCTGGATAGCAACCCTCTATAATAATACTGTCCCCCTAGAGAGCAGCCCTCAGTAATAATAATGTGCCCCTAGAGAGAAGCCCTCTATAATAATACTGTCCCCCTGGAGAGCAGCCATCTATAATAATACTGTGCCCTAGAGAGCAGCTCTCTATTATAATACTGTGCCCCTAGAGAGCAGCCCTCTATAATAATACTGCCCCCCTAGAGAGCAGCCCTCTATAATAATACTGTGCCCCTAGAGAGCAGCTCTCTATAATAATACTGTGCCCCTAGAGAGAAGCCCTCTAAAATAATACTGCACCAATAGAGAGCAGCCCTCTATAATAATACTGTCCCCCTAGAGAGCAGCCCTCTATAATAATACTGTGCCTCTGGAGAGCAGTCCTCTATAATAATACTGTCTCCCTGAAGAGCACCCCTCTATAATAATACTGTGTCCCTAGAGAGCAGCCCTCTATAATAATACTGTCCTTCTAGAGAGCAGCTCTCTATAATAATACTGTGCCCCTAGAGTGCAACCCTCTATAATAATACTGTCCCCCTAGAGAGTAGCCCTCTATAATAATACTGTGCCCCTAGAGAGCAGCCCTCGATAATAATACTGTGCTCCTAGAGAGCAACCCTCTATAATAATACTGTGCCCCTAGAGAGCAGCCCTCTATAATAATACTATCTCCCTAGAGAGCAGCCCTCTATAATAATACTGTGACCCTAGAGAGCAACCCTCCATAATAATACTGTGCCACTAGAGAGCAACCCTCTATAATAATAATGTCTCTATAGAGAGCAGCCCTCTATAATAATACTGTGACCATAGAGAGCAGCCCTCTATAATAATACTGTCTCCCTAGAGAGCAACCCTCTATAATAATAATGTGACCCTAGAGAGCAGCCCTCTGTAATTATACTGTGCCCTAGAGAGCTGCCCTCTATAATAGTACTGTGCCCCTAGAGAGCAGCCCTCTATAATAATATTGTGCCCCTAGAGAGCAGCCCTCCATAATAATACTGTCCCCCTAGAGAGCAGCCCTCTATAATAATACTGTGCCCCTAGATAGCAGCCCTCTATAAGAATACTATCTCCCTAGAGAGCAGCCCTCTATAATAATACTGTCCCCCTAGAGAGTAGCCCTTTATAATAATACTGTGCCCCTAGAGAGCAGCCCTCTATAATAATACTGTCCCCCTAGAGAGCAACCCTCTATAATAATACTGTCTCCCTAGAGAGCAGCCCTCTATAATAATACTGTGCCCCTAGAGAGCAACCCTCCATAATAATACTGTGCCCCTAGAGAGCAGCCTTCTATAATAATACTGTGCCCCTAGAGCGCCGCCCTCTATAACAATACTGTCCCCCTAGAGAGCAACCCTCTATAATATTACTGTGCTCCTAGAGAACAACCCTCTATAATAATACTGTGCCCCTAGAGAGCAAATCTCAAGAATAATACTGTGCCCCTAGAGTGCAACCCACTGTAATAATACTGTGACCCTAGAGAGCAGCCCTCTACAATAGTACTATGCCCCTAGAGAGAAGCCCTCTATAATAATACTTTCTCCCTAGAGAGCAGTCCTCTATAATAATACTGTCTCCCTAGAGAGCAACCCTCCATAATAATACTGTGCCCCTAGAGAGCAGCCTACTATAATAATACTGTCCCCCTAGAGAGCAACCCTATATAATAATACTGTCTCCCTAGAGAGCAACCCTCTATAATAGTACGGTCTCCATAGAGAGCAGCCTTCTATAATAATACTGTGCCCCTAGAGAGCAACCCTCTGTAATAATACTGTGCCCCTAGAGAGCAGCTCTCTATAATAATACTGTGCCCTAGAGTGCAGCCCTCTATAATAATACTGTCCCCCTAGAGGGTAGCCCTTTATAATAATACTGTGCCCCTAGAGAGCAGCCCTCTATAATAATACTGTGCCCCTAGATAGCAACTCTCTATAATAATACTGTGCCCCTAGATTGCAGCTCTCTATAATAATACTGTGCCCCTAGAGAGCAGCCCTCTATAATAATACTGTCTCCCTAGAGGGCAGCCCTCTATAATAATACTGTGCCCCTAGAGAGCAGCCCTCTATAATATTATTGTGCCCCTAGAGAGCAGCCCTCTATAATAATACTGTCCCCTAGAGAGCAGCCCTCAGTTAGAATACTGTGCCCCTAGAGAGCTGCCCCCTATAATAATACTGTCCCCCTAGAGAGCAGCCCTTTATAATAATACTCTGCCCCTACACAGCATCTCTCTATAATAATACTGTGCCCCTAGAGAGCAGCCCTCTAGAATAATACTGCACCCATAGAGAGCAGCCCTCTATAATAATACTGTCCCCCTAGAGAGCAGCCCTCTATAATAATACTGTGCCTCTGGAGAGCAACCCTCTATAAAATATAGTCCCCTTAGAGAGCAGCCCTCAGTAAAAATACTGTGCCCCTAGAGAGCTGCCCTCTATAATAATACTGTCCCCCTAGATAGCAGCCCTCTATAATAATACTGTGCCCCTAGACAGCAGCCCTCTATAATAATACTGTGCCCCTAGAGAGCAGCCCTCTATAATAATACTGTCCCCCTAGAGAGAAGCCCTCTATAATAATACTGTGCCCCTAGAGAGCAGCTCTCTATAATAATACTGTGCCCCTAGAGAGAAGCCCTCTATAATAATACTGCACCAATAAAGAGCAGCCCTCTATAATAATACTGTCCCCCTAGAGAGCAGCCCTCTATAATAATACTGTGCCTCTGGAGAGCAGTCCTCTATAATAATACTGTCTCCCTGAAGAGCACCCCTCAATAATAATAATGTGTCCCTAGAGAGCAGCCCTCTATAATAATACTGTGCCCCTAGAGTGCAACCCTCTATAATAATACTGTCCCCCTAGAGAGTAGCCCTCTATAATAATACTGTGCCCCTAGAGAGCAGCCCTCTATAATAATACTGTGCTCCTAGAGAGCAACCCTCTATAATAATACTGTGCCCCTAGAGAGCAGCCCTCTATAATAATACTATCTCCCTAGAGAGCAGCCCTCTATAATAATACTGTGACCCTAGAGAGCAACCCTCCATAATAATACTGTGCCACTAGAGAGCAACCCTCTATAATAATACTGTGACCATAGAGAGCAGCCCTCTATAATAATACTGTCTCCCTAGAGAGCAGCCCTCTATAATAATACTGTGACCCTAGAGAGCAGCCCTCTGTAATTATACTGTGTCCTGAGAGAGCTGCCCTCTATAATAGTACTGTGCCCCTAGAGAGCAGCCCTCTATAATAATATTGTGCCCCTAGAGAGCAGCCCTCCATAATAATATTGTCCCCCTAGAGAGCAGCCCTCTATAATAATACTGTGCCCCTAGATAGCAGCCCTCTATAAGAATACTATCTCCCTAGAGAGCAGCCCTCTATAATAATACTGTGACCCTAGAGCGCAACCCTCCATTATAATACTGTGCCCCAAGATAGCAGCCCTCTATAATAATACTGTATCCCTAGAGAGCAGCCCTCTATAATAATACTGTGCCCCTAGAGAGCAGCCCTCTATAATAATACTGTCCTTCTAGAGAGCAACTCTCTGTAATAATACTGTGCCCCTAGAGAGCAGCCCTCTATAATAATACTGTCCCCCTAGAGAGCAGCCTCTATAATAATACTGTCCCCTTAGAGAGCAACCCTCTATAATAATACTGTCTCCCTAGAGAGCAGCCCTCTTTAATAATACTGTGCCCCTAGAGAGCAATCCTCCATAATAATACTGTGCCCCTAGAGAGCAGCCCTCTATAATAATACTGTACCCCTAGAGCGCCGCCCTCTATAACAATACTGTCCCCCTAGAGAGCAACCCTCTATAATATTACTGTGCTCCTAGAGAACAACCCTCTATAATAATACTGTGCCCCTAGAGAGCAAATCTCAAGAATAATACTGTGCCCCTAGAGTGCAACCCACTGTAATAATACAGTGACCCCAGAGAGCAGCCCTCTACAATAGTACTATGCCCCTAGAGAGCAGCCCTCTATAATAATACTTTCTCCCTAGAGAGCAGTCCTCTATAATAATACTGTCTCCCTAGAGAGCAACCCTCCATAATAATACTGTGCCCCTAGAGAGCAGCCTTCAATAATAATACTGTCCCCCTAGAGAGCAACCCTATATAATAATACTGTCTCCCTAGAGAGCAACCCTCTATAATAGTACGGTCTCCCTAGAGAGCAGCCTTCTATAATAATACTGTGCCCCTAGAGAGCAACCCTCTGTAATAATACTGTGCCCCTAGAGAGCAGCTCTCTATAATAATACTGTGCCACTACAGTGCAGCCCTCTATAATAATACTGTCCCCCTAGAGGGTAGCCCTTTATAATAATACTGTGCCCCTAGAGAGCAGCCCTCTATAATAATACTGTGCCCCTAGATAGCAGCTCTCTATAATAATACTGTCTCCCTAGAGAACAACCCTCTATAATAATACTGTGCCCCTAGAGAGAAACCCTCTGTAATAATACTGTGCCCCTAGAGAGAAGCTCTCTATAATAATACTGTGCCCCTAGAGAGCAGCCCTCTATAATAATACTGTCTCCCTAGAGAGCAGCCCTCTATAATAATACTGTGCCCCTAGAGAGCAGCCCCTATAATATTATTGTGCCGCTAGAGAGCAGCCCTCTATAATAATACTGTCCCCTAGAGAGCAGCCCTCAGTTAGAATTCTGTGCCCCTAGAGAGCTGCCCCCTATAATAATACTGTCCCCCTAGAGAGCAGCCCTTTATAATAATACTCTGCCCCTACACAGCATCTCTCTATAATAATACTGTGCCCCTAGAGAGCAGCCCTCTAGAATAATACTGCACCCATAGAGAGCAGGCCTCTATAATAATACTGTCCCCCTAGAGAGCAGCCCTCTATAATAATACTGTGCCTCTGGAGAGCAACCCTCTATAAAAATACTGTCCCCTTAGAGAGCAGCCCTCAGTAATAATACTGTGCCCCTAGAGAGCTGCCCTCTATAATAATACTGTCCCCCTAGATAGCAGCCCTCTATAATAATACTCTGCCCCTAGACAGCAGCTCTCTATAATAATACTGTGCCCCTAGAGAGCAGCCCTCTATAATAATACTGTCCCCCTAGAGAGAAGCCCTCTGTAATAATTCTGTGCCCCTAGACAGCAGCTTTCTCTAATAATACTGTGCCCCTAGAGAGCAGCCCTCAATAATAATACTGCACCCATAGAGAGCAGCCCTCTATAATAATACTGTCTCCCTATAGAGCAGCCCTCTATAATAATACTGTGCCTTTGGAGAGCAGTCCTCTATAATTATACTGTCTCCCTGAAGAGCAACCCTCTATAATAATACTGTGCCCCTAGAGAGCAGCCCTCTATATTAATACTGTCCCGCTAGAGAGCAGCCCTCTATAATAATACTGTGCTCCTAGAGAGCAACCCTCTATAATAATACTGTGCCTCCAGAGAGCAACCCTCTCTAATAATACTGTGCCGCTAGATAGCACCCCTATATAATAATACTGTGACCCTAAAGAACAACCCTCCATAATAATACTGTGCCCCTAGAGAGCAGCCCTCTATACTAATACTGTCCCCCTAGAGAGCAGCCCTCTATAATAATACTGTGCCCCTAGAGAGCAGCCCTCTATAATAATACTGCGCCCCTAGAGAGCAACCCACTACAACAATACTGTGCCCCTAGAGAGCAATCCTCTATAATAATACTGTGCCCCTAGAGAGCAACCCTCAATAATAATACTGTCTCCATAGAGAGCAGCCCTCTATAATAATACTGTTCCCCTAGAGAGCAGCCCTCTATAATAATACTGTCCCCCTAGAGAGTAGCCCTTTATAATAATACTGTGCCCCTAGAGAGCAGCCCTCTATAATAATACTGTCCCCCTAGAGAGCAACCCTCTATAATAATACTGTCTCCCTAGAGAGCAGCCCTCTATAATAATACTGTGCCCCTAGAGAGCAACCCTCTATAATAATACTGAGCCCCTAGAGAGCAGCCCTCTATAACAATCCTGTCCCCCTAGAGAGCAACACTCTATAATAATACTGTGCTCCTAGAGAACAACCCTCTATAATAATACTGTGCCCCTAGAGAGCAAATCTCAAGAATAATACTGTGCCCCTAGAGTGAAACCCACTGTAATAATACTGTGACCCTAGAGAGCAGCCCTCTATAATAGTACTATGCCCCTAGAGAGCAGCCTTCAATAATAATACTGTGCCCCTAGAGAGCAGCCCTCTATAATAATACTGTGCCTCTGGAGAGCAGTCCTCTATAATAATACTGTCTCCCTGAAGAGCAACCCTCTATAATAATACTGTGCCCCTAGAGAGCAGCCCTCTATAATAATACTGTCCCGCTAGAGAGCAGTCCTCTATAATAATACTGTCTCCCTAGTGAGCAACCCTCCATAATAATACTTTGCCCCTAGAGAGCAGCCTTCTATAATAATACTGTCCCCCTAGAGAGCAACCCTCTATAATAATACTGTCTCCCTAGAGAGCAACCCTCTCTAATAGTACGGTCTCCCTAGAGAGCAGCCCTCTATAATAATACTGTGCCCCTAGAGAGCAACCCTCTGTAATAATACTGTGCCCCTAGAGAGCAGCTTTCTATAATAATACTGTGCCCCTAAAAAGCAGCCCTCAATAATAATACTGCACCCATAGAGAGCAGCCCTCTATAATAATACTATCCCCCTAGAGAGCAGCCCTCTATAATAATACTGTGCCTCTGGAGAGCAGTCCTATATAATAATACTGTCTCCCTGAAGAGCAACCCTCTATAATAATACTGTGCCCCTAGAGAGCATCCCTCTATAATAATACTGTCCCGCTAGAGAGTAACCCTCTATAATAATAATGTGCTCCTAGAGAGCAACCCTCTCTAATAATGCTGTGCCCCTAGAGAGCAACCCTCTCTAATAATACTGTGCCGCTAGATAGCAGCCCTCTTTAATAATACTATCTTCCTGGAGAGCAGCCCTCTATAATAATACTGTCTCCCTAGAGAGCAACCCTCTATTATAATACTATGCCCCTAGAGAGCAGCCCTCTATAATAATACTGTCCCCTAGAGAGCAGCCCTCAGTTAGAATACTGTGCCCCTAGAGAGCTGCCCCCTATAATAATACTATCCCCATAGAGAGCAGCCCTCTATAATAATGCTCTGCCCCTACACAGCATCTCTCTATAATAATACTGTGCCCCTAGAGAGCAGCCCTCTAGAATAATTCTGCACCCATAGAGAGCAGCCCTCTATAATAATACTGTCCCCCTAGAGAGCAGCCCTCTATAATAATACTGTGCCTCTGGAGAGCAACCCTCTATAAAAAATACTGTCCCCCTAGAGAGCAGCCCTCTATAATAATACTGTCCCCCTAGAGAGCAACCCTCTATAATAATACTGTCTCCCTAGAGAGCAACCCTCTATAATAATACTGTCTCCCTAGAGAGCAGCCCTCTATAATAATACTGTGCCCCTAGAGAGCAACCCTCTATAATAATACTGAGCCCCTAGAGAGCAGCCCTCTATAACAATCCTGTCCCCCTAGAGAGCAACACTCTATAATAATACTGTGCTCCTAGAGAACAACCCTCTATAATAATACTGTGCCCCTAGAGAGCAAATCTCAAGAATAATACTGTGCCCCTAGAGTGAAACCCACTGTAATAATACTGTGACCCTAGAGAGCAGCCCTCTATAATAGTACTATGCCCCTAGAGAGCAGCCTTCAATAATAATACTGTGCCCCTAGAGAGCAGCCCTCTATAATAATACTGTGCCTCTGGAGAGCAGTCCTCTATAATAATACTGTCTCCCTGAAGAGCAACCCTCTATAATAATACTGTGCCCCTAGAGAGCAGCCCTCTATAATAATACTGTCCCGCTAGAGAGCAGTCCTCTATAATAATACTGTCTCCCTAGAGAGCAACCCTCCATAATAATACTTTGCCCCTAGAGAGCAGCCTTCTGTAATAATACTGTCCCCCTAGAGAGCAACCCTCTATAATAATACTGTCTCCCTAGAGAGCAACCCTCTCTAATAGTACGGTCTCCCTAGAGAGCAGCCCTCTATAATAATACTGTGCCCCTAGAGAGCAACCCTCTGTAATAATACTGTGCCCCTAGAGAGCAGCTTTCTATAATAATACTGTGCCCCTAAAAAGCAGCCCTCAATAATAATACTGCACCCATAGAGAGCAGCCCTCTATAATAATACTATCCCCCTAGAGAGCAGCCCTCTATAATAATACTGTGCCTCTGGAGAGCAGTCCTATATAATAATACTGTCTCCCTGAAGAGCAACCCTCTATAATAATACTGTGCCCCTAGAGAGCATCCCTCTATAATAATACTGTCCCGCTAGAGAGTAACCCTCTATAATAATAATGTGCTCCTAGAGAGCAACCCTCTCTAATAATGCTGTGCCCCTAGAGAGCAACCCTCTCTAATAATACTGTGCCGCTAGATAGCAGCCCTCTTTAATAATACTATCTTCCTGGAGAGCAGCCCTCTATAATAATACTGTCTCCCTAGAGAGCAACCCTCTATTATAATACTATGCCCCTAGAGAGCAGCCCTCTATAATAATACTGTCCCCTAGAGAGCAGCCCTCAGTTAGAATACTGTGCCCCTAGAGAGCTGCCCCCTATAATAATACTATCCCCATAGAGAGCAGCCCTCTATAATAATGCTCTGCCCCTACACAGCATCTCTCTATAATAATACTGTGCCCCTAGAGAGCAGCCCTCTAGAATAATTCTGCACCCATAGAGAGCAGCCCTCTATAATAATACTGTCCCCCTAGAGAGCAGCCCTCTATAATAATACTGTGCCTCTGGAGAGCAACCCTCTATAAAAAATACTGTCCCCCTAGAGAGCAGCCCTCAGTAATAATACTGTGCCCCTAGAGAGCTGCCCTCTATAATAATACTGTCCCCCTAGATAGCAGCCCTCTATAATAATACTGTGCCCCTAGACAGCAGCTCTCTATAATAATACTGTGCCCCTAAAGAGCAGCCCTCTATAATAATACTGTCCCCCTAGAGAGAAGCCCTCTATAATAATAATGTGCCCCTAGAGAGCAGCTTTTTATAATAATACTGTGCCCCTAGAGAGCAGCCCTCAATAATAATACTGTGCCTCTGGAGAGCAGTCCTCTATAATAATACTGTCTCCCTGAAGAGCAACCCTCTATAATAATACTGTGCCCCTAGAGAGCAGCCCTCTATAATAATACTGTCCCGCTAGAGAGCAGTCCTCTATAATAATACTGTCTCCCTAGAGAGCAACCCTCCATAATAATACTGTGCCCCTAGAGAGCAGCCTTCTATAATAATACTGTCCCCCTAGAGAGCAACCCTCTATAATAATACTGTCTCCCTAGAGAGCAACCCTCTCTAATAGTACGGTCTCCCTAGAGAGCAGCCCTCTATAATAATACTGTGCCCCTAGAGAGCAACCCTCTGTAATAATACTGTGCCCCTAGAGAGCAGCTTTCTATAATAATACTGTGCCCCTAAAAAGCAGCCCTCAATAATAATTCTGCACCCATAGAGAGCAGCCCTCTATAATAATACTATCCCCCTAGAGAGCAGCCCTCTATAATAATACTGTGCCTCTGGAGAGCAGTCCTATATAATAATACTGTCTCCCTGAAGAGCAACCCTCTATAATAATACTGTGCCCCTAGAGAGCAGCCCTCTGTAATAATACTGTCCCGCTAGAGAGCAGCCCTCTATAATAATACTGTGCCTCTGGAGAGCAACCCTCTATAAAAAATACTGTCCCCCTAGAGAGCAGCCCTCAGTAATAATACTGTGCCCCTAGAGAGCTGCCCTCTATAATAATACTGTCCCCCTAGATAGCAGCCCTCTATAATAATACTGTGCCCCTAGACAGCAGCTCTCTATAATAATACTGTGCCCCTAAAGAGCAGCCCTCTATAATAATACTGTCCCCCTAGAGAGAAGCCCTCTATAATAATAATGTGCCCCTAGAGAGCAGCTTTTTATAATAATACTGTGCCCCTAGAGAGCAGCCCTCAATAATAATACTGCACCCATAGAGAGCAGCCCTCTATAATAATACTGTCCCCCTATAGAGCAGCCCTCTATAATAATGCTGTGCCTTTGGAGAGCAGTCCTCTATAATAATACTGTCTCCCTGAAGAGCAACCCTCTATAATAATACTGTGCCCCTAGAGAGCAGCCCTCTATAATAATACTGTCCCGCTAGAGAGCAGCCCTCTATAATAATACTGTGCTCCTAGATAGCAACCCTCTATAATAATACTGTGCCCCTAGAGAGCAACCCTCTCTAATAATACTGTGCCGCTAGATAGCAGCCCTCTATAATAATACTATCTCCCTAGAGAGCAGCCCTCTATAATAATACTGTGACCCTAAAGAACAACCCTCCATAATAATACTGTGCCCCTAGAGAGCAGCCCTCTATAATAATACTGTGCCCCTAGAGAGCAGCCATCTATACTAATACTGTCCCCCTAGAAAGCAGCCCTCTATAATAATACTGTGCCCCTAGAGAGCAGCCCTCTATAATAATACTGTCCCCTAGAGAGCAACCCTCTATAACAATACTGCGCCCCTAGAGAGTAACCCACTACAATAATACTGTGCCCCTAGAGAACAATCCTCTATAATAATACTGTGCCCCTAGAGAGCAACCCTCAATAATAATACTGTCTCCATAGAGAGCAGCCCTCTATAATAATACTGTGCCCCTAGAGAGCAGCCCTCTATAAAAAATACTGTCCCCCTAGAGAGTAGCCCTTTATAATAATACTGTGCCCCTAGAGAGCAGCCCTCTATAATAATACTGTCCCCCTAGAGAGCAACCCTCTATAATAATACTGTCTCCCTAGAGAGCAGCCCTCTATAATAATACTGTGCCCCTAGAGAGCAACCCTCTATAATACTGTGCCCCCAGAGAGCAGCCCTCTATAATAATACTGTGCCCCTAGAGCGCCGTCCTCTATAACAATACTGTCCCCCTAGAGAGCAACCCTCTATAATAATACTGTGCTCCTAGAGAACAACCCTCTATAATAATACTTTGCCCCTAGAGAGCAAATCTCAAGAATAATACTGTGCCCCTAGAGTGCAACCCACTGTAATAATACTGTGACCCTAGAGAGCAGCCCTCTATAATAGTACTATGCCCCTAGAGAGCAGCCCTCAATAATAACACTGCACCCATAGAGAGCAGCCCTCTATAATAATACTGTACCCCTAGAGAGCAGCCCTCTATAATAATACTGTGCCTCTGGAGAGCAGTCCTCTATAATAATACTGTCTCCCTGAAGAGCAACCCTCTATAATAATACTGTGCCCCTAGATAGCAGCCCTCTATAATAATACTGTCCCGCTAGAGAGCAGTCCTCTATAATAATACTGTCTCCCTAGAGAGCAACCCTCCATAATAATACTGTGCCCCTAGAGAGCAGCCTTCTATAATAATACTGTCCCCCTAGAGAGCAACCCTCTATAATAATACTGTCTCCCTAGAGAGCAACCCTCCCTAATAGTGCGGTCTCCCTAGAGAGCAGCCCTCTATAATAATACTGTGCCCCTAGAGAGCAACCCTCTGTAATAATACTGTGCCCCTAGAGAGCAGCTCTCTATAATAATACTGTGCCTCTAGAGAGCTGCCCTCAATAATAATACTGCACCCATAGAGAGCAGCCCTCTATAATAATACTGTCCCCCTAGAGAGCAGCCCTCTATAATAATACTGTGCATCTGGAGAGCAGTCCTCTATAATAATACTGTCTCCCTGAAGAGCAACCCTCTATAATAATACTGTGCCCCTGGAGCGCCGTCCTCTATAACAATACTGTCCCCCTAGAGAGCAACCCTCTATAATAATACTGTGCTCCTAGAGAACAACCCTCTATAATAATACTTTGCCCCTAGAGAGCAAATCTCAAGAATAATACTGTGCCCCTAGAGTGCAACCCACTGTAATAATACTGTGACCCTAGAGAGCAGCCCTCTATAATAGTACTATGCCCCTAGAGAGCAGCCCTCAATAATAACACTGCACCCATAGAGAGCAGCCCTCTATAATAATACTGTACCCCTAGAGAGCAGCCCTCTATAATAATACTGTGCCTCTGGAGAGCAGTCCTCTATAATAATACTGTCTCCCTGAAGAGCAACCCTCTATAATAATACTGTGCCCCTAGATAGCAGCCCTCTATAATAATACTGTCCCGCTAGAGAGCAGTCCTCTATAATAATACTGTCTCCCTAGAGAGCAACCCTCCATAATAATACTGTGCCCCTAGAGAGCAGCCTTCTATAATAATACTGTCCCCCTAGAGAGCAACCCTCTATAATAATACTGTCTCCCTAGAGAGCAACCCTCCCTAATAGTGCGGTCTCCCTAGAGAGCAGCCCTCTATAATAATACTGTGCCCCTAGAGAGCAACCCTCTGTAATAATACTGTGCCCCTAGAGAGCAGCTCTCTATAATAATACTGTGCCTCTAGAGAGCTGCCCTCAATAATAATACTGCACCCATAGAGAGCAGCCCTCTATAATAATACTGTCCCCCTAGAGAGCAGCCCTCTATAATAATACTGTGCATCTGGAGAGCAGTCCTCTATAATAATACTGTCTCCCTGAAGAGCAACCCTCTATAATAATACTGTGCCCCTAGAGAGCAGCCCTCTATAATAATACTGTCCCGCTAGAGAGTAACCCTCTATAATAATACTGTGCTCCTAGAGAGCAACCCTCTATAATAATACTGTGCCCCTAGAGAGCAACCCTCTCTAATAATACTATGCCGCTAGATAGCAGCCCCCTTTAATAATACTATCCCCCTAGAGAGCAGCCCTCTATAATAATACTCTGCCCCTACACAGCATCTCTCTATAATAATACTGTGCCCCTAGAGAGCAGCCCTCTAGAATAATACTGCACCCATAGAGAGCAGCCCTCTATAATACTGTCCCCCTAGAGAGCAGCCCTCTATAATAATACTGTGCCTCTGGAGAGCAACCCTCTATAATAATACTGTCCCCCTAGAGAGCAGTACTCAGTAATAATACTGTGCCCCTAGAGAGCTGCCCTCTATAATAATACTGTCCCCCTAGATAGCAGCCCTCTATAATAATACTGTGCCCCTAGACAGCAGCTCTCTATAATAATACTGTGCCCCTAGAGAGCAGCCCTCTATAATAATACTGTCCCCCTAGAGGGAAGCCCTCTATAATAATACTGTGCCCCTAGAGAGCATCTCTCTATAATAATACTGTGCCCCTAGAGAGCAGCCCTCAATAATAATACTGCACCCATAGAGAGCAGCCCTCTATAATAATACTGTTCCCCTAGACAGCAGCTCTCTATAATAATACTGTGCCTCTGGAGAGCAGTCCTCTATAATAATACTGTCTCCCTGAAGAGCAACCCTCTATAATAATACTGTGCCCCTAAAGAGCAGCCCTCTATAATAATACTGTCCCGCTAGAGAGCAACCCTCTATAATAATACTGTGCTCCTAGAGAGCAACCCTCTATAATTATACTGTGCCCCTAGAGAGCAACCCTCTCTAATAATACTGTGCCGCTAGATAGCAGCCCTCTATAATAATACTATCTCCCTAGAGAGCAGCCCTCTATAATAATACTGTGACCATAAAGAACAACCCTCCATAATAATACTGTGCCCCTAGAGAGCAGCCCTCTATAATAATACTGTGCCCCTAGAGAGCAGCCCTCTATACTAATACTGTCCCCCTAGAGAGCAGCCCTCTATAATAATACTGTGCTCCTAGAGAGCAGCCCTCCATAATAATACTGTCCCCCTAGAGAGCAACCCTCTATAACAATACCGCGCCCCTAGAGAGCAACCCTCTATAATAATACTGTGCCCCTAGAGAGCAATCCTCTATGATAATACTGTGCCCCTAGAAAGCAACCCTCAATAATAATACTGTCTCCATAGAGAGCAGCCCTCTATACTAATACTGTGCCCCTAAAGAGCAACCCTCTATAATAATACTGTGCCCCTAGAGAGCAGCCCTCTATAATAATACTGTCTCTTTAGAGAGCAACCCTTTATAATAATACTGTGCCCCTAGAGAGCAGCCTTCTATAATAGTACTGTGCCCCTCGAGAGCAGCCCTCTATAATAATACTGTGCTGCTAGAGAGCAACCCTCTTTAATAATACTGTCCCCCTAGAGAGCAGCCCTCTGTAATAATACTGTCCCCCTAGAGAGTAGCCCTTTATAATAATACTGTGCCCCTAGCGAGCAGCCATCTATAATAATACTTTCCCGCTAGAGAGCAACCCTCTATAATAATACTGTGCCCCTAGAGAGCAGCCCTCTATAATAATACTGTCTCTGTAGAGAGCAACCCCCTGTAATAATACTGTACCCCTAGATAGCAGCCTTCTGTAATAATACTGTCTCCCTACAAAGCAGCCCTCTATAATACTGTGCCCCTAGAGAACAACTCTCTATAATAATACTGTGCCCCTAGAGAGCAGCCCTCTATAATAATACTGTCTCTGTATAGAGCAACCCTCTGTAATAATTCTGTACCCCTAGATAGCAGCCTTCTGTAATAATACTGTCTCCCTACAGAGCAGCCCTCTATAAAAATACTGTTCCCCTAGAGAGCAACCCTCTATAATAATACTGTGCTCCTAGAGAGCAGCCCTCTATAATAATACTGTGCTCCTAGAGAGCAGCCCTCTATAATAATACTGTGGCCCTAGAGAGCAGCCCTCTATAATAATACTGTGCCCCTAGAGAGCAGCACTCTATAATAATGTTGTCCCCCTAGAGAGCAACCCTCTATAATAATACTGTGCCCCTAGAGAGCAGCCCTCTATAATAATACTGTGCCCTAGAGAGCAGCCCTCTATAATACTGTCTCTGTAGAGAGCAACCCTCTGTAATAATACTGTACCCCTAGATAGCAGCCTTCTGTAATAATACTGTCTCCCTACAGAGCATCCCTCTATAATAATACTGTGCCCCTAGAGAGCAACCCTCTATTATAATACTGTGCTCCTAGAGAGCAGCCCTCTATAATAATACTGTGCTCCTAGAGAGCAGCCCTCTATAATAATACTGTGCCCCTAGAGAGCAACCCTCTACAATAATACTGTGCCCCTAGATAGCAGCTTTCTATAATAATACTGTCTCCCTAAAGAGCAACCCTCTATAATAATACTGTGCCCATAGAGAGCAGCCCTCTATAATAACTGTCCCCCTAGAGAGCAGCCCTCTATAATAATAATGTGCCCCTAGATAGCAGCCTTCTATAATAATACTGTCTCCCTAGAGAGCAACACTCTATAATAATACTGTGCCCCTAGAGAGCAGCCCTATATAATAATACTGTTCCCCTAGAGAGCAGCCATCTATAATAATACTGTGCCCCTAGAGAGCAGCCCTCTATAATAATACTGTGCCCCTAGAGAGCAACCCTCTATAATAATACTGTCCCCCTAGAGAGCAACTCTCTGTAATAATACTGTGCCCCTAGAGAGCAGCCCTCTATAATAATACTGTGCCCCTAGAGAGCAGCCCTCTATAATAATACTTCCCCCCCTAGAGAGCAGCCCTTTATAATAATACTGTGCCCCTATAAAGCAGCCCTCTATAATAATACTGTCCCCCTAGAGAGCAACCCACTATAATAATATTGTGCCCCTAGAGAGCAGCCCTCTAAAATAATACTGTCTCTGTAGAGAGCAACCCTCTGTAATAATACTGTACCCCTAGATAGCAGCCTTTTGTAATAATACTGTCTCCGTACAAAGCAGCCCTCTGTAATACTGTGCCCCAAGAGAGCAACTCTTTATAATAATACTGTCTCCCTAGAGAGAAACCCTCTATAATAATACTGTGCCCCTAGATAGCAGCCCTCTATAATAATACTGGCTCCCTACAGAGCAGCCCTCTATAATAATACTGGGCCCCTATATTGCAGCCCTCTATACTAATACTATCTCCCTAGAGAGCAACCCTCTGTAATAATACTGTGCCCCTAGAGAGCAGCCCTCTATAATAATACTGTCCCGCTAGAGAGCAACCCTCCTTAATAATACTGTGCCCCTAGAGAGCAGCCCTCAATAATAATACTGTCTCTGTAGAGAGCAACCCTCTGTAATAATACTGTACCACTAGATAGCAGCCTTCTGTAATAATACTGTCTTCCTACAAAGCAGCCCTCTATAATACTGTGCCTCTAGAGAGCAACTCTCTATAATAATACTGTGCCCCTAGAGAGCAGCCCTCTATAATAATACTGTCCTGCTAGAGAGCAGCCCTCCTTAATAATACTGTGACCCTAGAGAGCAGCCCTCTATAATAATACTGTCCCCCTAGAGAGTAGCCCTTTATAATAATACTGTGCCCCTAGAGAGCAGCCATCTATAATAATACTGTCCCCCTAGAAAGCAACCCTCTATAATAATACTGTGCCCCTAGAGAGCAGCCCTCTATAATAATACTGTCTCTGTAGAGAGCAACCATCTGTAATAATACTGTACCACTAGATAGCAGCCTTCTATAATAATACTGTCTCCCTACAAAGCAGCCCTCTATAATACTGTGCCCCTAGAGAGCAACTCTCTATAATAATACTTTGCCCCTAGTGAGCAGCCCTCTATAATAATACTGTCCCGCTAGAGAGCAACCCTCCTTAATAATACTGTGCCCCTAGAGAGCAGCCCTCTATAATAATACTGTACCCCTAAAAAGCAGCCCTCTATAATAATACTGTCTCCCTAGAGAGCAACCCTCCTTAATAATACTGTGCCCCTAGAGAGCAGCCCTCTATAATAATACTGTGCCCCTAGATAGCAGCCCTCTATAATAATACTGTCTCCCTAGAGAGCAACCCTCTATAATAATACTGTGCCCCTAGAGGGCAGCCCTCTATAATAATACTATCCCCCTAGAGAGCAGCCCTCTATAATAATACTGTGCCCCTAGAGAGCAGCCCTCTGTAATAATACTGTCTCTCTAGAGAGCAACCCTCTATAATAATACTGTGCCCCTAGATAGCAGCCCTCTATAATAATACTGGCTCCCTACAGAGCAGCCCTCTATAATAATACTGTGCCCCTAGAGAGCAGCCCTCTATACAAATACTGTCTCCCTAGGGAGCAACCCTCTGTAATAATACTGTGCCCCTAGAGAGCAGCCCTCTATAATAATACTGTCCCGCTAGAGAGCAACCCTCCTTAATAATACTGTGCCCCTAGAGAGCAGCCCTCTATAATAATACTGTCTCTGTAGAGAGCAACCCTCTGTAATAATACTGTACCTCTAGATAGCAGCCTTCTGTAATAATACTGTCTCCCTACAAAGCAGCCCTCTATAATACTGTGCCCCTAGAGAGCAACTCTCTATAATAATACTGTGCCCCTAGAGAGCAGCCCTCTATAATAATACTGTCCCGCTAGAGAGCAACCCTCCTTAATAACACTGTGCCCCTAGAGAGCAGCCCTCTATAATAATACTGTACCCCTAAAAAGCAGCCCTCTATAATAATACTGTCTCCCTAGAGAGCAACCCTCTATAATAATACTGTGCCCCTAGATAGCAGCCCTCTATAATAATACTGTCTCCCTAGAGAGCAACCCTCTATAATAATACTGTGCCCCTAGAGGGCAGCCCTCTATAATAATACTGTCCCCCTAGAGAGCAGCCCTCTATAATAATACTGTGCCCCTAGAGAGCAGCCCTCTGTAATAATACTGTCTCTCTAGAGAGCAACCCACTTTAATAATACTGTGCCCCTAGATAGCAGCCCTCTATAATAATACTGGCTCCCTACAGAGCAGCCCTCTATAATAATACTGTGCCCCAAGAGAGCAGCCCTCTATACAAATACTGTCTCCCTAGAGAGCAACCCTCTGTAATAATACTGTGCCCCTAGAGAGCAGCCCTCTATAATAATACTGTCCCGCTAGAGAGCAACCCTCCTTAATAATACTGTGCCCCTAGAGAGCAGCCCTCTATAATAATACTGTCTCTGTAGAGAGCAACCCTCTGTAATAATACTGTACCACTAGATAGCAGCCTTCTGTAATAATACTGTCTCCCTACAAAGCAGCCCTCTATAATACTGTGCCCCTAGAGAGCAACTCTCTATAATAATACTGTACCCCTAAAAAGCAACCCTCTATAATAATACTGTCTCCCTAGAGAGCAACCCTCTATAATAATACTGTGCCCCTAGATAGCAGCCCTCTATAATAATACTGTCTCCCTAGAGAGCAACCCTCTATAATAATACTGTGCCCCTAGAGGGCAGCCCTCTATAATAATACTGTCCCCCTAGAGAGCAGCCCTCTATAATAATACTGTGCCCCTAGAGAGCAGCCCTCTGTAATAATACTGTCTCTCTAGAGAGCAACCCTCTATAATAATACTGTGCCCCTAGATAGCAGCCCTCTATAATAATACTGGCTCCCTACAGAGCAGCCCTCTATAATAATACTGTGCCCCTAGAGAGCAGCCCTCTATACAAATACTGTCTCCCTAGAAAGCAACCCTCTGTAATAATACTGTGCCCCTAGAGAGCAGCCCTCTATAATAATACTGTCCCGCTAGAGGGCAACCCTCCTTAATAATACTTTGCCCCTAGAGAGCAGCCCTCTATAATAATACTGTCTCTGTAGAGAGCAACCCTCTGTAATAATACTGTACCACTAGATAGCAGCCTTCTGTAATAATACTGTCTCCCTACAAAGCAGCCCTCTATAATACTGTGCCCCTAGAGAGCAACTCTCTATAATAATACTGTGCCCCTAGAGAGCAGCCCTCTATAATAATACTGTCCCGCTAGAGAGCAACCCTCCTTAATAATACTGTGCCCCTAGAGAGCAGCCCTCTATAATAATACTGTACCCCTAAAAAGCAGCCCTCTATAATAATACTGTCTCCCTAGAGAGCAACCCTCTATAATAATACTGTGCCCCTAGATAGCAGCCCTCTATAATAATACTGTCTCCCTAGAGAGCAACCCTCTATAATAATACTGTGCCCCTAGAGGGCAGCCCTCTATAATAATACTGTCCCCCTAGAGAGCAGCCCTCTATAATAATACTGTGCCCCTAGAGAGCAGCCCTCTGTAATAATACTGTCTCCCTAGAGAGCAACCCTCTGTAATAATACTGTGCCCCTAGAGAGCAGCCCTCTATAATAATACTGTCCCGCTAGAGAGCAACCCTCCTTAATAATACTGTGCCCCTAGAGAGCAGCCCACTATAATAATACTTTACCCCTAAAAAGCAGCCCTCTATAAAAATACTGTCTCCCTAGAGAGCAACCCTCTATAATAATACTGTGCCCCTAGATAGCAGCCCTCTATAATAATACTGTCTCCCTAGAGAGCAACCCTCTATAATAATACTGTGCCCCTAGAGGGCTGCCCTATATAATAATACTGTCCCCCTAGAGAGCAGCCCTCTATAATAATACTGTGCCCCTAGAGAGCAGCCCTCTGTAATAATGCTGTCTCCCTAGAGAGCAACCCTCTATAATAATACTGTGCCCCTAGATAGCAGCCCTCTATAATAATAGTGTCTCCCTAGAGAGCAACCCTCTATATTAATACTGTGCCCCTAGAGGGCAGCCCTCTCTAATAATACTGTCTCCCTAGAGAGCAGCCCTCTGTAATATTACTGTGCCCCTAGATAGCAGCCCTCTATAATAATACTGTCTCCCTAGAGAGCATCCCTCTATAATAATACTGTGCCCCCAGAGAGCAACCCTCTGTAATAATACTGTCCCCCTAGTGAGCAACTCTCTGTAATTTTACTGTGCCCCTAGAGAGCAGCCCTCTATAATAATACTGTGCCCCTAGAGAGCAACCCTCTATAATAATACTGTGCCCCTAGAGAGCAGCCCTCTATAATAATACTGTCTCTGTAGAGAGCTCCCTTCTGTAATAATACTGTACCCCTAGAGAGCAACTCTCTATAATAATACTGTGCCCCTAAAGAGCAGCCCTCTATAATAATACTGTCCCCCTAGAGAGCAGCCCTCTATAATAATACTGTGCCCCTAGAGAGGAGCCCTCTGTAATAATACTGTCTCCCTAGAGAGCAACCCTCTATAATAATACTGTGCCCCAAGATAGCAGCCCTCTATAATAATACTGTCTCCCTACAGAGTAGCCCTCTATAATAATACTGTGCCCCTAGAGAGCAACCCTCTATAGTAATACTGTGCCCCTAGAGAGCAGCCCTCTATAATAATACTGTCACCCTACAGAGCAGCCCTCTATAATAATACTGTGCCCCTAGAGAGCAACCCTCTATAATAATACTGTACCCCTAGAGAGCAGCCCTCTATACTAATACTGTCTCCCTAGAGAGCAACCCTCTGTAATAATACTGTCCCCGTAGAGAGCAGCCCTCTATAATAATACTGTCCCCCTAGAGAGCAGCCCTCTATAATAATACTGTGCCCCTAGAAAGCAGCCCTCTATAATAATACTGTCTCCCTAGAGAGCAACCCTCTATAGTAATACTGTGCCCCTAGATAGCAGCCCTCTATAATAATACTGTCTCCATAGAGAGCAACCCTCTATAATAATACTGTGCCCCTAGAGAGCAGCCCTCTATAATAATACTGCCCCCTAGAGAGCAGCCCTCTATTTTAATACTGTGCCCCTAGAGAGCAGCCCTCTGTTATAATACTGTCTCCCTAGAGAGCAACCCTCTATAATAATACTGTGCCCATAGATAGTAGCCCTATATAATAATACTGTCTCCCTACAGAGCAGCCCTCTATAATAATACTGTGCCCCCAGAGAGCTACCCTCTATAGTAATACTGTGCCCCTATAGAGCAGCCCTCTATACTAATACTGTCTCCCTAGAGAGCAACCCTCTGTAATAATACTGTCCCCCTAGAGAGCAGCCCTCTATAATTATACTGTCCCCCTAGAGAGCAGCCCTCTATAATAATATTGTGCCCCTAGAAAGCAGCCCTCTATAATAATACTGTGCTACTAGACAGCAACTCTCTATAATAATACTGTGCCCCTAGAGAGCAACCTTCTGTAATAATACTTTGCTCCTAGAGAGCAGCCCTCTATAATAATACTGTGCCCCTAGAGAGCAGCCCTCGATAATAATTCTGTCCCCCTAGTGAGCAACCCTCTATAATAATACTGTGCCCCTAGAGAGCAGCCCTCTATAATAATACTGTCCACCTAGAGAGCAACCCTCCATCATAATACTGTGCCCCTAGAGAGCAGCCCTCTATAATAATACTGTGCCCCTAGAGAGCAGCCCTCTATAATACTGTCTCTGTAGAGAGTAGCCCTCTGTAATAATACTGTACCCCTAGATAGCAGCCTTCTGCAATAATACTGTCTCCCTACAGAGTAACCCTCTGTAATAATACTGTGCTCCTAGAGAGCAGCCCTCTATAATAATACTGTGCCCCTAGAAAGCAGCCCTCTATAATAATACGGTCTCCCTAGAGAGCAGCCCTCTATAATAATACTGTGCACCTAGAGAGCAGCCCTCTATAATAATACTGTGCCCCTAGATAGCAGCTCTCTATAATAATACTGTCTCCCTAGAGAACAACCCTCTATAATAATACTGTGCCCCTAGACAGCAGCCCTCTATAATAACTGTCCCCCTAGAGAGCAGCCCTCTATAATAATACTGTGCCCCTAGATAGCAGCCCTCTATAATAATACTGTCTCCCTAGAGAGCAACCCTCTATAATAATAAGGTGCCCCTAGAGAGCAGCCCTCTCTAATACTACTGTCCCCCTGGAGAGTAGCCCTCTATAATAATACTGTGCCCCTAGAGAGCAACCCTCTGTAATAATACTGTGCCCCTAGAGAGTAGCCCTCTATAATAATACTGTGCCCCTAGATAGCAGCCTTCTATAATAATACTGTCTCCCTAGAGAGCAACACTCTATAATAATACTGTGCCCCTAGAGAGCAGCCCTATATAATAATACTGTTCCCCTAGAAAGCAGCCATCTATAATAATACTGTGCCCCTAGAGAGCAGCCCTCTATAATAATACTGTGCCCCTAGAGAGCAACCCTCTATAATAATACTTTCCCCCCAGAGAGCAACTCTCTGTAATAATACTGTGCCCCTAGAGAGCAGCCCTCTATAATAATACTGTGCCCCTAGAGAGCAGCCCTCTATAATTATGCTTCCCCCCTAGACAGTAGCCCTTTATAATAATACTGTGCCCCTATAGAGTAGCCCTCTATAATAATACTTCCCCCCTAGAGAGCAACCCACTATAATAATATTGTGCCCCTAGAGAGCAGCCCTCTATAATAATACTGTGCCCCTAGAGAGCAACCCTCTGTAATAATACTTTGCTCCTAGAGAGCAGCCCTCTATAATAATACTGTGCCCCTAGAGAGCAGCCCTCTATAATAATTCTGTCCCCCTAGTGAGCAACCCTCTATAATAATACTGTGCCCCTTGAGAGCAACCCTCTATAATAATACTGTGCCCCTAAAGAGCAGCCCTCTATAATAATACTGTCCCCCTAGAGAGCAGCCCTCTATAATAATACTGTGCCCCTAGAGAGGAGCCCTCTGTAATAATACTGTCTCCCTAGAGAGCAACCCTCTATAATAATACTGTGCCCCTAGATAGCAGCCCTCTATAATAATACTGTCTCCCTACAGAGTAGCCCTCTATAATAATACTGTGCCCCTAGAGAGCAACCCTCTATAGTAATACTGTGCCCCTAGAGAGCAGCCCTCTATAATAATACTGTCACCCTACAGAGCAGCCCTCTATAATAATACTGTGCCCCTAGAGAGCAACCCTCTATAATAATACTGTACCCCTAGAGAGCAGCCCTCTATACTAATACTGTCTCCCTAGAGAGCAACCCTCTGTAATAATACTGTCCCCGTAGAGAGCAGCCCTCTATAATAATACTGTCCCCCTAGAGAGCAGCCCTCTATAATAATACTGTGCCCCTAGAAAGCAGCCCTCTATAATAATACTGTCTCCCTAGAGAGCAACCCTCTATAGTAATACTGTGCCCCTAGATAGCAGCCCTCTATAATAATACTGTCTCCATAGAGAGCAACCCTCTATAATAATACTGTGCCCCTAGAGAGCAGCCCTCTATAATAATACTGCCCCCTAGAGAGCAGCCCTCTATTTTAATACTGTGCCCCTAGAGAGCAGCCCTCTGTTATAATACTGTCTCCCTAGAGAGCAACCCTCTATAATAATACTGTGCCCATAGATAGTAGCCCTATATAATAATACTGTCTCCCTACAGAGCAGCCCTCTATAATAATACTGTGCCCCTAGAGAGCTACCCTCTATAGTAATACTGTGCCCCTATAGAGCAGCCCTCTATACTAATACTGTCTCCCTAGAGAGCAACCCTCTGTAATAATACTGTGCCCCTATAGAGCAGCCCTCTATACTAATACTGTCTCCCTAGAGAGCAACCCTCTGTAATAATACTGTCCCCCTAGAGAGCAGCCCTCTATAATTATACTGTCCCCCTAGAGAGCAGCCTCTATAATAATACTGTGCCCCTAGAAAGCAGTCCTCTATAATAATACTGTCTCCCTAGAGAGCAACCCTCTGTAATAATACTGTGCCCCTAGAGAGCAGCCCTCTATAATAATACTGTGCTACTAGACAGCAACTCTCTATAATAATACTGTGCCCCTAGAGAGCAACCCTCTGTAATAATACTTTGCTCCTAGAGAGCAGCCCTCTATAATAATACTGTGCCCCTAGAGAGCAGCCCTCGATAATAATTCTGTCCCCCTAGTGAGCACCCTCTATAATAATACTGTGCCCCTAGAGAGCAGCCCTCTATAATAATACTGTCCACCTAGAGAGCAACCCTCCATCATAATACTGTGCCCCTAGAGAGCAGCCCTCTATAATACTGTCTCTGTAGAGAGTAGCCCTCTGTAATAATACTGTACCCCTAGATAGCAGCCTTCTGCAATAATACTGTCTCCCTACAGAGCAACCCTCTGTAATAATACTGTGCTCCTAGAGAGCAGCCCTCTATAATAATACTGTGCCCCTAGAAAGCAGCCCTCTATAATAATACGGTCTCCCTAGAGAGCAGCCCTCTATAATAATACTGTGCACCTAGAGAGCAGCCCTCTATAATAATACTGTGCCCCTAGATAGCAGCTCTCTATAATAATACTGTCTCCCTAGAGAACAACCCTCTATAATAATACTGTGCCCCTAGACAGCAGCCCTCTATAATAACTGTCCCCCTAGAGAGCAGCCCTCTATAATAATACTGTCCACCTAGAGAGCAACCCTCCATCATAATACTGTGCCCCTAGAGAGCAGCCCTCTATAATACTGTCTCTGTAGAGAGTAGCCCTCTGTAATAATACTGTACCCCTAGATAGCAGCCTTCTGCAATAATACTGTCTCCCTACAGAGCAACCCTCTGTAATAATACTGTGCTCCTAGAGAGCAGCCCTCTATAATAATACTGTGCCCCTAGAAAGCAGGCCTCTATAATAATACGGTCTCCCTAGAGAGCAGCCCTCTATAATAATACTGTGCACCTAGAGAGCAGCCCTCTATAATAATACTGTGCCCCTAGATAGCAGCCCTCTATAATAATACTGTCTCCCTAGAGAGCAACCCTCTATAATAATAAGGTGCCTCTAGAGAGCAGCCCTCTCTAATACTACTGTCCCCCTAGAGAGTAGCCCTCTATAATAATACTGTGCCCCTAGAGAGCAACCCTCTGTAATAATACTGTGCCCCTAGAGAGTAGCCCTCTATAATAATACTGTGCCCCTAGATAGCAGCCTTCTATAATAATACTGTCTCCCTAGAGAGCAACACTCTATAATAATACTGTGCCCCTAGAGAGCAGCCCTATATAATAATACTGTTCCCCTAGAGAGCAGCCATCTATAATAATACTGTGCCCCTAGAGAGCAGCCCTCTATAATAATACTGTGCCCCTAGAGAGCAACCCTCTATAATAATACTTTCCCCCCAGAGAGCAACTCTCTGTAATAATACTGTGCCCCTAGAGAGCAGCCCTCTATAATAATACTGTGCCCCTAGAGAGCAGCCCTCTATAATTATACTTCCCCCCTAGACAGTAGCCCTTTATAATAATACTGTGCCCCTATAGAGCAGCCCTCTATAATAATACTTTCCCCCTAGAGAGCAACCCACTATAATAATATTGTGCCCCTAGAGAGCAGCCCTCTATAATAATACTGTGCCCCTAGAGAGCAACCCTCTGTAATAATACTTTGCTCCTAGAGAGCAGCCCTCTATAATAAAACTGTGCCCCTAGAGAGCAGCCCTCTATAATAATTCTGTCCCCCTAGTGAGCAACCCTCTATAATAATACTGTGCCCCTAGAGAGCAGCCCTCTATAATCATACTGTCCACCTAGAGAGCAACCCTCCATCATAATACTGTGCCCCTAGAGAGCAGCCCTCTATAATACTGTCTCTGTAGAGAGTAGCCCTCTGTAATAATTCTGTACCCCTAGATAGCAGCCTTCTGCAATAATACTGTCTCCCTACAGAGCAACCCTCTGTAATAATACTGTGCTCCTAGAGAGCAGCCCTCTATAATAATACTGTGCCCCTAGAAAGCAGCCCTCTATAATAATACGGTCTCCCTAGAGAGCAGCCCTCTATAATAATACTGTGCCCCTAGAGAGCAACCCTCTATAATAATACTTTGCTCCTAGAGAGCAGCCCTCTGTAATAATACTGTGCCCCTAGAGAGCAGCCCTCTATAATAATTCTGTCCCCCTAGTGAGCAACCCTCTATAATAATACTGTGCCCCTAGAGAGCAGCCCTCTATAATAATACTGTCCACCTAGAGAGCAACCCTCCATCATAATACTGTGCCCCTAGAGAGCAGCCCTCTATAATACTGTGACTGTAGAGAGTAGCCCTCTGTAGTAATACTGTACCCCTAGATAGCAGCCTTCTGCAATAATACTGTCTCCCTACAGAGCAACCCTCTGTAATAATACTGTGCTCCTAGAGAGCAGCCCTCTATAATAATACTGTGCCCCTAGAAAGCAGCCCTCTATAATAATACGGTCTCCCTAGAGAGCAGCCCTCTATAATAATACTGTGCACCTAGAGAGCAGCCCTCTATAATAATACTGTGCCCCTAGATAGCAGCTCTCTATAATATTACTGTCTCCCTAGAGAACAACCCTCTATAATAATACTGTGCCCCTAGACAGCAGCCCTCTATAATAACTGTCCCCCTAGAGAGCAGCCCTCTATAATAATACTGTGCCCCTAGATAGCAACCCTCTGTAATAATACTGTGCCCCTAGACAGCAGCCCTCTATAATAACTGTCCCCCTAGAGAGCAACCCTCTATAATAATAAGGTGCCCCTAGAGAGCAGCCCTCTCTAATACTACTGTCCCCCTAGAGAGTAGCCCTCTATAATAATACTGTGCCCCTAGAGAGCAACCCTCTGTAATAATACTGTGCCCCTAGAGAGTAGCCCTCTATAATAATACTGTGCCCCTAGATAGCAGCCTTCTATAATAATACTGTATCCCTAGAGAGCAACACTCTATAATAATACTGTGCCCCTAGAGAGCAGCCCTATATAATAATACTGTTCCCCTAGAGAGCACCCATCTATAATAATACTGTGCCCCTAGAGAGCAGCCCTCTATAATAATACTGTGCCCCTAGAGAGCAACCCTCTATAATAATACTGTCCCCCTAGAGAGCAACTCTCTGTAATAATACTGTGCCCCTAGAGAGCAGCCCTCTATAATAATACTGTGCCCCTAGAGAGCAACCCTCTATAATAATACTGTGCCCCTAGAGAGCAGCCCTCTATAATAATACTGTGCCCCTAGAGAGCAGCCCTCTGTAATACTACTGTCTCCCTAGAGAGCAACCCTCTATAATAATACTGTGCCCCTAGATAGCAACCCTCTATAATAATACTGTGCCCCTAGATAGCAGCCCTCTATAATAATACTGTCTCCCTACAGAGCAGCCCTCTATAATAATACTGTGCCCCTAGAGAGCAGCCCTCTCTAATAATACTGTCTCCCTAGAGAGCAACCCTCTATAATAATACTGTGCCCCTAGATAGCAACCCTCTATAATAATACTGTGCCCCTAGATAGCAGCCCTCTATAATAATACTGTCTCCCTACAGAGCAGCCCTCTATAATAATACTGTGCCCCTAGAGAGCAACCCTCTATAATAATACTGTGCCCCTAGAGAGCAGCCCTCTATAATAATAGTCTCACTACAGAGAAGCCCTCTATAATAATACTGTGCCCCTAAAGACCAACCCTCTATAGTAATACTGTACCCCTAGAGAGTAGCCCTCTATACTAATACTGTCTCCCTAGAGAGCAACCCTCTATAATAATACTGTCCCCCTAGAGAGCAACCCTCCATAATAATACTGTGCCCCTAGAGAGCAGCCCTCTATAATAATACTGTCTCTGTAGAGAGCAACCCTCTGTAATAATACTGTACCCCTAGATAGCAGCCTTCTGTAATAATACTGTATCCCTACAGAGCAGCCCTCTATAATAATACTGTGCCCCTAGAGAGCAACCCTCTGTAATAATACTGTGCCCCTAGAGAGCAGCCCTCTATAATAATACTGTGCCCCTATAGAGCAACCCTATATAATAATACTGTGCCCCTAGAGAGCAACCCTCTATAATAATACTGTGCCCCTAGAGAGCAACCCTCTATAATAATACTGTGCTCCTAGGGAGCAACCCTCTATAATAATACTGTGCCCCTAGAGAGCAGCCCTCTATAATAATACTGTGCTACTAGAGAGCAACCCTCTGTAATAATACTGTGCCCCTAGAGAGCAGCCCTCTATAATAATACTGTGCCCCTAGAGAGCAACCCTATATAATAATACTGTGCCCCTAGAGAGCAACCCTCTATAATAATACTGTGCCCCTAGAGAGCAACCCTCTATAATAATACTGTGCCCCTAGAGAGCAGCCCTCTATAATACTGTCTCTGTAGAGAGCAACCCTCTGTAATAATACTGTATCCCTAGATAGCAGCCTTCTGTAATAATACTGTCTCCCTACAGAGCATCCCTCTATATTAATACTGTGCCCCTAGATAGCAGCCCTCTATAATAATACTGTGCTCCTAGAGAGCAGCCCTCTATGATAATACTGTGTCCCTAGAAAGCAGCCCTCTATAATAATACTGTGCCCCTAGAGAGCAACCCTCTATAATAATACTGTGCCCCTAGAGAGCAGCCCTCTATAATAACTGTCCCGCTAGAGAGCAGCCCTCTATAATAATACTGTGCCCCTAGAGAGCAGCCCTCTATAATAATACTGTCTCCCTAGAGAGCAACCCTCTATAATAATACTGTGCCCATAGAGAGCAGCCCTCTATAATAATACTGTGCCCCTAGAGAGCAGCCCTCTATAATAATACTGTCTCCCTAGAGAGCCACCCTCTGTAATATTACTGTGCCCCTAGATAGCAGCCCTCTATAATAATACTGTCTTCCTAGAGAGCAGCCCTCTATAATAATACTGTGCCCCTAGAGAGCAACCCTCTATAATAATACTGTGCCCCTAGATAGCAGCCCTCTATAATAATACTGTCCCCTTAGAGAGCAGCCCTCTATAATAATACTGTGCCCCTAGAGAGCAGCCCTCTATAATAATACTGTCCCCCTAGATAGCAGCCCTCTATAATAATACTGTGCCCCCAGAGAGAAGCCCTCTATAATAATACTGTGCCCCTAGAGATCAACCCTCTGTAATAATACTGTTTCCCTAGAGAGCAGCCCTCTATAATAATACTGTCTCCCTACAGAGCAGCCCTCTATAATAATACTGTGCCCCTAGAGAGCAACCCTCTATAATAATACTGTGCCCCTAGAGAGCAGCCTTCTATACTAATACTGTCTCCCTAGAGAGCAACCCTCTATAATAATACTGTGCCCCTAGAGAGCAGCCCTCTATAATAATATTGTGCCCCTAGAGAGCAGCCCTCTATAATAATACTGTGCCCCTAGAGAGCAACCCTCTATAATACTGTGCCCCTAGAGAGCAGCCCTCTATAATAATACTGTCTCCCTAGAAAGCAGCCCTCTATAATAATACTGTCTCCCTAGAGAGCAACCCTCTATAATAATACTGTCTCCCTAGAGAGCAAACCTCTATAATAATACTGTGCCCCTAGATAGCAACCCTCTATAATAATACTGTGCCCCTAGATAGCAGCCCTCTATAATAATACTGTCTCCCTACAGAGCAGCCCTCTATAATAATACTGTGCCCCTAGAGAGCAACCCTCTATAATAATACTGTGCCCCTAGAGAGCAGCCCTCTATAATAATAGTCTCCCTACAGAGAAGCCCTCTATAATAATACTGTGCCCCTAAAGACCAACCCTCTATAGTAATACTGTACCCCTAGAGAGTAGCCCTCTATACTAATACTGTCTCCCTAGAGAGCAACCCTCTATAATAATACTGTCCCCCTAGAGAGCAACCCTCCATAATAATACTGTGCCCCTAGAGAGCAGCCCTCTATAATAATACTGTCTCTGTAGAGAGCAACCCTCTGTAATAATACTGTACCCCTAGATAGCAGCCTTCTGTAATAATACTGTATCCCTACAGAGCAGCCCTCTATAATAATACTGTGCCCCTAGAGAGCAACCCTCTGTAATAATACTGTGCCCCTAGAGAGCAGCCCTCTATAATAATACTGTGCCCCTAGAGAGCAACCCTATATAATAATACTGTGCCCCTAGAGAGCAACCCTCTATAATAATACTGTGCCCCTAGAGAGCAACCCTCTATAATAATACTGTGCTCCTAGGGAGCAACCCTCTATAATAATACTGTGCCCCTAGAGAGCAGCCCTCTATAATAATACTGTGCTACTAGAGAGCAACCCTCTGTAATAATACTGTGCCCCTAGAGAGCAGCCCTCTATAATAATACTGTGCCCCTAGAGAGCAACCCTATATAATAATACTGTGCCCCTAGAGAGCAACCCTCTATAATAATACTGTGCCCCTAGAGAGCAACCCTCTATAATAATACTGTGCCCCTAGAGAGCAGCCCTCTATAATACTGTCTCTGTAGAGAGCAACCCTCTGTAATAATACTGTACCCCTAGATAGCAGCCTTCTGTAATAATACTGTCTCCCTACAGAGCATCCCTCTATATTAATACTGTGCCCCTAGATAGCAGCCCTCTATAATAATACTGTGCTCCTAGAGAGCAGCCCTCTATGATAATACTGTGTCCCTAGAAAGCAGCCCTCTATAATAATACTGTGCCCCTAGAGAGCAACCCTCTATAATAATACTGTGCCCCTAGAGAGCAGCCCTCTATAATAACTGTCCCGCTAGAGAGCAGCCCTCTATAATAATACTGTGCCCCTAGAGAGCAGCCCTCTATAATAATACTGTCTCCCTAGAGAGCAACCCTCTATAATAATACTGTGCCCATAGAGAGCAGCCCTCTATAATAATACTGTGCCCCTAGAGAGCAGCCCTCTATAATAATACTGTCTCCCTAGAGAGCCACCCTCTGTAATATTACTGTGCCCCTAGATAGCAGCCCTCTATAATAATACTGTCTTCCTAGAGAGCAGCCCTCCATAATAATAATGTGCCCCTAGAGAGCAACCCTCTATAATAATACTGTGCCCCTAGATAGCAGCCCTCTATAATAATACTGTCCCCTTAGAGAGCAGCCCTCTATAATAATATTGTGCCCCTAGAGAGCAGCCCTCTATAATAATACTGTCCCCCTAGATAGCAGCCCTCTATAATAATACTGTGCCCCCAGAGAGAAGCCATCTATAATAATACTGTGCCCCTAGAGATCAACCCTCTGTAATAATACTGTTTCCCTAGAGAGCAGCCCTCTATAATAATACTGTCTCCCTACAGAGCAGCCCTCTATAATAATACTGTGCCCCTAGAGAGCAACCCTCTATAATAATACTGTGCCCCTAGAGAGCAGCCTTCTATACTAATACTGTCTCCCTAGAGAGCAACCCTCTATAATAATACTGTGCCCCTAGAGAGCAGCCCTCTATAATAATATTGTGCCCCTAGAGAGCAGCCCTCTATAATAATACTGTGCCCCTAGAGAGCAACCCTCTATAATACTGTGCCCCTAGAGAGCAGCCCTCTATAATAATACTGTCTCCCTAGAAAGCAGCCCTCTATAATAATACTGTCTCCCTAGAGAGCAACCCTCTATAATAATACTGTCTCCCTAGAGAGCAACCCTCTATAATAATACTGTGCCCCTAGATAGCAACCCTCTATAATAATACTGTGCCCCTAGATAGCAGCCCTCTATAATAATACTGTCTCCCTACAGAGCAGCCCTCTATAATAATACTGTGCCCCTAGAGAGCAACCCTCTATAATAATACTGTGCCCCTAGAGAGCAGCCCTCTATAATAATAGTCTCCCTACAGAGAAGCCCTCTATAATAATACTGTGCCCCTAAAGACCAACCCTCTATAGTAATACTGTACCCCTAGAGAGTAGCCCTCTATACTAATACTGTCTCCCTAGAGAGCAACCCTCTATAATAATACTGTCCCCCTAGAGAGCAACCCTCCATAATAATACTGTGCCCCTAGAGAGCAGCCCTCTATAATAATACTGTCTCTGTAGAGAGCAACCCTCTGTAATAATACTGTACCCCTAGATAGCAGCCTTCTGTAATAATACTGTATCCCTACAGAGCAGCCCTCTATAATAATACTGTGCCCCTAGAGAGCAACCCTCTGTAATAATACTGTGCCCCTAGAGAGCAGCCCTCTATAATAATACTGTGCCCCTAGAGAGCAACCCTATATAATAATACTGTGCCCCTAGAGAGCAACCCTCTATAATAATACTGTGCCCCTAGAGAGCAACCCTCTATAATAATACTGTGCTCCTAGGGAGCAACCCTCTATAATAATACTGTGCCCCTAGAGAGCAGCCCTCTATAATAATACTGTGCTACTAGAGAGCAACCCTCTGTAATAATACTGTGCCCCTAGAGAGCAGCCCTCTATAATAATACTGTGCCCCTAGAGAGCAACCCTATATAATAATACTGTGCCCCTAGAGAGCAACCCTCTATAATAATACTGTGCCCCTAGAGAGCAACCCTCTATAATAATACTGTGCCCCTAGAGAGCAGCCCTCTATAATACTGTCTCTGTAGAGAGCAACCCTCTGTAATAATACTGTACCCCTAGATAGCAGCCTTCTGTAATAATACTGTCTCCCTACAGAGCATCCCTCTATATTAATACTGTGCCCCTAGATAGCAGCCCTCTATAATAATACTGTGCTCCTAGAGAGCAGCCCTCTATGATAATACTGTGTCCCTAGAAAGCAGCCCTCTATAATAATACTGTGCCCCTAGAGAGCAACCCTCTATAATAATACTGTGCCCCTAGAGAGCAGCCCTCTATAATAACTGTCCCGCTAGAGAGCAGCCCTCTATAATAATACTGTGCCCCTAGAGAGCAGCCCTCTATAATAATACTGTCTCCCTAGAGAGCAACCCTCTATAATAATACTGTGCCCATAGAGAGCAGCCCTCTATAATAATACTGTGCCCCTAGAGAGCAGCCCTCTATAATAATACTGTCTCCCTAGAGAGCCACCCTCTGTAATATTACTGTGCCCCTAGATAGCAGCCCTCTATAATAATACTGTCTTCCTAGAGAGCAGCCCTCTATAATAATACTGTGCCCCTAGAGAGCAACCCTCTATAATAATACTGTGCCCCTAGATAGCAGCCCTCTATAATAATACTGTCCCCTTAGAGAGCAGCCCTCTATAATAATACTGTGCCCCTAGAGAGCAGCCCTCTATAATAATACTGTCCCCCTAGATAGCAGCCCTCTATAATAATACTGTGCCCCCAGAGAGAAGCCCTCTATAATAATACTGTGCCCCTAGAGATCAACCCTCTGTAATAATACTGTTTCCCTAGAGAGCAGCCCTCTATAATAATACTGTCTCCCTACAGAGCAGTCCTCTATAATAATACTGTGCCCCTAGAGAGCAACCCTCTATAATAATACTGTGCCCCTAGAGAGCAGCCTTCTATACTAATACTGTCTCCCTAGAGAGCAACCCTCTATAATAATACTGTGCCCCTAGAGAGCAGCCCTCTATAATAATATTGTGCCCCTAGAGAGCAGCCCTCTATAATAATACTGTGCCCCTAGAGAGCAACCCTCTATAATACTGTGCCCCTAGAGAGCAGCCCTCTATAATAATACTGTCTCCCTAGAAAGCAGCCCTCTATAATAATACTGTCTCCCTAGAGAGCAACCCTCTATAATAATACTGTCTCCCTAGAGAGCAACCCTCTATAATAATACTGTGCCCCTAGATAGCAGCCCTCTATAATAATACTGTGCCCCTAGAGAGCAGCCCACTATAATAATACTGTGCCCCTAGAGAGCAACCCTCTATAATAATACTGTCCCCCTAGAGAGCAGCCCTCTGTAATAATACTGTGCCCCTAGAGAGCAGCCCTCTATAATAATACTGTCCCCCTAGAGAGCAGCCCGCTATAATAATACTGTCTCCCTACAGAGCAGCCCTCTATAATAATACTGTCCCCCTAGAGAGCAGCCCTCTGTAATAATACTGTGCCCCTAGAGAGCAGCCCTCTATAATAATACTGTCCCCCTAGGGTGTCTTTTTATATAGTAATATTCAGTAATAGTGCACCCTTGAGTTCCCCTCATATAATAATAAAATCCCTCATTAACACCACCCTTACATGGTAATAATTAGAGATGAGCGAGCACCAAAATGCTCAGGTGCTCGCTACTTGGGACGAAATTATCGCGATGCTCGAGGGTTCGTTTCGAGTAACGAACCCCATTGAAGTCAATGGGCGGCCCGAGCATTTTTGTATATCGCCGATGCTCGCTAAGGTTTCCATTTGTGAAAATCGGGGCAATTCAAGAAAGTGATGGGAACGACACAGAAAGGGATAGGGCAGGCGAGGGGCTACATGTTGGGCTGCATCTCAAGTTCCCAGGTCCCACTATTAAGCCACAATAGCGGCAAGAGTGCCCCCTCCCAACAACTTTTACTTCTGAAAAGCCCTCATTAGCAATGCATACCTTAGCTAAGTGCCTGCATGACACTCCGCTGCCACTTCTCCTGGGTTACATGCTGCCCAACCCCCCCCCCCCCCTGCACGACCCAGTGTCCACAGCGCACACAAAACTGTCCCTGCCCAGCCTTCAGCTGCCCTCATGCCACGCCACACTCATGTCTATTTATAAGTGCGTCTGCCATGAGGAGGAACCGCAGGCACACACTGCAGAGGGTTGGCACGGCTAGGCAGCGACCCTCTTTAAAAGGGGCGGGGCGATAGCCCACAATGCTGTACGAAAGCAATGAGAAATATAATCCTGTGCCACCGCCATCAGGAGCTGCACACGTGGGCATAGCAATGGGGAACCTATGAGCCACACACTATTCATTCTGTCAAGGTGTCTGCATGCCCCAGTCAGACCGCGTTTTTTTATAAATAGTCACAGGCAGGTACAACTCCGCAATGGGAATTCCGTGTGCACCCACAGCATGGGTGGCTCCCTGGAACCCACCGGCTGTACATTAATGTATCCCATTGCAGTGCCCATCACAGCTGAGGTAACGTCCGATTAAATGCAGGTGGGCTTCGGCCCACACTGCATGCCCCAACCTGACCGGGGTTTTTAATTCATAGACACAGGCAGGTACAACTCCCTATTGTGAAGTCCCTGTGGACCCACAGCATGGGTGGGTGCCAGGAAGCCACCGGCGGCACATAAATATATCCCATAGCATTGCCCATCACAGCTGAGGTAATGTCAGCTGTAATGCCCACACTGCATGCCCCAGTCAGACCGGGGTTCTTTAGAAGTGGACACATGCAGTTACAACTCCGTGTGGACCGACAGCATGTTTGGGTGCCAGGAAGCCACCGGCGGTACATAAATACATCCCATTGCATTGCCCAGCACAGCTGATATAACGTCAGCTGTAATGCAGGTGGGCAAAAAATTAATTGGATTACACTGTAGGCGAGGGCCCCAAAAAATTGGTGTACTAACAGTACTAATGTACCTCAGAAAAATTGCCCATGCCCAACCGAGAGGGCAGGTGAAACCCATTAATCGCTTTGGTTAATGTGGCTTAATTGGTAACTAGGCCTGGAGGCAGCCCAGTAAAAATAAAAATTGGTTCTGGTGAAAGTTTCAACGCTTTAATGAGCATTGAAACATATAAACATTGTTTACAAAAGTAATATGAGTGAGCCTTGTGGGCCTAAGAAAAATTGCCTGTTCGGCGTGATTACGTGAGGTTTCAGGAGGAGGAGCAGGAGGAGGAGGAGGAATATTAGACACGGATTGATGAAGCAGAAATGTCCCCGTTTTGGATGGTGATAGAGAACGATGCTTCCATCCGCGGGTGCAGCCTACTTATTGCTTAGGTATCGCTGCTGTCCGCTGGTGGAGAAGAGAAGTCTGGGGAAATCCAGGCTTTGTTCATCTTGATGAGTGTTAGCCTGTCGGCACTGTCGGTTGACAGGCGGGTACGCTTATCTGTGATGATTCCCCCAGCCACACTAAACACCCTCTCTGACAAGACGCTAGCCGCAGGACAAGCAAGCACCTCCAGGGCATACAGCGTGAGTTCAGGCCACGTGTCCAGCTTCGACACCCAGTATTTGTAGGGGGCAGAGGCGTCACGGAGGACGGTCGTGCGATCGGCTACGTACTCCCTCACCATCTTTTTACAGTGCTCCCGCCGACTCAGCCTTGACTGGGGAGCGGTGACACAGTCTTGCTGGGGAGCCATAAAGCTGGCAAAGGCCTTGGAGAATGTTCCCCTGCCTGTGCTGTACATGCTGCCTGATCTCTGCGCCTCCCCTGCTACCTTGCCCTCGGAACTGCGCCTTCGGCCACTAGCGCTGTCGGATGGGAAGTTTACCATCAGTTTGTCCACCAGCGCCCTGTGGTATAGCATCATTCTCGAACCCCTTTCCTCTTCGGGAATGAGAGTGGAAAGGTTCTCCTTATACCGTGGGTCGAGCAGTGTGTACACCCAGTAATCCGTAGTGGCCAGAATGCGTGTAACGCGAGGGTCACGAGAAAGGCATCCTAACATGAAGTCAGCCATGTGTGCCAGGGTACCTGTACGCAACACATGGCTGTCCTCACTAGGAAGATCACTTTCAGGATCCTCCTCCTCCTCCTCCTCCTCCTCCTCCTCCTCCGGCCATACACGCTGAAAGGATGACAGGCAAGCAGCATGTGTACCCTCAGCAGTGGGCCAAGCTGTCTCTTCCCCCTCCTCCTCATGCTCCTCCCCCTCCTCCTCCTCAACGCGCTGAGATATAGACATGAGGGTGCTCTGACTATCCAGCGACATACTGTCTTCCCACGCCTCCGTTTCCAAGTGCAAATCGTCTGCCTTTATGCTTTGCAGGGAACTTCTCAAGAGGCATAGCAGAGGAATGCTGACGCTAATGATTGCAGCATCCCCGCTCAGCATCTGGGTAGACTCCTCAAAGTTTCCAAGGACCTGGCAGATGGCTGCCAACCAGGCCCACTCTTCTGTAAAGAATTGAGGAGGCTGACTCCCACTGCACCGCCCATGTTGGAGTTGGTATTCCACTACAGCTCTACGCTGCTCATAGAGTCTGGCCAACATGTGGAGCGTAGAGTTCCACCGTGTGGGCATGTCGCACAGCAGTCGGTGCACTGGCAGATTAAACCGATGTTGCAGGGTCCGCAGGGTGGCAGCGTCCGTCTTGGACTTGCGGAAATGTGCGCAGAGCCGGCACACCTTTCCGAGCAGGTATGACAAGCGTGGGTAGCTTTTCAGAAAGCGCTGAACCACCAAATTAAAGACGTGGGCCAGGCATGGCATGTGCGTGAGGCTGCCGAGCTGCAGAGCCGCCACCAGCTTACGGCCGTTGTCACACACGACCATGCCCGGTTGGAGGCTCAGCGGCGAAAACCAGCGGTCGGTCTGCTCTGTCAGACCCTGCAGCAGTTCGTGGGCCGGGTGCCTCTTCTCTCCTAAGCTGAGTAGTTTCAGCACGGCCTGCTGACGCTTGCCCACCGCTGTGCTGCCACGCCGCGTGACACCGACTGCTGGCGACGTCCTGCTGCTGACACATCTTGATTGCGAGACAGAGGTTGCGTAGGAGGAGGAGGAGGAGGGTGGTTTAGTGGAGGAAGCATACACCCCCGCAGATACCACCACCGAACTGGGGCACGCAATTCTGGGGGTGGGTAGGACGTGAGCGGTCCCAGGCTCTGACTCTGTCCCAGCCTCCACTAAATTCACCCAATGTGCCGTCAGGGAGATATAGTGGCCCTGCCCGCCTATGCTTGTCCATGTGTCCGTTGTTAAGTGGATCTTGGCAGTAACCGCGTTGGTGAGGGCGCGTACAATGTTGCGGGAGACGTGGTCGTGCAGGCCTGGGACGGCACATCGGGAAAAGTAGTGGCGACTGGGAACCGAGTAGCGCGGGGCCGCCGCCATCATGCTTTTGAAAGCCTCCGTTTCCACAAGCCTATACGGCAGCATCTCCAGGCTGATCAATTTGGTAATGTGCACGTTTAACGTTTGAGCGTGCGGGTGCGTGGCGTCGTACTTGCGCTTGCGCTCAAACTGTGGCACTAGCGACGTCTGGACGCTACGCTGAGAGACATTGCTGGATGGGCCGAGGACAGCGGAGGTGAGGGTGTGGGTGCAGGCCAGGAGACGGTAGTGCCTGTGTCCTCAGAGGGGGGTTGGATCTCAGTGGCAGGTTGGGGCACAGGGGGAGAGGCAGTGGTGCAAACTGGAGGCGGTGAACGGCCTTCGTCCCACCTTGTGGGGTGCTTGGCCATCATATGCCTGCGCATGCTGGTGGTGGTGGCTCCCCAGCTGATCTTGGCGCGACAAAGGTTGCACACCACTGTTCGTCGGTCGTCAGGCGTCTCTGTGAAAAACTGCCACACCGTAGAGCACCTTGACCTGTGCAGGGTGGCATGGCGCGAGGGGGCGCTTTGGGAAACAGTTGGTGGATTATTCGGTCTGGCCCTGCCTCTACCCCTAGCCACCGCACTGGCTCGGCCTGTGCCCACACCCTGACTTGGGCCTCCACGTCCTCGCCCGCGTCCACGTCCTCTAGGCCTACCCCTACCCCTCAGCATGGTGTATTACCAGTAGTGCAGAAACAGAACGCTGTAATTAAACGTGCCGCTTATTGGCCTGTGGTTGGAGGCTGACTTTGCTTACCGAACGCACAGCAGAGCCAGGAAATAATTTTGCGCAAGCCTGCTGTAACACTTAGCTGGCTGCGTATGAATTAGGACAACTACACCCAGCACAGACCCAGTACACTGAGGACACTCACAGGCAGCCCAAATAGATTTTTTTCCCCAAATGTTTTTGGAAATGCCCACTGCCTATATTCAATAAATATGTCTTCTGTTCCTGCCTAAGCGCTTCTGGCCCTGGACTATGTATAATTACTGCAGGGCGCAATGCTCTGCACGGCCGATATACAAAAAAAAAAAAAAAGGTGCAATACTGCAAAAAGCAGCCTCCACAGTACTGCACACGGTCAGATGTGGCCCTAAGAAGGACCGTTGGGGTTCTTGAAGCCTAATATAACTTCTAACACTCTCCCTATAGCAGTTCCGGCACCAGCAGCACTTTTCCTGATCTCTGTGAGAATGCATCTGAGGCGAGCCGCGGGAGGGGCCGATTTATACACTCGGGTGACACCTGATCTCGCCAGCCACTCACTGCAGGGGGGTGGTATAGGGCTTGAACGTCGCAGGGGGAAGTTGTAATGCCTTCCCTGTCTTTCTATTGGCCAGAAAAGCGCGCTAACGTCTCAGAGATGAAAGTGAAAGTAACTCGAACATCGTGTGGTGCTCGCCTCTAGTAACGAGCATCCCGAACACGCTAATACTCGAACGAGTATCAAGCTCGGATGAGTACGTTCGCTCATCTCTAGTAATAATGCCCCCTTATATTATAATACTACCCCCACTGAGTGCCGTAGAGAAAAAAAAACAAAAAACATAATACTCATCTAATCCACGCAGGAGGCGTGATAACGTCACTATATTGCACCTCCTGTGCTGGGCCAGCAGCGGAGGAAACAGGTGAGTATGATGTTTTTGTATTCTGTGTAGATGTGGCGATGGACAGGGGTCAGGTAGGGACCTCTGACTCCACGTTCTACAATAGTTTAATCGACTATATCCACAACCTGTGGACACCAAAAGAATTGAGTGCAGCACTTGCCCAAGCATTCAGTGCCCTGGGACAGAGGTCCGGGGGGGGGGGGGGCCCAATCTCTAATGCAGGTATTCTCAGGTGAAGGAGACTGAAGGTTGTAATAAACAGATCATAGCTGTCGGCTAAATGCTTCTTTGGCCAGAAGCGATTCCTGCCAACTCCCCTATATAAAAGCATGTAGGGCTCAGCAAGTGCATGTGTTTTCTATAGGTAGAGGGGAATAAGCTGCAGCTGAAGACCTCCGGCAGCGACTTATCTGCCATGGGAGCCAGGCATCAGTTATGTTGAAATTCCACAAGTCTCATCCTTCTTCCTTCCACATGTTCCACAGAGGGAGGGTTGCGATGCCCCCATATACATTAGCTACTTGGCCAATTTCACTGAAATTGTTGGGTTTGCCAGCCTTTCATCTAATGTGTGTGGGCACCTTGGACAAGTTCAATGGGCTCATGACATTGCCAGCCAGTTCACACTGACATCATGATTTCCATACAGATATGACACATATGACGTTACGATTGGTCAGTTACGATCCATTTGACCAATCAGTTCCCCCCTTCCCATTAGAGAGCGGGCAGCATGGTGGCTCAGTGGCTAGCATTGTTTCTCTGCAGCGCTAGGGTCTTGGGATCCGACAATATCTGCATGGAGTTTATAGGTTCTCCCTGCCTTTGTGCAGGTTCTATACTGCTGTGCCTGGTATTGCAGTTTATTGTGTTCACAGAAACGTAACGGCCTAAAGCAACGTGTTCCATAGGGATGGTCATAGCATGATAGCAATGCTGGGGATGTGTCAGGGTCCTAAACACGTGGGAAGGTCCTGCAGAGCTGAGGGCGATGCCGATGTGGTTGCCTTGAAAACGTGTTGGCAGAAAGCATATTGATAGTTACAGGTTCAGAGCAGATGGCGTTCTGCCTCTGCAGCAGCAAAAGGAGAGCAACCCAACACCTCCGGCAAATGTTTCTGAAGGACGCCATGACCAGTCAGACACTTTACCTGTATAGCTCATGTCTGAGCAAAAGCCTTCTGCAGAGAGTGTCCCTCCGAGCAGAGGACCCACCTCCAGGGGTGCAACTAGTAAAGGCCAGACCCCAGAGCAAAACTTTGAATGCTCTCTCCCCAGACCATAAACATTCAGCAGCCCCATGTAAAAGTTCACTTAGGTACACACTTTCCTGCCAATCAACGTTCAAAAAAGTGAAGCCGTTAAGTGTGTCCTTACCGGCTCGGGAACAGTGTAGCAAACAGCTTACCACTGATATGCTGCCCCAAACCTGACCCCTAAATCATCATGTATATAGAAGGTGCAAATATCGTCACCATTCATATTACCTCCATATTACCACTGATATGCTGCCCCAAACCTGACCCCTAAATCATCATAAGGTGCAAATATAGTCACCATTCATATTACCACTGAACAGAACCCATTATACCACGCCCATCATTACCAGTAATCACACTATATAATACACATCATCAGGTATTACCACTACCTAGCGACTGATTAATACCTCCATATTGCTACAAGGATCAATATGACCACTATATGAGGGCCAAATAATGCTCTAGTCTGTGACCACATAATACTACTGCATAAAGACCAATGTCATCAGCATAGTGTAACCACATAACAGCTGATACCAGTTCTACATAGTTACCTCCAGCGAAAACAGGTGATGTTACCTCTAATTGGCATCACTCATTTTCTTATCCATCCAGCCCAGGCCACCAAGCCGACTTCTCCCAGCTACAACTCTGCAGAATTTATCACACAGACATTTTACCTCCCACTTCTCCAATACCATCTTTACCTTTTCTACACCTCTGCACAATCTCCCCATCCATATTCCCAGATAGTAATAATGCCACCCATGCGCCCCAGTCACAGTTACCCTCTTTTATGCTTGTACTTTTCCACAGGTTGCTGGCAGTTTTTAATACTTTTTTTGTAAAGGTTACATGGAATATATTTCCGTGCCATAAGAGTAAAGTTCATCAATTGTGCTGTCAATGATCGAACTTAAAATCCATGAATACTTTGGGGAAGAATTGGCCTGTAGTGTTAATCATCGCAGCGATGTCTACCTAAAAGCTCATCTATGAACAGAATAGATCAGTAGTTCATTATCAGCTCTCACTGGGTCTGTGTTAGAATAATGCAGTGTGACCAGCTAGGAGTTATTATACCACCAAGGGGCAATGATGAGGTATGACAACCGCAGTATGGAGCCGTCCAGGGGGTGTTGGGAAGCCAGAGGCCAAGGGTGGCTGTCAGAAGTGCCAGTGACGTGACCACACGGCCATTGGCTGATGGGACCAAAGCAGGGTGGGGGTGTACCAGTAAGACAATGTTGTGCAATGATTGAGTAGAGACAAGTTGGGGCAAAAGTGAATCACCACTCATTCAGTTACGCAGTTCTTAAAGCTCGGCAGCTACTTCGTAAAGCTTGGCCAGGAGAAGAAGAGACAGGCACAGGTGGAAGGATAGAGAGCAGCGGTGTCAGAAGGGGGAACACATCGGACTGCAGTGTGAGATAGCTGTCCAGCAGTGCCGCTCTGCAAGGGGTCAGTGTAATCTATAGATAAGATGATCAGGGTGGTAACTTCTTACTGATTCACGAGGTGCTAAGACTGACCTCATCAGGATATGACAAAGACCAGCCCCATTGCCCACCACCACCAACAGCTTTAGTAGCAAGAGGGAAAACACCCTTTAGTCAGCTGGTGCTCACCCATGCCAGGCTCTGCCCTTGGCACTCGGCCTCCACCAAGCTCGGCTTATATTAGAGATTTTATTCTTGTTCTATAATTATATCAATAGGTGAACAAGGTTTCTGGAAATGAAAGGTTTTTTCGAAAACATCCTGAACCTGTAAGATATGAAATGATGCGCCATTGCTATTCATTCTCAGTGTCATTGCTGCCAGTATTTGTGGGTTACAGAATATTCGGAATAAATGCCCCCACAGGCCAAAATATATAGTCACAACTACGCTTTTAGAGATTCACAGAAAAGGGTAGAGTATCCTTAATGAAAAAAAACTAACTGCACCCTATAATATCCCAAACTCTAATATCTGGATGGGCAAGTGGAGTAACCGCCCCAAAAAGGGCGACCCCACACTGAGACCTGACCTGCCTCTCCCCATCTCCCTTTTATATCATTTGATTACTAATTAAACAGTATTTGCTGATGCAATATCACTAGTTTATACCTGAGAACTGGCAGTGTGGGACAAAACAAGAAATTCACTAGGAAGTATATTTCAAAGTTTCATATTTTTCCTATTTATTATAGATTCCGGGTGTTTTTGAAGAAATCTCATAAAACGCCTAATAGAAATGGTGACCGTATTCTTGCATAATAACATTTTCTATTAAACCAGAATTAGGACAAAAACGGCTGAATACTCATATAAGTCATGAAGAGTCGTGATCAACAAGGGGGTGAAACAGGCTGAACTGGATGGACATTGTGCCTAACATGCTCTATATACTTACATCATGATAGATGCTAGACAGATACATGCGGGGATATGCACAACCAAATATTAGATTAATGTTGATAATACTTTGACCAATTATTGTGAATGGGGCGTCCACTGCGCCCCATCGGCGGATGTCGGGAATAACAAGGCACGGTCTTATTAGATATTCACCTGCCCAATCCTTTGTTTTGCTTGGAGACGGACCTGACTTGTCTCCATCTTTCCACTGAAATAAACAGGCATGTCTGGCCAAGGCAAGCATATCCGCTACCGAGAAGGTCAGGTGAAAGTGCATATGGCCAGCCTTAGCTTCACATGGGCAGATTTGTACGCGCCATATGCAGAGCATAGAGCCCATTGATGTCACAGGGCTCATGCACATTTCCGTATTTTGTATGTTCTGTTTTTCTGCGTACGAGAGCTCCCATAGAAGTCAATGGAGGGGTGCCCAAATGCCCGCGCAATATGCAAGGAGATGAGGGAAACACTACTTGTACAGCAATACGAACACATCTGGAACTCACTAAGATTAATTAGCCATTTTAATTGGTGCGTCTTTGTTTCTCGTTTGCAAATTAACATCTTTTATGGGTGCAAAAAGTTCAGTAAAATAGTCTAGTTCATTCCAGACAAACGCGGCGCTGAGGCATGCGCATATATGCATCCGCTCATGTGCAGCCAGCCTTAGGCCGGGGTCACATAGTCAGAAGCTCATTCACATGTGCATTTGCACTGCATATTTGTGTGCGCAGTTCTGTATTTAACGGTACTTTTTGCAAATTGCACGCAAATTGCGCACTTTGGAGAAAATCACAAAAAAAACCCCCAAAAAACACGCAACCAGAAGTTAATTAGTTCGACATGTTATTTTCGTGAGCAAATTTGCAGAAAAAACAGCAAGCAAGAAAAAAGTCTGCTGAAGTTTGTCACCAGCGGATCTGTGGGACGTTCTCCAACTTGGTGCCACGGGAGGCAGCAGCCACAAGGTTCTCATTAGATAAGAAGTCCTGCGGGGGGACACAAAACAACAAAACCAAGAAATGCCAAATAATAAGACATGCAGAGTGCGGCCCGAGAAGCGGCGGTCGGCCCGCCGCAGAACTTTACGGGCCAGCCAGCCTTCTGCAGTATTGGGATTGACACACTAGTATCTCCAGCGGCTCGGAGCGCCAGTAGCGCCACCTAGAGCCTCCTGCCAGGCAACAGCTGCTCAGCACGTACAGTAAACTGATTACCTGAAGGGCTGATGGTGCACGGACTGCGCAGAATCCGCATATAATAGAGAGTAAACGATTGTATTTACGTTTGTTACTTCGTAAAGAAAAACGTTTATTATGGAAAATCAGCTAGAAAAACACTAAATCCTTCCATCTGCTACAAGATGAGGACATCGAGGCTCTGGAGGAGTATATATATATATGCAGATGTAATCAGAAGCCTCCGGTACGCAGGCAGGGCTTCGGCTCGTCCAGCAGCTGCTGATATCAGGAAATGCAGTGTTCGCGGTCCGCAGTCCGCGGGCCCCGTTCGCACGTCGGGCGGTATTTTCACATAGAATCCGCTGCAGATGTCTTGGGGTAATATTACGGCTTCCTCGACTCACGCCGCTATAACCACGGATCTCTATAGGTGCTCATTGGTGTCTTTGCCACCGCAGGTAGTGAACACGTGGGGCAGGGAGGATCGGGCAGACGCTATCGTACCGCCTGTTTCTTCAAACCCGGCAAGGAAGAGAAAATCTCCCTCCTTCAGGCGCAGCTGCGCTCCGTGCGGCCGGCGTATGTGCGTATTAGCCTTAGAGCCGGAAGTGTATGCGGCCCTGCTGGACTTCCATTTGCCTCTGACATCACACATGCCATCTCGCTGTATTCTATGCGGCACTGCAGGAGGGCTTCTTCAGGCGCTGTATTTGCACATGGAAAATATACATGCACGATAGAGAGAATAGAAGCCATTGATGTCAATAGGTTCCTTCTTGTGAACGTGTTTTGTGTGCGTAAATCCACAGTACGCTGCGCAATTCTGTGGAAAAAAGACGACATCTAAACCTCATTGGGCTTAATGGCCTTTTACAGCCGGGCAGGAGTGATTTGCGTGCGCATGTGAACAGGTCCTCGTGCACAAACCGTGCACCAATACGTGCGCAAATCTACCTCGTTCATGGAGCACATGTGCTGCAGTGTGTGCAATTGCGCATATGGTCATCTGAATAAGCCCTTAGGCCGGTTTTACACAGACGACGTATTTACGTGCTCAATACGCAGAGAATAGAACCCATTGATTTCAATGGTTTCATTCGCATTTCCATACTTTGTGCGTACATGTTTCTGCGTACTCGCACACTAAAGGTCCCCACTGCGGGCAAACGCATGCGCATTACTCAAGTACATGCATTAAATATGATGTAATTGCGCAGGAGAAAGGATGCATCTAGGACACATTAAGAGCGCCTTCAGATGAGCAGAAGCAGAAGCACAATAAGCCAACTTTTTGCACATGTGCATATCTGCGCTTTTTACGGTATATTCTGCGCGGCCGGGACCCATTCCTATCAGGATGGTGGGATGTAAAAGGCTGTGCAGCCTTAATGAATCCCCATTGTGTGGACCCGTCTTTCCACTGCTTTTTCCTCATGGTGCAGAATTTGAAATAAAAAAAGGTTGAACGTTTGAATGGCCGGAGAAAAGTAAAAAAACCCACGTTCATGTGCGACTGCGCTCCGTATGAAGGCGCCCGCTCTGTGCCGCGCAGACGGCTCACCATGGCATTTACACCCCCTCTGACATGTGCCGCGCAATAATCCAAATCGATGACTGGGCCCCAGTGACTTCTGGAGGGGTAGTCAGCTCTAGGCAGGGCCCCAGGCAGTGTTATGGCTACAGTGTATCCCTAGGCATGTAAACCAGCTGTTTGTACTGTTTGTTTAGTGTCCTGTTTGTTAACAGCAACAACAAAAACTTCTGTTGTGTTTTGTCTTTGTTTTGCTAAATCATCCCCTACCAGAGCTCAGAAGTAAGTTCCTCACTCCATCCCCCACGTCTCCAATGAGTAACCTCCTCAGATGTTTGGTGCTTGCCTGCATGGGAATTAAATAACTGCAAAGTTGTGATCTTCATCTCTAAAATCTGGTGGTTTTTCATTCATTCAACGAATGAGAAAACCTGGCTGTTCCTTTTCTTCCCCTTTCTCGGAGCGCTGAGCATGCTGCTTTCTGGGATGATTCGGAGTTCTAAAACCATGGCGCCTGAGAGATCCTCCAGCCCAGAGACCCCAGAGACCTCAGAGGGGGACAAGCTGCACTTTTAGCTCGTTGCCCCATAAATTTATCATATATGAAATCCTCCCCTTTAGATACAATTCTGCAGCAGGACGTGACATTGATGACTGTACTCCCAAGTAAGATATGGAAAGCACGCTTCGATTGGTTGGGTTATGTTCATGGGCGCCTTTGGGTGGCAATCGTTTCCCGTATAGGCATAGATTTTGGGCTAACGATGATTTTAGGGTTTAATTACAGATGTTGCAGCATTTGTCTTCTGCAGCTTCTACTTCTCTCTATATACACACACTGCAGTCTATACAGATCTGCTGGTTAGCAGCCTTTATCTCTCCAGCACAAAGTGTTATAAATTAGCTGATAAGAACATTCATGAGAGCAGAAGACTTCCCTGATGGATCGGCTGCTGAGGCTTGGACTGCAGTGTCCAAATACAGTGTTATGTAGAAGCTGCAGAAGGCAAATGGGGCAAAAATGGGAATGAAAGCCTATGGCAAAAGTGATTGTCAACCCAAAATACATGCATTCAAGTGAAACTAAAGGTCCCCCAAAGGTGTCCCTAATCTTTAAGGAAAGGCTATACAGTTTAGGTAACCCAATGAGGTAAAGGTTGTTGCTTCCTTAAAAAAAGAACACTCAGCAATGGCACGGCCTTTTTACTATTGATCTCCTTATATGGGACAAAGAGATGGAGGCTCCGGGGCCCAAGTAGTATCACAACTAAGCTCCACTTATACTTACACCTCCAATACCACCTATTGTCATGGTCATGAAAGTGTAAATAAGCAATAACCATATCAGACAGTAAGAATGTATTGTGTCAGAAATCCCCCGATTCTTCCCATTAGACAAATGTTGGTGGATTTTCTCATTGATGGCAGAATCATCCACCAAGTCTAGTGAGTACAAATTAGGCATGTTAATTCTTTTCCTTCTTCAGAGTGGCTTCACACAAGCGTGTGCATACATAGGAGGCACCCCTGTAGGCGCAAAAACACGCATGTGTGAAGGTCTGTGCATTGCCTTCAATGGAGCCAGGGCTGCCGGTGGCTCTGTTGAAGGCAATGGTCTGCCGACACCCCCTAATTGTTTTTCTGGGAAGGGCTTTAAATATACGCTCTTCCCTGAAAATCATCCCTTTTAGTGTAAAAATTAAAAAAAATATATATATATATACTTACCTGTCCGTCACTGCCATGTTCCCGGCCGGGATGAAGAACACATCTTCCACATGCAGCAGATATTTTCTTCATCGCTTTGGGGAATAAAGAATTCCCTACCACAGCTGTCACAGATGACAGCTGCACTAAAGGATCCAGCACCCCTTAATTGTTATTCAGGGAAGCGTTTTAAATATAAACCCTTCCCTGAAAAACAAGCCAAACTGGTGTAAAAAAATACAAAATAAAATACTCACCTTTTTCAGCTGCCGGGGCTCAGCCAAATCAGCCAATCACAGGCAGCTCTCACTGAATAAATGACAGACGAGACCTGCCTATGATTGGCTGAGCGCCTCAGCCAGTCAGAAGCAGCTCTTTCAGCAGGCGGGGATTTTAATTACCCGCCTGCTGAAAGAACTTCAGTGCAGAGTCGGGGACAGTGGAGACAGGATGCGGCTGAGCCCCGGCAGCTGAAGAAAGGTGAGTATGATTTTTTTTTTTTTTTTAAACACCAGTTTGGCTTGTTTTTCAGGGAAGGGTTTATATTTAAAGCTCTTCCCTGAAAAACAATAAAGGGGTGCCGGCAGACCATTGCCTTTAATAGAGCTGCCGGCAGCAGCCACGGCTCCATTGAAGGCAATGTGTGCATTCCCTATGGTGCATGCATGTCCTATCTTTACAGGCACACGCCTGTAAAACACGGACATGTGAACACGCCGTAGGGAATTCAGTGGTTGTAATAGATGCGTGTTTTTGTGTGCGCGTATACACGCACATAAACACATTCATGTGAAGGCACCCTCAGAGAGAAACAATGATAAAGGTATTTGTCAGCCCCTTCTGCCGTACGATATTAAAGGGAAGTACTAAAGGTTGACTTTTATGGCCCCCTCACCTCCCGCCTATCTGCAGGCTCTCTTTCTTGGTTGTTTCCCTTAGAGCTTATTCCCACAAGCGTATATCGTGTTTTCATGGTCAGCTGATATATGCGACTATCTGATGCATTGGATTCAGGTGCATAAATATGGACGTCTGGCATAGATAGTGCATACGGTGTGCATCCTGGTCAGCCATTTTTACGATGGCCGGAATAGATAGGTCTGGACCTTTCTTTTTGGTTGGAATACACCGACCAGTCCCATAGACTCCTATGGGAGCCTATGACAGCTGCTGGGAAAGTGGGGTGGGCAGGAGTTTAGCAGCAGCTCTGCTAAACTCCCTCCCCCTTCCCTCCCCCTCTCTGCCCCGTGTCGGCTATTGGCAAAGGGAGGATCCGGGGATTAGCACACTCGCTCCTGCCCTGTCCCGCCCCCTCCATTGGCGTGAACTAAACTCTCTGCCCCACGGTATTCCGCATGCAGTGTATACGAGCTGCACCCGGGTTGTCTGACAAAACGGGAGGTGCAGCTGTGGACACGCTGCGGCCGTGATGTGGATGGCCGAAGTTTGCAGCGCCCGTGTAAAGGAGCCCTCAGGGCATAACAAACAGTCACTTCCCTGCTGGTTAATGAGACCCGAACACCCTTCACTACCAGACCCCTGCCTGATATGCTATAAATTCAGGCAGCAGAAGTCTCATTTAACATGCATGCTTGGCCGACATCTGAAGTTGGCCAAGTATGTCATAAAGTTAGCATGGTGCACAAGGTAACAAACTCCCAGGGGTGATGATCCGGCCGGCAGAAACCAATCCCCCATCCTGATGCATATAGAAGTAAAGCAGTGTGGCCGAACGGCTCCTATCAGTCCGATAGCTAATGGTGCGGCCATCACCCACTACACCAGCGCTCTGCCACCTTTTCCAATGGTCATCATTAATATTGATGGTAATTAGGCATCATGGTTTTAAATGAATCGTTGTCATAATAGGAAGCAGCATATCCCTTTAAGAAAGGGTTGCAGTGGCTGTTACAGATTCACTTAAACTTCTGCTTTCTATCAGAAGCGATGATGATGATAATGATGACGGTGATGAAAAGGGTAATTCATACTGACGCATGCAAAGATGCTTACCGTACTTCCAGTCTCTATCCCATCCCGAGTCGTACAGACCGATCTCACATGAAAAGTCTTGAGTTGTGCCATTAAAATGATAACTTTTTTGCTCGCTTATTTTCAATTAACTTTGCATGAACTAATACATGAAGCTCCCTGACAGCACTGGATCCGCCCACCTAAACATGTTTGTGTGCTGCAAGGGATGGTTTTATTTATCCAGCTTCAATTTTTTGGGGTAAGGAAAGATGTCAGTTGCTTTGCATGTGTCATGTGACTGGCGGTTTGGGATGTAGGGTTGCCATATGAACCTAACTGTTTGGTCATTTACAGGTTACGCAGTGTGAAAATGGAGCAGAGGAAGCTCAATGATCAAGCCAACACTCTGGTGGATTTAGCAAAGGTGAGCTTTACTCATGTGCTCAGCAGTCATTGTATGTGGAGGTGCTCAGGCATCGTGGTAGTAGGTGCAATCAGCTTACCGCCACCCTCCATCCAACAACCGGAGCGACAGGACCTCCTGGAAATGACCAGGCCTGAAAGGGAGCCGTCAGGCACGGAGATAAGCACACGCGATAACGCCAGCTGGACGCACCCGTTGCCTTCGACGCTGACGCCGGAGTCCTTCATTGCAGTGCCATCAACCTCTAAATAAAAAGTCCCCATCCCCGTTCTGCACTCCATCCATACAACACGAGCCATCGCAGCAACATCTGGGAACACGTTTGGTATCTGCGCCTCTCTCAAAAGAGCATTAGAACTCTACAGTCAGATGACTGCAGGAATAATAGACTAGACGCCCACTGACTCCTGTGTCCAAGAGTTCTCCTCAACTCAGCAGATAGGGGAGTCCCTAAAGGGGCGACACCACAGAAAATGGAATTGTAATAGGCTAAATCAGATTCTGTACCAACGCACACAAATAACCTCCTCCTCGGCCAAAGCCCTTCCTCGTCAGGCAAACTTTTGTAAAAGTTTTTTTTTAATGTGGAAATGAGATCCCTGGGTTCAGCATTAGCAGAAGAAGAGCAGGCAGACATTCATGGAAACTCATGCAGGCATTCCCCTTGTCCAATGAGGTGTCTCCGCTGATGGTTGCATGGGAGGATCTGACCCACCGCCACCTCCGCTGATGGTTGCATGGGAGGGTCTGACCCACCGCCACCTCCGCTGATGGTTGCATGGGAGGGTCTGACCCACCGCCACCTCCGCTGATGCCAGTGTTGATGTGGCTTGCATTTTCTCCTATGGCTATGTTTGGACATGCAGTTTCTGGTGTCTCCCATGCTCCTAGTGGTTGGGGGCCCTGTAACCAACTTTGCGTTCGAGGTCCCAGGCGCTTTAAGTTATGCCTTTGTCTCCAGCATCATCATGCTGAATAAAGGATGTGATGAGGCGGTTGAGACACGGAGCGCGATTGAAGGTGCATTGTAGCAATCAGTGTAATATTGAATCATGTCATTTGTATCACAAAATAGAAGGGAGCACAAAGTTGTTACCATTGCGTTGCCGTAGAGCCGTCGCGTGAGCAACAAGCTGCCTGTTGGCTTTGGAGTTGCCCTTCTTATTGACATGCTATAAGAAAGCCATGAGGAAGATGGCAGACCGCCGATGTAAATAGTAGCAGCAGAATCCTGCAGCCTGTCTCACTGCTACCTGTAAATAGTCAGCTTCATACACCTACATTTCCTATGAAAGAACCATTTTGAAGCATCTTTTCTTAGAAGTCCGTGGGAGGAATTCATAAAAGACATTACACCAGAATTGTGGCACCAAAAGTCGCGATTACTGGTGGGAGGGGGCGAGACGCCTGTCAGATCCAGGATAATTTACATAGGAAACTGGCATAAATTATAGCCGAAATCTACATGAGGGCTTAGATTCCAGGAAGCGCCCCTTGGCATGTCCAAGATACGACTCGGTATATATTGTCGTCCAGGAGCACTTGTCTCAGACTGGAGATATAAAGCGCTGGTCTCAGTCAGGGCGCTCCAAAGCTGGGCCTCTGTTATACCTGATTGAAATGTATCAGTAAATTGACAACTAGGTGTAACCAGTATGTGTAGCAGGGGAGGGGGTGGTCCCTACATAATGACACACCCCCTCACAAGGGGAAGGTTAACACCCAGTTGTCTATGCATTCATCTCCACTAGAGGAAAAGCACAACACAGACATGTAAGAAAGGAAGCCCTAGAATTTCTTCTGCCATAGGAGGCCAAGTATTTCCTAAATCAGGTCCTGCTTAGTGTTAGACCTCATGCAGCTTGAGCTCCTCTGTCATAGAGGAGGCCATCGAGCAGTAACATGGTGCCTTGTTGACCTCCTCGCTGTCTAGTATTTGAGGGCCGTTTTCCACGGGATGACCTGTCGGGTGCAGATGCCCAACAAGTGGTCCCAGCGGTAATCGTTCCTGTACTTTTATCCAGGACCGATCCCCGCTGTGAATGGGTCGGAGCAGCCGGGATCCTTGGTAAGGAAGATGCAACACTTTTTCCTAATAAGATTTTTTATACATTTTCATATATTGTCTATTTCTAAGGGGTTAAAAAGTTATTAGATATGCTTTTATATGGAATTAGAAGGAAGCGTCAGATCACTGTGCTGCCATGACAGACAGTGAAGCAGAGAGGAGGCGGGTAGAGAGGGTGGCACTGCCCCGCCGCTGCCCATGTGCTACAAACATTGATGAATTTGAGGCACAAGTAGCCAGCGCCACCCACCACACACATTTACAAAGTAGCAAACAGATTTTCTACACGAAATGGGAGATACTCTTTGATGTTGAAATGGTTCCAGTAAGGGCCTGTTCACACCTCATTACCACCTTCATCCAGGGGGCTCATTGGGTTTCCCTTTAAAATCCCAAAAACAGCACCCCTGGATGTGTTCTTTAGTGAACTGACCTGGGAATCGGACCCGATGACCCTGGAGGTCGCTTCCAACTCTGCCATTCTATCTGAATGGATCTTTTCTCAGCCATTATTGAAAACTGCTGAAACTGAGACCAATGGGCCTCCAATTCGCCTTCCGTTCTTTTCCGGCACTTTTTGCCAGACAGAATAACGTAGTCCAGCGCATTATTCTTGCTGGAGATGTCCAGACGTCTGAGGAATTGATACCAATTGCAGTAGGTTTCAGTAATTGCCAAGGTCTGTTCAGTTCAGGTCCCTTCCAGGTGTGCCATTTTGGGGATTTTAAGAAGGACCCTGATGTGCCCCAGGACGGGCGTCATAGCGAGTTGTGAAGGCGCCCTCATTTGTTTTGCTCTGTGGACTAATCAGTGTAATCTGCGTAGTATAGGAAGTAAACCGAGATATGCAGAAACAGGCGACACGTTCTAACTCATCCTCTATAAGAAAGCTCAATTCTAACGATTAGGGGCCATGAGACTCCACAACTGAGGTGCTGGGATGATCCCTGTGGGGAACGCAATCTCCAAAAGCAAAGTGAGGCCGCTGCCACGCGTCCGTGTAAATCGAATGAGATCTGTGCGTTACGAGATGCACACATTTCGCACAAATATGTACCCCATCCTTTTGAGTGGAGTCATATACATGAGCGATTTTTCCCATTTTGCATCACTGCGGCAGGTCCTATCTTTGGGCGTTCCCTCAGAACCCATCATCCGTTGTTTTCAATGGGACAGAACACATTGCATGGCGTGCGATGCAAGGTTTTCCATTGAAAACAATGGGAAACACTTACCAATTTTCCGATGGGACTGAAAGCCACGGAGGAGGATCGCAACCTCACCAAAGTGATGGAAGGTGGTTATTTACCAAAAAATGTCTGGCATCAGCCGGTACATCACCCGTGCCAAGTGAGATATTGGGCAAAGTTTCACGGCCCGATATTGCGCTCAGCTCTGCGTAGGCAGCCTGTGAAATAGTTAGAAAAATGTACCTGTGAGAACATTGCTGTAATAGCTCACGCCATTACCTTCCATCAGTACGGAAATCTACTGAGGTCTCCTGCACAAACCAAACCTCAGGCGGCTCATCTCAGCCAAACCCACTAAAAAGTCACCTGCCACATGGCAGAAAGGAGAACAATGAAAGCTCACATGACAAGGCAGACAGTGATGATGATGATGAACAACCATGGCAGAATGGGCTGGTGAGGATGGCGAGCTGGATGCATTGTTGTGCGCTGACATCTGTATTGTTAACATGAAGCAAGGAGATGACTACTGGAAAGTCGCACTTTTAGACCCTCAGTACAAAACCAAAATGGGAGAATTCTTTCTGTCTTCGGAGAAGGAGACACATTTGCCTATTAACGAGAGAAGCTATGCAGCCAGCTAGCAATAGCTTTCAAACAGCAAACACCGGCTGCAGGCATGTCTGACCAGGAGGCCACTCTCCGCTCACCACTGAGTCAACACTCCACCACCGCTGCCAGCCCTACAGCTCCAACGCAGAGCAAGTTCAGTCTGGAGCTCATGATGACAAAGCTTTTCTATCCAATATGCTGAATTAATACACATGATCGTCGGCAAAGAGATGAGCCATGGACGTCTGGGTCAGCTAACTGGAACATTGGCAAGAACTGGCCCGGTATGCCATGGGTATATTACCTTGTCCAATGTAGCATCCGAGAAGGTATTTAGGTAACTGATGTCATAGTCCCTATCAGAAGATTGTGAAAATGAATCAGGCATGAATCGGTGAGGATTTTAGCCCCCTGTGCCCGATGCCACTGATTAGTTCTGCCATTGCTGCTGTTAAATCACTGTGACCACCAGTCCAGTTAACCTGCAGCCGCTCACGATTGCTAGGTCTACACAACCACGGATCTCCTGTCCTGTCCATTGTTTGATACCCTGCCGCCGATCATACTGCTGCTACTACCAGGCCCACAAACAACCCATCAACGAAATGATCCCCAAAAAGAGACACATTTTGGGGGGCTTTTCTTTTCTAACAGAGAAGCCATGTTTTCCTCACTTTCCAGGAGCGCAGTCCTGTTGCTTCTCCCCAAAATGGGATAATTTTTTTGCCAGATGGAAAAAGCCATTGCTTCTTCATTTTCCAAGGTTACTACTCCCAAAATGGGTTAATTTTTGGACTTGTTGGAAAAAGTCATTGCTTCTTCCCTTATCCCTGTGAATGGATGAACACCGGCGGGCATCTGCCACCAAAAAGGTTGAACTTTTGGGCCTTTTATAACTTTTGAAAAGCATAAAAAATTCACGATTGCAATGTATTTTTAAACAAGCTCTTAGTTACCGCCGATGGCAACTGCTTCCCCCAGCCATAAGCCATACCTGTTGCCATAACTCTGACATTGGATTCATTCCTAGGTGAGCCAAGAGTGCTCTGCATGTCATGGCTCCTAAACATTGCTGCGCAGCAGTTTTATGGGGATTGGTGAAGTTCTGATTTGTATGAACCAAACTTTTGAAAAATGTGCTCATCACTGTCCACTAGTATTAATTCTTGTCCTTTTTTTCACAGACCCAGAATGTTATGTATGACCTAATGTCTGAACTACAAGAACGGAATGATGACCTTGAGAAGAGAATTATTACCCTGGAGACCAAGATTGACTCCTTAAATGGCTCGCTCCATGCTCTTCCAGGGCTCATTGCTCAGGCTCTGCTCCGAGAGCAGGGAGAACTCTTCCTCATGCGTTCTCACAGACCATTCCCCCCTTCTAATAGCTCGGACAATTCATGGACCCCCCCGCGTAGACGTACCTCACCTTCCACTGCCCCGCACACCTCTTCAGACAGCGGCTGAGGAGGGAAAAGGACAGATGGAGTTTCGGTGGGAGTGGTGGAGTGAAGACTTAACTCACCTCTAACTTAGCTCACCTTTTATCCATAGCCACTATGTGGTTTGATTATGTCAGCTTTTTTTCTTAAAAGCCTTGGATATTTGTTAACCCCTGAGGGTTCTTTGAAAATGCTGGAGTGAAAGTTCTAAACAACTCGAAAACTAAAAACTATATCTAAAAATGTTTGTGTAAACACGCACACGAGAGTACGCGCAGTGGCGCGATTATCCCTCTCTCTGTCACGGGCCGACCTGTACAGTGATGGGGTATAGTCCAGTCTAGATACGTTTCTAAATCAGTCTGTAAACCCTTCCCAAATTCTATTTATTTTCTTTAAGAGAGCTTCTAAGGCTGACTGTCACGGCTTCACATAACATCTGGGCTCCCAGTCTAGCGGCGAGCAGTCAGCCATATTTTTTTAACAACCCCGCCAAAGGAGAAAAACTATGTACATATATATAGGAATGTAGGTCGTCAAATGCATATATATTTTACAGAGCCACATATGAATGGGGTGGGATTGCATGAGACCTGGTTATTGTCAGAGGGATCGGAAACATTCATCTGACATGGAAGTGATTGGTCTTCAATACGTGTGTGTGTTTACATATATAGATATGTATAGATAAATGTATCCAGATAGATTTATATATACATATAGAGGGAAAGAAAAGAAAAACTGTATTTTTTTAACCTTTTGTTGCTGGAGTGGTGTAATATGTCATATCCCAGTGTTACTGCCCCAGTGGGTGGCAAACAGTTTCGTATAGGGACTCAGGTGGATGGTGGATGAGATTAGCATCTGGTTTCAAATGTTTCAAAAAGTTTTCAATCATCTTTTTTATACCCCATGATAAAATATTCCTCCATGCGAGAATGCTGTAAACCTTTATTCTATACTGAGCAGTGCTCCTGTCTTTGGGGGGTGCTCGCTCCACCTTGTGCAGACGGGGTTGAGGGGTTGTTGCATTGGGACAACCTATCTGCTCACTCAATTCGGCAAAACACAGGTTGCTTGTATGGAATTTAAGTTCACCAAGTTCTGTTACCCAACCAGCTTCCACTTGATGAAAGGAGCCAAGGTTAGGAAGTGAACAATCCCCTTGTTGAAGGTTTCTCCATGAAACATACTGAACATGGTAATATGTTAAAATGGTTTCCATGACTTGTAGCGTTTCGAACCAGATCTAATCTCCACCAGACACCAAGCCCACGTACTCCCCCCTATTGCACCCATAGGGCAGTGTAGGGCTCTGTGATGCCCCCTTTGGAGGTTTTTAGTCTTCCCAAGGACACTGTTGGCTTTCGCAATGGTTTAGTCCTATTATTGGCCATTTGAACACAAAAGATGACGACAAAGTAAAGATGTCGTTTAGGAATGAGTTCACCAATAAGAAGCAAAAGAACAGAAAACTACTAAGCATCTGCTATTAGTTGGTCAACTTGGCCTCCAACTCTTCTCCATTTCCCTTCTCCAGGATCCAACCAGTAAGGCTGCCTGTCCACAGCCGTGACAGAATATCGCTAGCGCCGCAGGGGAGGAGGGGAGCGCGGACAGGGCTCCGCCATGAGCCAGTCTAATAGTACATAAACGTGATGGTGGATCTAAATGGATAGAGCCATCACTTCAACATCACCAAATGGTTACAATTACAAATGATGTCTCTTTTCATTAGGTTTTATCTTATCATTGTCAACTTGATTTAAAAACCACATCTTTAGTTTTGGGTGATCCACCTCCAAGTAGTAAGACTGTAGACTGTTGGAATAGAGAGAACGTAAAAGGTTTCCCTTCAAGGGGTACGGCCATCTTTGTCATCACTTTTTTATTGCTTCAGGGCATCTTAAACAAATTAAGAACACACTTTACACATTGTCTTAGGGCGGTTTCACATCTGCGGTGAAGGCCCATTTTCCTGCTCCATTTTGGAAGAGGAGCGGGGAATCCCCTGGCCGAACGGGTCTGCATCATGATGGAACCGAACAGCACCAAGTGGTTCCTTTTGACTATAAGGGGGTCCGTTGGGCTTCCGCTCAGCTGTCTGGCGTTTTACCAGGCTCTGCCTGCGGTGCTTTTTCTTCCAGTGTTCTGTGCTTGACCTCCGACCCAAGGCTCCAACGCAGATGCGCACCCAGCCTTACCAATATCCTATCACTTTGTGTCTACAGCCCTTATGCAGACCTATGTATTTCTATGGTTACTGACCACAAACGAATGCTGTATAGCCTGATACAAATGTACGCTACTTGTCAACCAGAGGTATCTGAGTAATAAGTAGGTGACAGGTGGAAAGGAGCGTGACCGCAGGAGAGGTGGATGTGCTTCCATCTCCATGGAGACACATAGATTTACATGCCGGCTGTAAGCACAAAGCGGCAGGATATTCTTAACTAAGACTTTTTGCAAAGTTGTTTTCTTTTCAGTTCAGATGCAGCGGAGCCGTACCAAGGTGTGCAGAGCCGCCAACAGGTAGAGTATCCATAAAGAGGTTGGAGACAATGGAAAGGTAGCCCAGGGTCATAGCCAGTGCAATATGACAGGAGGGTATTTGTATAGAGGTGAGTATGAGATTACGGTCTTAATGGTATGAAACCAAAGAATTGGGAAAAGGACAGAGATCGGAATCTTGGAAACGAGACATCATTCTATACACCACATAACATGAGAAGAACGGGTGATGTTTAGGGAAATTGGAGCCAGAAGGAATTGTCATATTTCTCCATCTAGTCTGACAATGGTGAAGTGGACTTTGCAGCATGATGCCTTTAATTAGCCCTAGATACACTTCCATCCAGGAAGTGAACAGTTAAAACATGACAATGTATACAAGGAAAGGATGTTTGCCGGTTCAGTTCAGTATTGTGTGAAACTCTATAATCCATCCTTAAAGCGGCGGATTGGAAACGCGACGAATGGAGAACTTTGCCGTTTAGTTTTTTTTCAATTGATAAAAAGTAAATAAAGTGGGTAAGCATGTATACTAGAGGAATGTACCAGTAGGGGGCGCTACCACAGCCCAATAACTTCACTTCAGAGACATCTTCACTGTTCTGAGACTAAATTGTATCAACCGTCCATTTAGCACTGAGGAGAATAAGATGACCCTGCATTTTAGAGAGGGTTCATAACTTTAGCTACCCGACCTGCTAGTAATCTCTAATTTTTATTTCTTTTTTATGGTAATGAAAGAAAATGGATACTTAGAATCTATAGCCAGTTTTCTAGAAAATATCCGAATGCCACAGATCTAGACTACAAAATAAATTATACTGGAGACTTTTACGGCTCTGTGTCCTTTGTGTGGAGTTATCAATTTACGGGCTCAAGAAGGCTTACCCAGCGGTCAGGATACATTTGTGCGCCCGCCTCAGTGCCACCTATGTGCGCCCTGTAGGAGGCTTCTGTCGTTTTACTGTCGTTTTGCGCACACAGGACATGTTCATTACTGTGCGGCAGATAAATAAGCTCCGGTTTAAATGTCTATTTAGCCTAATGAGGTCCAGATCTTTTTCCACGGAATGGCGCAGCGTATTGTGCATCTGTGCACGCATTTGCGCACCTCCCATAGACTTCTGTGGGGACCTTTGGTGTGCAGTGGCACATAGAGAAGGTCCTAGTTTTTCCATGCCCAAGATGTGTGCGCACAAAAAAAAAAGGAAATGAGAAGGAAGCCATTGAAATGAAGGGGTTCTATTGTCTGCATATTGCGCCGATGTGAAGGAGCCCTTACTGTAACTAGCGGTAGTACAATCTGTAACGCTGAGTGTAACTCACTGGAGGCCCAATGTCATCAGTCATCAATATTGGATTCCACCGTAACCCAAGGGATTTACCGCATGAACCACTGGGGATGTACAGACACTTTATATAGAGGTTCACAGCTGATCGGCCCTCTGACGGACCAGCCGTTGGATGGTCTGGTGCGGCCGGTTGTCTTATTATTGCATGACAAGTAAGGGCGTCTACCCACTAGCGACAGACTTTCTTATCATGCGAGAGCGGGTGAAAACACAAGGTAATGAAACCAATGATTTTCATACTCTTTTGCGATTTTTACACTCAAGCCTCACAATGAAAACTCAATATCGCTCATTATTCTAAATGGGGCCGGCAGGGGATTCTTTCATCCACACAGTCCCCACAGGGACGAAGGAATCCCCTGCCACAGCTGTGGCAGACGCCCGCAATGTACTCCCTATGTTCTAAAAGGTGCTGGCGCTGCTGCCGCCGTCCCCCTATAAGATATGAGCGATATCACAGAGTTCTTAGCGCTGCCAGGCTGGCGTTTTCACTCACATATCGCTAGGGGGTAGGAGCCCTTAAGGAGATAAAAAGTCTCAAGAAGATTCCAAGTGTTGAGTTTCCTTTTAGTACCGCAGCTGTTCACGGGAAGACGTCGTCCAATGAGGTGTCAATGCAAGTGACGGAGGCCACTGGGAGGGCAAAGCTAATTTATCAGAGAGATATTAGAAACTTTGGGAGTGTCCAAATCCGTGATCTGGCACATTATTAAAAAGAATGCAAAGCACCGGCGGACCGAGCAACACGAAAAGGTCTGCAAGAGCAAAGGAGACGGAACTAAGGTGCGTGAGCACAGAGGCCTTACCTCAGTGTGCAGACCAGTGGTAATACTCAAAAAGAGAAAGACCTGAGAAACAGATCCCCGCTGAGCACAACTACCAGCTGTATAAGCCACAGGCCTCTCTGTTCTGTAGGATGTCCGGACCACGGGCAGGACATCATCAGGTCACCGCATTGTGTCGGCACCAACCACACAGGCCAGGAGAGAAGTTGCTGCGCTTGGCGAGAGATCGGACTTTTACTGGGACACAAAGTACTGTTTGGGATCTCAGGGGAGCAGTATTATTTGGGGAGTCATTATTACTCTTTAAGGGGCATTCAGGATGCATTATGGCCTTCGAGTGATAACACACGGGACATTATCATTCTCTAAGGAGGCACTTAGGGGGCATCATTTCCCTTTGAGGGGGCACTATTACTTTCTATGAGGATTATTAATGCACGCAGGACACAAAGGAGGCACTATTATGTGTAAGGGGCACAGTGGACATTATTGCTGCATGGGAGCGCTATTCTTGTCTAGTGGCTGTAAAAATAACATTATTACTTTGTGGGATGTAAAAATGGCACTTTGTGGTATGGTGCACTATGAATATCCGAGAGCAAGATATGGAATTTGTGTAGGTTGGAACAAAGTAGGGAGGATGCTGGGAAAGTGATGAGCCAAAGAAGTAAATTATCCAGACACAGGTTGTGCAGCAAAAAATTGGCATGGTGTTCTGGCCCAGATGGAACAGACAGGAAAAGTGACCATATCCAGTCAGAGCGAACTTTAGAGTTACCAGCAGGGCCACGTTTTTAGCAAGGCACTTGTTAAAGTGACAAGACATGTACGTGTCAAACACAAGGCTCGCAAGCCGAATCTGGCCCGCTGCCTGATTTCATATGGCCTGCCACCTACCCAACCTTGCCTGTAGGTCTGGTAGGTGATTACTGCTGCTCCCCGCCGATAAACACACTGCAACACTGATCCCAGTGCACCCAGGATCCTCCTCCCTAGAGTCCTCTCCTCCTTACTTCCGCAGGAGAGCACAAGGGAGAAAGCATTCCAGGCTCACACACTGACTTCAATGTCAACCTGGGATCAGCACCGAGGTTGTAAGTATATAGGGGGCTATTATAGGGTTAATACTATTAAAGGTAAAGTTCCCTGGTGCAAGCCCTGAGTCGTCTCCTGGGGTTTTCTTGGCAAACTGTTTTTGTAGGGTGGTTTGCCTTGCCTTCCCCAGCGAGCTGGGTACTCATTTTACCGACCTCGGAAAGGAATGAAGGATGAGTCAACCTTGAGCCGGCTACCTGAACCAAGCAGGGATTGAACCCGCAACCTTCCGGTCGTGAGTGAGAGCTTAGGACTGCATACAGCAGCCCTAACATTCTGCGCAACACAAGTCCCCTTCTTTGTTAATATTATTACTGTGGGGTTAATATTACTACTGAGGTCACTATTACTACTGGGGCCACTGTGGGGGACACTATTACTACTGGGGCCACTGTGGGGGTCACAAATACTACTGGGGCCACTGTGAGGGACACTTACTACTGGGGCCACTGTGGGGGTCACAAATACTACTGGGGCCACTGTGGGGGACACTATTACTACTGGGGCCACTGTGGGGGTCACAAATACTACTGGGGCCACTGTGGGGGACACTATTACTACTGGGGCCACTGTGGGGGCCACAAATACTACTGGGGCCACTGTGGGGGCCACTATTACTACTGGGGCCACTGGGGGGGTCACTATTACTATTGGGGCCACTGTGAGGGTCACTATTACTACTGCGGGCCGCTGTGGGGGGGTCACTATTACTACTATGGCCACTGTGGGGGTCACTATTACTACTGGGGCCACTGTGGGGGTCACTATTACTACTGGGGCCACTGTGGGGGTCACTATTACTACTGGGGCCACTGTGGGGGTCACTATTACTACTATGGCCACTGTGGGGGTCACTATTACTACTGGGGCCACTGTGGGGGTCACAAATACTACTGGGGCCACTGTGGGGGACACTATTACTACTGGGGCCACTGTGGGGGGGTCACTATTACTACTGGGGCCACTGTGAGGGTCACTATTACTACTGGGGCCACTGTGGGGGGTCACTATTACTACTGCGGCCACTGTGGGGGACACTATTACTACTGGAGCCACTGCAGGGGTCATTATTGGTGCAAATAACTTTACCGAAAATGACCTTTTTGTGCTGAAAAAAATCACTCTAAAATGCTGACCATTAGGAGTCCCCTTCCTTCTTACTTGCTGTCAACTACCTGGCAGAAATACGAAGACAGAGAACAGCAAGTGAAGCAGTGTGATGACTGATTCTGCTCATTGAAGTCTATAGAGAGAGGAGGGGAGGAAGAAGACTGAAGCGGAGACTCACACAGGCGCTGTCTCCAGCTAAAAGTTAATAATTGTTTATTGTGTATAGCTATTGTAATCACATTTCCAGTGCTCAGTACTTCTCTGTTGCCCTACATGATGATCATATTTCCCTGCGTGTGTTGTAGATGGTTAGTGAGCAGAATCTGCTGTTTACTCTGCACAGTGTATAGAACACATATCACAGCAGCTAGACACCCCCACTAACCCAAAGAGAAGTGAAAATTAGATATACAGCTGGCAGAGGGGAAAATGGTGAAGCATACAAATCCTAAGTTATACAAAGGCTAGAAATAGTGTTATTAATTCTCACCTACCCATTCATGGCAGCGTATTCTGAAAAGTCATCTGAAGAGCTAGGTACATGTTAAGAATCTTAAAGTGATGTCACAGTGGAGGGATAATGCACAGTTATATGACAGACCAGTGATAATGGTATTATAGTAGATAATGCACACAATCATCTTCCAGAGATCATTCACATTGTGGTTTCATAGTACTGGGATAATGAGCAGTAGAGAATAAAATACTCAATAATGTCATGGTGCAGAGCTAATATCGCTCTGGCATCACTAGTAGTCATTACTAAACTTACCCCTAAGTGAAGGTGAGCCTCCTTACTTGATGGGTTTCCTAAGCACCTACTATGTTTTTGTTTTTTCCCCAACTGATCTCAGATTTTGACCCCCTGTTCTTAGCTTCCTAATAAAAATACTTCCCTCCTGAACCTTAACATATATAAAGGTTTTAACCACGCCCCCTCTCTCTTCTTTCCTCTAGAGACCTTCCACCATCTTTGGACTTGTTCTATTTTATCAATGTCTTTCTGTAGATAAGGTCTCCAGAACTGAACACTGTATTCCAGATGTGTCTCACCACAGCTCCATACAATAGGATCACAATCTCTCTCTTTCTACTGGTTACTATGTAGCGGAGCATTCTACTTGCTTTCTTTGCTGCCCAACTGCACTGTGGACTCATTGCTGTCAGATATCAGAGCTCACAAATCCTTCTCTTCTGAAGTCATGGATAACCCAGAACAACCTATAAGATACTCAGTTCAGGGATATCTTCTCCACAAGTTCATTACAGGGTGATTCAAAAAGAATGGTGCAAAAGTAAAGCTGACTTATTCATCCATCAATTGACATACAACCGCCAGAATGGCATGAAAGGGTAGAGCTCCCCAAGTTTTTAATGCACCCTACAGACGTTCAATGTGGGTGCTGCTGGTAACACAGCAGATGTCAAGTTGGTAGCCCAGTTCTGCCCAGACACATTCCAGCATATCCTATTATTGATTTCACTGCAGCGAAGATGTGTGGCATGGCCCGATAGACATTGTACACTGGCCGATGCTCATCTCCACCACAATCCCCCCTTGAAATGTCTATTTTACTGTCCCTACCCCAATGACCTATCCGCCTCCCCTGATATGCCCTTGAACACTTCTGCGGCCCTTTTGACAATCCATGGCTTGTCCATGGCCTCCCAGAGATACTGGCGTGGCATATCAGATGATCAGGTGCTTTCCCTAAAGCTGAATCTAGTTGCATCTGAGGCGGGGACTACAGCAGAGCATAACGTTTCTTGACGTCTGTGTTTCCATGTTCCAGAAGGGGCATGGTCGGCACTGCACCAGCGACTGTCTTCTCGCACATTCTCTTTACCCATGGTATGACACAGCAAGCTATAGCGGCAAAGATGATTAATACACACACAACAGCGATGCCTAACTGGGCAACGATCTTTTGCCACCCGCTCATCCATGAAAAGTACTGGTCCCAAGGGTCAGTTATCCCTGAGTTTCATTTTAGTTCTTCCGATAGTGCGGTCAGCTTCTTAATGGCAACTGTGCCTTTACCTGCGGGTCCTGTATTGTCTGGGATGTAGGTACAACAAGTCTCCCCTATCATCTTACAGAAACCCCCCTTTTCAGCTAATATCATATCTAGGGCTATTCTATTTTGAAAAGGCAGAGTCAAGGTAGGTCCTAATTGGTCAGCTAGTCCGTGTAAGGCATCTCTGGTGTAATTTATAAACCGCTGCTGATTATAATAGATATCATTAATCCAGTCAGCATTTTATTTACCGTAATGATTAGGAAAATGGACTCGAACCCAGCCTTAACCTGGTCTCTAACTCGTCAGCTACCCCCCTTGGCTGTCCTATGGCGTCAATATACAAGTGTAGATCAAAACTACCGCATGGGGCCTCTCTTCTCGCTCTATGGTAACTACTGGGGGTAACCTCATTATCCCCAACGTTATCTGACAGGATGTGGAGGGGCATAAGAGCTTTGGCTAAGGCACACTCCCCTGTCCAATTACCTTCCAGGCGGGTCCTCTACCTCATGTCCCCACAAAGCCAATAAACATCTTCTAAGGACTAGACCTGGTTCTGTGTCTGTTCCCCTCCTAGTGTACTGTAGGAGAAGCAATATCCGTCAGTGAAGTTCCCCAAAAATCTCCCTCCACCCTGTCTGTTTACATAGCAAGTGTAATTCCCGGAGTAGATGGTAATGCTCTCCCCGGGGTGAGACACTTGGGTGGTTATGGGGTATTCCTTTTTCCACCTCTCACAAATAGCATGATTGGTGGAGGTGTTAGTGTAGAGGCTAAGGCTAAGGCAACACTCTTCAGCATCTACAGGGAGATTTATGGGGACCATTCCCAAGTGTGATTGGGCACTACCGCACACATAACAGTTAGACTAGTTGCTCTTGTTAGCGTTGGTACGCGGCTGGGTGAAGGCGCCCACTCAGGAGCATCCTTCATATCCCTTATTTTTAACTTTCCTAAGGGGTCCATCTTCCCGTATCGGTATGTTCCCAAACAGTAAGTCCCTTTGTCCCCTGGGCTTGGGTTTTCTATGGTCAATGTAAGAACCATGGTAAATATAAGCAACATACCAAATCCAACCTTCCAATTCCCGTTATCCTTATTATTCTTAAGGAGGGTCATACAACTAATCAGGGATTTCCTGTTTCTGTCTTTCTTATCTAAGGCACTCCGCGATTTGTAGGACCAGTCTGTTTCTGTGTTCCATGTCACTGGTCCCCAATAGCTGCAGTCTTCTCCCCAGTTGTGGTCAGTGACGCAAATATACTGTATTTCCCGGGTATATAAGTCATATAGCCAACTAGACTGGGCTATATCTGGCCCACGGTGGGGCTTTGCTCCTAGGCACGAGACTACAGTACAATAGTCGAAGAAATATGTGGCTACATGAGTGTTGGATGAGTTGTAACAAAAGGTAACCGTACTCTCATATTCTTCCAACCAGAGATTCCAGTTGCCACCCTCCTCTCTCATAATTGTCCCTCGAGATCCACCACCCTCTCTCACTAGCCCCAACAAGAGTAATGTCCACAGCATGACTAAGCCTGCTCTCCCGGATCTGAGGCTTTCTTACAGTGTGAAGTGTGAATCCAAGTGGGTCTTCTGCCAGTTTCACAGTTGTGGTAGAAGTCAGAAGCACCTGGTTGGGACCATCAAACCGAGACTCAAGAGAATGCTTCCTAACAATTTTCTTCACATAGTCCCAATCTCCGGGGAGCAGGTCATGGTTCCCGTGTCAGTCTCTGGATCTGGAAGGGAAGTAAACACTTGAGAATATACATTAGTTCAGTGTTTTGTGAGAGCGATAACACAGTTTGTCAGGCTACCAGGCTGCATCTGGAGTTATCATGGTAAATACAATCCTAACCTTGGGGCCGACCCAAAAAGTACCTCATATGGGCTGAGACCTATTCTGTCAGATGTGTACCTTATGGAGAAGAGTACCAGGGGGAGGCACTCGGTCCATGGTCTATTGAGCTCCTATGGCCTTCTGGATCATGATTTCTAAGGTACCATTTAAGCTTTCTGCTCTACCACTGCTTTGTGGATGGTACGGAGCATAAAAGGCCAGTTCTAGCCCCAACACTTTCATTTCTTTCTGCATCACTTCTCCCATGGAGGGAGTCCCTCGGTCACTCTCAGTTTTCTCTAGTGCTCTGTACCTGTATACCACCTCAGAGATCAGTTGTTCGTAGTGGAGTTTGTGAGCGGGTATGCCTGACTGTCTACCCTGAAAACGGGTCTAGGCAGACAAGAACGAACTCGCACCTGCCCACCCTTGGCAGTTGGAAGTAGTCTACTTGTAGATGCTGGAATGGGGGGAAGTCAGGACCGGGGTAGGAGACGAGGGGTGCACTGCATGGGAGCCTATACCGATCTACCCACGTTGTTGTGTGCACAAATCAGGCAGCCCTGTGTGTGTTTGGCTGGCGTGACGCTAAATCCTGGTGCAGACCAGTGACTAGCGACCACATCTGTCACAGATGTGTATATTTCCGTGGGGGCTGGAGCCATGATGGGATAGGGGCCTGTTGGAGACAGAGCTTGTTGAAGACCTTCCATTTATCTCCAGGTGTCTCTCTGCCCCTTTTGCTGGTTCCCATTATTCTTTTTTCCCCCCTTCATTATCTGCTTTTGTAACTGAATCAACAGGTCATAATGCACCGGGGTTGACATCTGACGGGGTACCTATACCGCCCCAACCCCTGGAGAATCAAGTCTGGGTTTCTGTGTGGCTGTCTTCACAGCCTGATCAGCTGGGTGATTTATGGTTGCCTCTTTTGTGCCATCCTTGGAGTGGTCTTTTGTTGGATTTTCAGGCCACTCTCACAGCCAGCAAGAGGGCTTCGATCAGTGCTGGTAGACCTTTCCTGGTTTTGAATTGCTTTTTTTTTTCAAGAATGACCTCACTCTCCAGATGGGTCTGTAGTCATGAGCAATGCCATAGGCATAGTGTCTATGTAGACGTTAGGCGCGTTCTCGTGAGCACAAGGCTCGGCTTTGACTACATCATGTAAGGAGAGCACAACATAACCTCTATAGAGCCTGCCTTCTTGACCATACCTCGATCCATCCACAAAGAGTGCAAAATCAGGGTTATCTAATGACTGATCCCCTGCCTCCTGGGCCATTAGCTAGTGCAGTCATGTGTATCAAGCTGAAAGGAAAAACTATCAGGTGATTATTCCCACTTCCCTCCCTTCTCCAGAGGTAGCAAGGTAGATGGACTGAGGGCATTGTAACGCTGGCACGGTGAGTGGCATGAGCAGGGCGCACTGTAGGTAAAAGTGACATTCTATGAGGCAAAGTCTAAAGAAAACTTTTTGCTTTCCCTTTAACTGCAGTTAGCATTTCTAACACAAGAGGGCACAACACAAGCAACAGAGTGAAGGTGTGCTGCGTAACATGCCGAGGGGGGCATTGCCAGCCACTCACTCCATGGAATTTCAGGGAATTACACTGTTTATCTCGGATTATTCTGTCTAAATAAAATTACAGTTTCAGTGAAAACTGACTTCATGGGCAGCTGAGGTCCTGGACGGATTCTCGGACCGGGTCACGGGCAGTTGGGTCTGCGTCTTGCGTCGGTCTCTAAGACGACGGTCAGCCTTTACTGCGATAGTCATGGCCTGCTCTAACGTCTCGGTTCCGGGTGCGACAACAACAGATCTTTTACGGACAAACCAGTTAAAAACACGTCTTTCAGAGCGCGGTCCTTCCATCTCAACTCCACACAAAACTGACGAGACTGGGAACAGAATTCTCCCGCAGGACGTCTTCCCTGTCGCAGACTCACTAGCTTACTCACGGTGCACCCATGGAGGGATTATCGCTATGGGATTCGCAGCCACGTGCCCTCCGCCAATTCCGCAGCAATGTCCATCCATAGACATGCAATGTTAAAAGATTTTCCCTGCCCATCAATTACGATTTTCCAGTGGCGGGGGAGAATCGAAGCAGGTTCCATTTTGTGCTGAAAATCGCACGGACGACACGCTCACGCGGATCCGCATAGGTGAGTATAGGGCTTCCGGGGGACACCGGGTCTGATTCTGATGTGTGGGCCTAAAACAAACACAAACAATTCAAGGGTGTGACCCTGCGGACAATGCAGGGAAAGGAAGACGGGCGGCTTTAATTAGCCATTCTATTCCACGAGCGGATCAGCCAGATTACTGCCATCTCCTACCTTGTTCATGAGTAAGCACGCTCCGTGGCGCCGCGCGTATTTGCGCACATGCTCGTCTGTGGAGGCCTTCAGTATCTGGAGGAGAGCAGGGAGATTGCAGATATAGGAATATAAATGAGCTTTATTGGCCTCGTCTCAAGATGTACAGAACCACTAAACGATGGGTAGAAGTGACCAGCCGCTGGATTAGTGTGACTGTCACCATATCCTGCTGCCCACCGGCCCGCGCGGCTGAGGGGTCCCGCTATATTAGTTAGTGTTTGCCGTGGTTTCTGCATATCCTCCACCTCCCTAGAGCCCCATCTAGTGGCCAGTGAATGTGTGGCTGCTGCAGAGGGAACACAACTTCTTAATTGTGCAGAAGAGGAATTGTAAATGATTGGTGGGGGTGACAAGGCAGGGATAGTTACACTACAAGAGGCGGTTTAGTAGTCGGCACAGTAGGGGGTGGCAGTTGTTTAATCAGCAAGAACTTTCAAAGTGACTTTATATCATATCAATTCTCCTCTAATAGCCTGTTCATTAAACCGATTTGCTCTAATTGGATATATGCATTTCACAGCATGAATAACAAAGTACGTTCTTTTACTTCTTACTTAGACGGCCCATCAACGTGTTCCCAATAATAAGTGCAAAAAACACCCTGACAGGTTTTTCAGGAAAGGAACACACGGAGTTATAATGTGCAGCAGGAGGTATTGCACTGTTCATTTACCATAGTGACATACTGGAGGATAGAAGGCCGGGCTCATACAGTAGTCTGGGGTGTGATTAATGAGGAACACTTAAACAAGAAGCTGCCACATTATACAGCTCCACTTAAAGGGGTTTTGTCATTTAAAAATAAAATCTATACTCACCTATTCCTTCCCTGTCAGCTCCCTAGCACATGTTCTTCTAGCTGAGCTTCCCCACTGCCCCGTGGTCACCTCACCGCATGCTGGCCGGCTTGTTATGAAGGCTGCATTCCTCACATTCCTTCCGGCCGGGTCAGTGAAGGTCACATCCCTGTGCTGTAGCTTCACTGCCTAGGAAGGAATTGTAATCTATTTCAGAGACAGCTCCTATGAGCAATCTCTGAAGAAGATAGGCAGTCCCCCTGCCGGCCTGTGAGCTGTGACCATACATTGGTTGGCAGGCAGAAGACTGGCTGATAACAGCGAGGTCTAGCAGACAAACTGACAGAAGCAGGATACAACCAGAGGCAGACTGAAACCCTGGCTGATAACAGCGAGGTAGACTAGCTAGCAGACTGAGGGAAAGGCACAAAGTACCAGGGCCAGATTACCAGCAGGTCAGAGTAGCTGGACTACTCAGAGGACACTGAAAACTGAACAATAATCGGCCAATCCCAGGCAGCCAGAGCTGGATCTTATAGGAAGGCGGGAGGAGCCGATAGGTAGATAGACCTGTCAATCACCAGCACACCTCTTAGACACATAGCAGGGTAATTAACCTGACCGGAGGCACAGAAGATTAACCCTGGCTCGTCTGGACAGAACAAGGTGTGCTGGCAAAGTTAGCTATGAGCTGACAGGCGTAACATGCGGCCATTCTTTTTCTTTATTTTCAGTTAAATATTCTGAGAATAAGTCATCAATATTTTAGTCTTAGAAAACCTATTTATACCTAAACAGACGTAGAAAGAAATTTTTTTGCGTCCAAAGACACTTTTTAACATACAACACAACAAAGACCCCCCCCCCCTATAAACCTGTCCCATAAGTCTCTCTTGTGTTGTCCCAGCATATTTTATAAAGTTCCTAATTTTCCTGTCAGCGCTTGTAGAGTTGTTGGATTCAGCATTATTCACTCGTTACCTGCAAAGCAAAGGTTTAGTGCAGTAAGCTCCCCTCCCCTCCTCCTCCTCCTCCTCCTCCTCCTCCTCCCCTCCTCTCCTCTCCTCTCCTCCCCTCCCCTCTCCCAGAACACAACTGTTCCAGTGACCATTAAGCACTATCCTCTCAGCAGATCTGTATTAGGGAGACCGCAGGCATGCAGCCATTTGAGCCACATACTGTAATATTTCTGCAATGTTTTCCTTATCCAATAACCACTTGTATTCCATATTAGAATTTGCGTGACTTTTTCTGTGAGTTCGGCCGATCAGGAGGGTCTCATGCAGCCAGTGCTGCGCTATTAGTTTCCTGGCTAAGTATAATAGTTTAGCTACTGCCAGCTTCTCATTTTTGTCTGGGGGTAAATCATTCACATATCCCAGCATGCACAGCAGCGGGGTAAATTCCAATGTGACTCCATACCCTCTATGGATCAGACTGCGTACCTCGGTCCAATATCTTCGTAGGTTTGGACAGCGCCACATCATATGTGTAAGATCCGCTGTGTGGGTCTTCCATCTATTACACAGAGGGGTGTCTCTCCGACCTATATTATATAGGGACGCTGGCGTACGATGCACTCCATGTAACAAGTGTATTTGGGATAGTCTACGGGACTCGCTCAGAGACAGCTTGGAGTTGTCTCTAATATCTCCTCCCACAGTGATTCTTCAATAGGACCGATATCTTCCTCCCACTTACTGCTTGTTGCCAGAGGATAGCGCAGATTTATCTGACCCTGTATACAGGAATTGTTACGTCTGTCAGCACATGGTTAATCTTTTGCCAGCACACCTAGTTTCTGTAGGTTCTCCCAGACTTGCCGGGGTCATCAGCTCCTGTGCCTTCTAGTCTTGGTTATCTGCTGATGTTTGTCTGGATAGCGGGTCGGACATTAATGTGATTCATTCTCAGTTTGCCCTAAAAGCTGGTCTGAAGATAAAGCTCCTCCCTAAACCAATGTCAGTTGCCTCTGTAGACTCGCCCCCGTTACGTCTGAGGCACACTGTTCCGCACGTACGTTTAAGGGTTGGGCAGTTTCATGTAGGGCCTGCCCTCTGATATAATCCTTGGATTACCCTGGTTTAAGATTCATAACCCGATTGTCAACTGGGTCTCTAATGAGGTTTCTGGGTGGGGGACCCATTGTCTAACCAGGTGTATTCCTGCAAGTGCCCCTGTCAGGGACTATTAGTCCTCATCCCGGTTCTGGGAAAAGTAATTATATATATATTTTTTACTTTTTACACTACACCTGGCGTCATACACACTTTCATTTCGGACTATTGTGACTGAGGCAGTTTGTGTAAGGTGCCATAATTCTGTTCAAGGTGTCTTTGTATGTTCTGGCTCCTTATTGTGACAGTTATGCGTTTATTTCAGGCCCGTATGGATAAGTCCGGTAAGATGTTTTTGTCCATTGGAGGAGTTGACATATATTTTTGTTTGCTCTAAGGGTCCTGAGGCCCCATTTTTTTGAGGGGAGATAGTGTTACGTCTGTCAGCACATGGTTAATCTTTTGCCAGCACACCTAGTGTCTGTAGGTTTTATCCAGACTTGCCAGGGTTATCAGCTCCTGTGCTTTCTAGTCTAGGTTAATTAGTCCTGCTAGTGTCTGAGAAGTATGGCTGGTGATTGACATTTCTGTCAGCCAATTGGCTTCTCCCTCCTCCCTATAATATCCAGCTCTTGCTGCCTGGGAGTTGCTGATTAACTTGCAGTGATCCCTTAGCAGTCCTCCTGCTCAGACCTGCTGTGTGTCTGGCTCCGGTACTATTGTGCGGTTCCCTGTGTGTCTGACTTCGGTCCTGCTCCAGTAAAAGTTACCTTTTCTCGATCCAGCTCTGCCTTTGTCCTGTGGTTTTCCTGTCGTGTTGGGCTATTCCATCGGCCTAGCCTGTCAGTACTAGTAAGTTGTCATCTGCACAGGTACTAGGATGTCAGAAAAAGTCCGCGCTCAATTTGGAGGGAAAACTAAGGACGACTTCACATACAGAAAGTGGTTTGTTTGTGACACTTACTTGGAAGGAGGGGGGTATGATGCACAAATGCCCCCTCCTATGAGTGTCTTCCACAGGATACAAAACTACGTTCCAGAGTACATAGTGATAAACAGGCGACGCGTTTCGGTGCAATGTAAAGCACCTTTCTCACGCCATACAGACAAACAGATATACAATACATAAATTTATACATGATAGAAAATGAGAACATACCCTTCACATGTTTGTCAGTGCCGTGTTCCCGGCGTCTCGAAGGGTGGGCGTTTACTGATGACGTCAAAAGCGTCATGCAGCATGGAGGCGGTGCTTTATGATGTGTACAACGTATCCGTATAATGTGATCGTATGCTGGGGCTGCCATGAGGCAAGATAACTCATATTTAGATCGCTCTAGGTGGTAAATAGAGGTTTCTTCAATACCCTGTATATGCTAAACGCCGAGAGGTGCAGGCACTATCCGACCGCCGGGCGGGGGTGGGGGGGGTGGAGTTTCGTGACGCACTCTGCGTCATTACACCACCTAATTACACTCTGTCAAGAGTGCCGAGGGAAATGGGCGGGGTTTCGTGACGCACTCCGCGTCATTGTGTCACATGATCGTGTGACACACGCCCCTCGGATGACATTAAGCCTTATAATTATAGTTGGAAGGCTACGAGCGAAAAGGGTGTATAGTGATGCAAATCGCATCATTAAATCACCTAGATGTCCCTATGATAGACAAAAAATGATGATGCGAGGTTATGTAATAGTAAGGGTGCGGGCAGACGAGCGCATAAACGGCGCGTTTTTGCGACCAAACGTATATACGTGACCATCTGAGGCAATGGTTTCGAATGTATTCGTTCACATGGGCGATTTTACGGCGCGTAAAAACGGCAATTCGAAAAAAACCGGAACATATGCGACCGAAATACGCGCCAACACATATTCGATCGCCGAAAAGACCGTTTGCAAAGTAGGAACAAACAAAAATACGCTTTCTAGCTCTGGTCGTGATCGGTGAAAAACGATCGCTCGGGCGATTATACGTTGCGCTCGTGCGAACGTAAATACGCCTACGCTCGTCTGCCCGCACCCTAACTCAAATGATAGGAGGGGTGTGTCATGATGCATAACACGTCATTAAGACACGTGATTAGTCAGTAACGCCCTTAAAATGGCGTCGGGCCGATATTCAGAGTTAGCAAGAAGCTTAATGTTGCCATGGCACCCACCATGTGTAGATCATGTGATCCTGAAAAGATGCTAACAGAGCGGCTTAGTTAGTATATTGCCAAACCCAGCTGTAACCATTTATAAATAATTATTGTATAGATAATAAAATATATATAAAACCCAAATAAAAAATGAATAAATAAAGTTCTATAGCTAAAAATTATATAAAGGCGCATACACGATCACCTATAACTAATGTTCTCATTACCAATGATAATAAACCTTCCAAATACATTATAATATATTACCTAACAAGATCATCTAAACTAAATATATAGAAATAACATTTATAGTTTTTATGAATATAATTTATAATGTAAAGATCTGCACAGGCATGGCGGTTCCTTCCTCTCCTGCCACTAGGCATCGTAGGGTCAGTGTTGGCGGCCTGGCCCTGTCCACCTTTGGGGCTACCTCCAGGAAGGGACATTGGCATGAGTGAGGGTCAGGGAGTCCTGTGCCGTGCGTACCTGTGCACCCCACTAGTACTGTAACAGGAATATATGTGTGATATCTTCCCCTTTGTACTAGTTGATCCACTATAATCTCTGCTGGTAGGAATTTTCCAAATTCTAGGTCATCCAGGCCCTTCTCCATCTGAAGAGCGTGTCTGAGTTGTAGATACTTCAAAAGTTGCGTGTGCGGCAGACAATCTTCATCTCTCAGCTGCTCAAAGGATTTTATATTTGCCCGGTCACTATCTGGGACAATGGTCTAATCTCTCTATCTTTCCACCCTTGAGCCCCCTAGCTTTTCTAACTCCTGTAACCTCGGATTGTCCCAGATAGGAGTGTAGTGGTATAGCCCTTGAGTCCCATTATCTTTCTAACCCTTCACCAAACCCTATGCATAAGAACTAACATTGGAAAATGCTGGGCATTACAGCAGAACTAAAGACTCTCTGGGGACTCAAACAGATGTGCATTACTAAGACCCCCATCATGAGTCTCCTCTAATTCCCATCCCTCGAAGTGCTGTATCTGCAACACCAGAAAAATGATGCAGGATTAGGCAGTGCAAGTCCTCCCTCTGCCCTAGGATTACATAGTGTCTCCAATCTAATTCTAGGCCCTTTCTCTTTCCATATCAAGTCTCGAAACAGTCGGTTGACCCTATAGAAGAGGCTCTGCGTAAGCCAGTCAGGCGAAGTAGATACAGCAGTTGCGGCATCCATACCATCTTAATGAGGTTCACTCTTCCTATAATCGTTGGGGGAAGTTTACAGCAGACATCGTGTTTTTTTCTTAAATTTTCCCCAATAAGGGGTCTAGATTCAATTTTCCATATTCCAAGACGTTCCTTGGGACTTTGACTCCCAAGTACGTGACTACTGGCAATAATAAATGTAGCGATGAGTGATTACTGGAATAATCATTTTGTGTCAGTATGGGGTCGATTTCATGGAAATCATTGTTAATCGGGACAACCAATTTCGACTCCTATTCAAGTCAAGGGTAGTAAAAATCTGCTTCACTAACTTGTCATCCAGAAGGTCAATATGCAGTCCACATTGCCTGCGAATACAGCCGCACATCTGGGGAACACTGTGCGCCTCCTAAAAATTGGTGAAAATAGTGTACAGTGGTGCAGGGGTCAATCGTAGCAAAACAATTGCACCATGGGAGACAGCAGGAGTGCTGCTTGTTTTAAAAGCAATGTCATAAAGTTTGCATAGGATTAATTCTACCAGGTGAACAGAACAGCCGAACACGGACCTCCTCCAAGGAGCTGTAGAGCCACAGATGTTTCTTGTGCTTTAGAAAATGTTTGCTTTTGAAAGAGGGATGTGACAAGGATGAATGTCCTACAGCTCTTGGGGGTACCAATGGACCACCACTTTCATCTTCATGCCCCACCTGCAGGACATTGACCCAGTGTGCTGTTAAGGATATGTATTACCCCTGGCCATGCTTGCTGGACGTGTCCATGGTCAGTCGCACCCTACCACTGACAGTGTTCTTCAATGCTATGGACACGTTATCACACACGTGGCGGTGAAGGAAAAGGATGGCTTTTCAGGCAAAGAAATGGTTAGCATGGAGCATGACATTGCAGAAGGCATCTCGTCCACTAGCCTGAAGGGCAGCATTTCCATTGCAAGCAGCTGTACAATGCTTGCATTCAGGCTCTGCGCTCATGGATGGTTGGAGAAGTATTTTCTTTTACGTTCCCATAGCTTGACGCGGGTATCACGGAGTGAGCCTCTGTGACCTATCCCCCCACTTCCTTGTAACCCTCCAAACAATACGCTACTACTTCTAGTTTGGATAATTTTGGCCACAGCGGCCATTTATTTAACTTTAAATTTAACAATGGGTAAAAACACATTAAAGAATAGACAACCCACCAAAAGGGGGGGAGTCCCCGGAGCCTACAACCCCCTCTGTCGCCTCACTACAGGGAAAAGGATCTTCCGTACTGCCTCCCACTATCCGACTCGGGAGACCGAAGATCCCTCCCACTACCGCCCTCCCATCGCCAGACCGCCGACTCGGGAGGCAACACACACACGGTTGCCCCTAGTCGCCCACCTCCCGACTCAGAGACCCGCTAGGTATTCCTAGGCCAGCCCACTCGTCTCCGCAGGGACTCCGCCGGGAGGCGACAGACCGACCACACACTGTAAACCAACAATGGGGCGGGAAGGGGGGACAGGGAGCCATCGGCCCTCCGCTCTCCCCCCCCCCCCCCCGCATCCGAACTGGCTCCGAGAACTCCACCCCCCCCTCCAACTGCCGCTATGACAATGTAAATATCACCTATAGACCCCCCTCCTCCCCTAACTAAACCTTAACCCCTAGTTCCTAACATACGGGCGGGTGGGTGGGACTTCCTCGCTGTCTCCGTCTTCTTCTCTTCTGCTCCTTCTTCTGCCAACTGAAACTCCTCCTCCTGCTTTTCCCGCACTTTCTAACTGCCTCCCCCCTTTACTCCTCCCTATTCTCCCCCCCCCCTACCTCTACACTACTGTTAACCCTAGCCTCCCCGTTAACCCCGTCATGTGCTGCCTACATATATGCGCCTGCGGCTGATATTCCGGCGCTTCTGGAGAATGGAGGGCTGCTGACCTGGAAGATGCTGGAATATGGCGGTGAAGGTGGTGGTGATGGTGGCGACTCAACCAAAGAATGCCCAGGCTGCGCGAATCCTACGAGCAGACCTGATGTTGGTGCTGCTGCGACTAGTAGTAGCTGATGGTGACGGTACAGCCCTTATGTTTGCCTGTGACACTCTACACCCATATTAGCATCGTATGCAAGCTGTCACTCCAGCAGCCATATATACTCTGAAGACCACGTATTATATATGCCTGAGAGTGCTTTTCTGTCCGGTGCTCAGCTATAAAATGGCCATTGGTTACACTGTACCTATGTTATATATGGCTAGGTCATGTGATGCAGGCATCCAATGAAACTGCTGCCCATTGATAAGATGGAGAACACATCTGGTGACATCATCAAGGCACCCTGGCTGCTGATTGGCTACATGCTGACCTCTGGAACAGGAATTATGGGAAATTTAATTTTCCTGCGAATTTTGGTTTTGACTTACCCGATTTGATTTAGCTAAAATTCGGGTAAATTGTAAGTCACTCAAGACGAGCAGCACTAATCAAACCTCTGAAATCTTGACCATAATACATTTTAATATTAACCACATGACGGTATTATTTATGCAGTCTTGTTAGGTCACTCTGTTAATGTCGGAGCTATGTGTGCCTTTTGGCAGTAATTTGTTGCATTATATGGCACTGGTACCGTGTTTCCCCCAAAATAAGACACGGTCTTATATTAGTTTTTGCCTCAAAAGAGCCATAGTGTCTTATAATACTTACCTAGCAGCCGGCGTTTGTGTTCCTCGCGCTGGTCTCCGTCACTGCTGCAGGCTTCAGTGTCTTCCTTCGCGCTGACAGCAGTTCTTCCTGGTACTGGGGCTTGAATACCCCGCCTCCAGCAAGCTAATGCTCTAATTGGTTAATCATTCAATGGTTGTGATTGGTTTAATCGAGCGCCAGCTATAATTGGCTGATGTGGCGCTCGATAAACAAAATCAGAGCATTAGCTTGCAGGAGGCGGGGTATTCAGGGTTCAGTAACCTTCTCGTCCTCGTATTTGGGCAAGTGTAATTCATGTATACGGCACTTAGTTTGCCAGCGTATGGCACATTTCTACATGGCACTGATGATAACTCTCATGCATATCATTAAAGGAGATGTCCCGCGCCGAAACGGGTTTTTTTTTTTTTAACCCCCCCCCCCGTTCGGCGCGAGACAACCCCGATGCAGGGGTTAAAAAAACCACCCGCACAGCGCTTACCTGAATCCCGGCGGTCCGGTGACTTCAATACTTACCGCTGAAGATGGCCGCCGGGATCTTCTACCTTCGTGGACCGCAGCTCTTCTGTGCGGTCCACTGCCGATTCCAGCCTCCTGATTGGCTGGAATCGGCACGTGACGGGGCGGAGCTACACGGAGCCGCTCTTTGGCACGAGCGGCTCCATAGAAGAAAGCTGAAGACCCGGACTGCGCAAGCGCGGCTAATTTGGCCATCGGAGGCCAAAAATTAGTCGGCTCCATGGAGACGAGGACGCTAGCAACGGAGCAGGTAAGTATAAAACTTTTTATAACTTCTGTATGGCTCATAATTAATGCACAATGTACATTACAAAGTGCATTATTATGGCCATACAGAAGTGTATAGACCCACTTGCTGCCTCGGGACATCTCCTTTAATCTTTGACCCTTCGGTTGTACTTGGCTTTCCTTTGTCAGGATGACATGATACAAATCTTCACATAGTTCTGGCCTTTGGAGTAATTAGCCTCATTAAGGTATCTAATGCTGACTTGCTGGCATCAGAAGCACGATAAAATGGAAATAATGAGGGGGGGGGGGGGGGTAAACTGTTCAAAAGACAAAAAACCTTCTTTACTGCTTTGAGCCACAAATCCCAGCGTCGTTTTGTTTCTTTTAGTCCTGAAAAATGAGAGCTGCGCTATGATTGGTTGCTATGGGTAACAGAAAACCAGCCTTTGGGCCCCTTTCAGGCCGTCATATTGTAACACGTCGGTAGTGCAGTACATATGAGGGATCACATTACAGCCTCAGTATTTTCTGTCATTGTTTTTATTTTCTACTGGGCAAATATAGAAAATAATAGTAATTTGATGCCAAAAATGCCAAAAATAAGGTCAGCAGCCGTGAAAATACAGCTGTGTGAACAGACCCATGGAGGTCCACTATCCACATACTATAGTGCCCAAACCAGCGAGTTACAAGCGGCTCATCTGAAGGCAGCCTGAAGAGTGTTATAAATGTGCCCCAACATTTTTGTCACTTTGTACCCTCCGGATTACGGGGGGGGGGGGGGGGGGGGGGGGGTACCTCTGGAACATTTGTGGGCGTGTCCGCTCGCCACTCAATGATTTATTCGAGGAAGCTTGCCAAATCCTATTCTAAGCTGTTAGAGGCAAACTGCCAAATTGTAAACTTTGCCCTGTGGATGTTCTCCTTTCTTTCTTCCTTATAAACTGGCAATTAAAACAGTATTAAATAATAATTAAGCGTGGCAGGTAAACGGGTATTCTGAGACAAAGATACTAATGACTTCTCCTCAGGAAAAGCCATCCTTATCAGATCGAGGGAGCCCACCACTCAGGACCCACACCAGTGACAGTAACCGCTTTAGTGCATACCAAGCACAGTGCTGTACATTGTATAGTGGCGGTGCCTGGTATAGCAGTTCAATCCCATTTACTTGAATTGGACTATTGGTTGAGACATATGACCAATAAACATCACAGACCTGAGAAGAGGCTGCGGCGCTCATGCAGGGACTTTGGTGTCTTCAAACAGCTGACTGTGGAGGTCCCAAGCGGCAGAGCCCCACCAATCTGATACTGATAACCTATTCGAATTGTTTTAACCCCTTCAGGACGGGGACATTCTTCCTTTTTCATTCTTGTTTTCTGCTTTTTTTATGTTTCTTTCTTCTGCGGGCTGAGTAGTATTAATGGTAATATTTAATGTAGTGAAAAGTTGAGTGAAATGGAATAAAAATACAATATCTCCATTTTTGTGGGGTTTGTTTTTGGGGTGTACACGGTCAGGGCTGCATGCATAGGTGGTGCTGCCCTAGGCTCATAGTCTGAATATGTTCCATATAAGGCTGGGGTCACATTGTGCATTACTGTGCACCCAGACTTTCCATCCTGGGGTTACATCTGAATCAGGGGTGTACCTATAGGGGATGCGGTGGCCCCGGGCCCAGGACCCTTAGGGGGCCCATAAGGCCTCTCTTCTCCATATAGGGAGCCCAGTAGTATGAATAAAGCATTATAGTTGGGGGCCCTGTTACAGGTTTTACATTGGGGCCCCGGAGCTTCACGTTACGCCTCTGGTCGGAATCACAGAAAATGGCATTTAGACTGAGCCCTGGATGGGCCCATTCCTTTAGATTGTCGATCCCATTATTCTGTTCTCAGTAAGGGGGTTGTATCAGAATAGCACGTTATCCCATATCCACATGATACGGGACAGCATGCTGATTGGTAGAGGTCTCACCGCTGAGACCCTGTCGATCGGGAGGACTCCCGTGTCCCACTCTCCTGTTACTGGGGGAGTATCTTCTGTCCCCACAATGACATCACTCTGGCCGAGCATGCTCAGTAGGGTGGCCCAAAAGACTCAACTTTCAACTACAAAGCAAGATACCTTGCTATTCTGGTGCAACCCGATTGAGGTCTGTGCTTCCATTTGATTCATTAACCCCTTAATGACTCGGCCTATTTTGGGCTTAAGGACGCAACGATTTTTGGCGGATTTTCATCTCCATTTTTCAAAAGCCATAACTTTTTTATTTTTCCGTCGACGCGGCCGTGTAAGGGCTTGTTTTTTGCGTGGCGAACTGTAGTTTTGGATGGTGCCACTTTTGGGTACATAGACTATATTATAAAACTTTTATTTTTTTTTTATGATAACAGGGAGAGAAAACGCATCAATTCTGCCATAGAGTTTTTTTTTTACATCGTTAATCATGCAGCATAAATGACACCATACATTTTTTTGAATATGGAGCATCCAGCTTCCCGCAGTGTCTTCTGCCCTTCCCGTTAGCACCATCTGCCTCCCCGCACCAGAAAGAACAAGAAGACGGCTGATCGCACATCGCAGAGCCCTGCGGCCTAGTCAGGCCTGTGAAGCCAGTGACTAAATTTATGTGCGGCTGATCGCGAAGTGGTGTAGGAGCTGCCGGAGCCGGGGAACCAGCGAACCAGAACCAGCAGAGATCCCCTGATGCTGGGGAAACGGTAAGAAGCTCCCCAGTGGGTTAGCAGCCCCCAAACTCATGGCCCCATGAACTGCGGAGGTATTATTGTACCTGGTCACCACCAGAAGGTCGGGGTTGGCCGCCCTTATATACAGGAATACCCCTGCCACGCTCCTAGCTCCCAATTGGCTGTATTGTAGTCTGGCCAGCTGCCCAAGTGCAGTGGTGAGACTGGGGGCATCCTAAACCTAAATGTACGCTCACTTACCATATAATAAACATATCCTATAATAACACATACTTACAACTTCTTGCTGAAAACGGGGGTTGGCCACAGCTTTATTAACATTTTTAAACATATTTTATAACCTTTAATTTAACCTAAATTCCTCAGTCTAAATTTCTAACGCTTTCCCATGCCGTAAACTGTTGAACTTTTTATTATGCCGTAACGGCCACAGGACGTTCGTAAGCCCCTTGTTACCTAGGGCTTGCAAACCCTCCTCAAAGCCGTATCCCGCATGGGAAGCTCCCGGCACGCGGCATGCGCCGTATTCCTATGGCGCATCCCGCCCCACCACGCCAACCCTGGCCAACGCCATCTCCACACCGTCTTGAAGTCCTGACAAAAAAGTGTCCAGACCGACATCATTAAGGTGCACTCCATCATCCCTAAGTGCTCCTTTTTCTCTGTCCTCAAGCTCCCAATGGCGAACTGCCACTCCACCCAATGATTGCACGAATCTGGACATCCTCAGATTTATCAATCTTCTCACTCGTTCAATCGCATCCCCGTCTCTGGCACCCCTCCAGCATCTCCTGGCCACGATATCCGACCATACAAGCACACAATCCTGGAAACAGTCTCGAAACCTCATCATGTCTGGTTTCATTAGCACTAGTAATTCGTTCATTTTAGTTCTTCCTAAGTCGTTCCCCCCCGGCGTGAACGACCAGTATGACTCTCCGGGCGGTCAACCTGCTGATCTTTAGCACAAATTGTAAAATCCTAGGCCATTGAAGCCCCCGCACTCCAATCCAGTTTACGAGTGCTCCTCTCATACCCAGATTCCTTCCCATAGGTCGAGTGGCCGCTCTTCTCTCCGCCCAATAGATAAACGAGTGGCCGATGATCCACACATGCCATGGCTCAGATGCTGAAACAAAATAACATAGCAAATACCCACAAACTGTAATAAACACACCTTCGTAACACTAAGCTTTAACCCGTGCAAAACCGACTTCTACCGTACGGTCCGGTCGTACGTATGACTTGTACGCTTGCGATTTCCATCGCCCTAACCGTTTCAAGACGTCTTCCGACATACCGTGGGCTTCCGCTGTCGTCGCAGCCCCAATCCTAAATGAATGTGTCCCGAATTCTGCCGGCTCCAAACCACACCTCTTCAGTGCCGAACGTAAAACTGCCGAAAATTGGAAAACGTGTGAGCTGGGACCCCGATGCATGCACTAAAAATTGTCCGCTCTAGGGGCGCTGTTTTATGTACTCTCCAGTTACCTCCACCGGGCACCATTGTGCCCCTAATTGGTTAATGGTGAGCCAATCACCTCTTCCATAAACATCCGTCTTAAACTTTCTTATGCCTATCCGTATGGCCGATCCCGTAGAAATAACGTCGTTTTCCCGTAAGCCACCCGACTTAACTCTACTTGCCGGGACCATCTCGCCGATCCGGGGGCCGCAAAAATGCCAACGAAAAAGCCGTTCTAAACAATAGCGTTTCAAATTCATCCGCACATACCGACTCCAAAACTGACAACAAACCCATCAGTGCTGTAAATGTAATTGGTCGACGCGTATCCGTCTGGACCCTTTCTTTTTTCCAACCGCGAATTATCTGTTGGAACACGAATTCCTTAGTCACATCAACTTTCCCGTGGAGCTTTAAAAAAAACGCCACTCCCGATAGATACTTCTTTGCCGCTCCTACCGACAACCGTTTTTTCCGCAACTCTGCCAGCATATCCAATGTTGCCAACCTTGCCCTTTCACCTCCTACCAATTTTCCACCGGCAAACTTTAACCATGATAACCCAACTGAATTGTAACTTCACCACGTTGAAACCGCCACAGATGACTCCACCAGCTTCAACAACTCTCCTCTGCCCAAAAACCATAAGGAAGGCAGGCAGCGTACCCCCTCGGCATCCGCCTGCGGGTGCCGCTCCCTGAACAGCTCCATCTGCGAACGAGAGAGTGCGTCAGCCGCTCCGTTGTCACAACCTGGGACATGCTTTGCACGCAAATATATATTCCTTTGCAAACATCTTAGTACCACGTGCCTCAACAAGGCTAAAATCGGCAAGGAGGTCGACGATTGTTTGTTTATCGTTTGCCCAACCGCCGCGTTATCTGACCAAAAAACACACTCTCCGATCTCGTAACTCTGACCACCATAACTCGATCACAACCACCACCGGGAAAACTCCAACAGCGTTATGTTCTTAGTCCACCGTTTTTCTATCCATGAACTTGTCCAGGGCTCCCTGCACCAATGGTTGTTGAAAATTACGCCAAAAACCGCCCGAACCGGCCGCGTCGGCGAATAAGCTGATGTCGGTTCATTCCACATCCTCCCTCGGGCATACCACCTGCCCGTTGAAAGAATGCAGGAATACCATCCATACCTGCAAAATCCGCCTTTTTGCCCGCCGTCACGCGTATGAAATGGTGTGGTTCGCAGACCCCCACAGTCGCCAGTGATAATATCCTGGCAAACGGCCGCCCCATGGGGATCACCTTGCAGGCAACGTTCAAAAGATCCAACCAAACTTGAACCTGCCGCAGCGTCGCTTTTTTACACTTTACCACTTCGCCGACCGTTTGCCGCAGTCTTGCCACTTTGTCCGCCGGCAACCTGAAAACCATATCCACCGAATCGATTTCTATCCCTAAAACGTTAAGCATGTAACCGGGCCCATCGTCTTTTCTTCAGACAATGGGACCCCCGCAAATCTCATTAGCCTCTGAAAATTCGTCATGAGGAACCCGCAATCGCCCGATGTCTTTGAACCGACGAACAAAAAATCGTCCAAATAATGGATCACCGATGTGATGCCCGTCTCATACTTTAACATCCATTCCATGAAAGAACTAAATAACTCGAAAAATAGCATGAGATCGCGCATCCCATCGGCAAGCACATGTCGACGAAAAACTGGTCCTCAATTCTGCCTCCCAAAAGATGAAAACACTCCGGATGAACTGGAAGCAAGCGAAACGCCGACTCGACACCAGCCTTTGCCAAATGGGCATATCTACCCGCCGACCTTACTAACCGAACGGCGCAATCGAACGACGTGTAGGCTACCGCTGCCTCCTCTTTTGAGATGCCATCATTGACCGATCCCCCAGTCGGGAAAGATAAATGACGTATCAACCGGAACTTCCCGGTCTCCCCCTTAGGTACCAGACCCAAAGGAGACACTCGCAAGCTCTTGAAAGGAGGATCACTGAACGGGCCTGATGCCCAACTTGTCTGAGTCCCTGACACCCGACGCCTAAAATCTTCATCATAGCGCCACCACGTTGCACCTCCGTGCAATCGGTACGTGCTACAGATGGTATTCAAGTATGCCATCATTTCCGGGGCTGATGCGCATACGGAATTTTGAAACCTTCCCGAAATCCTGACCTAAGGATTTCTGCTTCCTGTTTCCTGTGGTACAAGCTTAACCACGGATCCAGGTACTGGCTTCTCACTGGGGTTCGCATTTCCGCCGGTGCTACCCACCGCGGGCATCGGCCTTTGTTTCCGGAAACAGCGAATTGGACTTTCCGCGGCTGGTGCTAACATGTCACATGCACCAAGGCCAAAAAGGCTTGTAACCAGTTTCCAAAAGTTTTAGCGATCTTCGGCTTTTTATCAACACCTCGCTCTGACCGCTCTTTATCCACCATCACATGGTCCGCCGAGAGCAAGGACCATATATCAATATACACACCATTTTCCATTTTATCAACCACATTCTCGTATTTTATCACCACATTCTCAGGCAGACCCACCCCTAAAGGGGCAACACCACAAAACAATGAATCAGCATACTGTAAAAATCATCCGTTGGATCACTTTTTATATCAATATACACACCATTTTCCATTTTATCAAATTCGGATCACTTTCTGCACCCGCTGCTGAGCAAGCACCAACATTTCCCACAGGCGGGCCTGCGCCCCCTGGAGCCACACAGGACACTGAAAGCCCCTTTTTTTTTTGGATCAATCTTGCCCAGCAGCGACCTCAGAACCGACACTAAAATCATCCTTCTCCGCACCCGATGCAGGATCCAAAACATTTTTTAACACATTGCATAATGTAGACTCACCAATTGGACGGACCTCCGGCGTTGCCAAGGATGATCCCCTCGCTGTACCGCTCCCTCGGTTCCGGCCCATATCGAACGCGGGCTGCCGACCACTCGGCTGCAGAGCCCTCCTTGTAGTATCCGACTGAGACGTGCCAGGCTGGTCCAGCCCTGCCCGATCCTGCATATGCTCCTGCCACCTATGGCGTTCCCGGACCTTCTGATAAAGGGATGACTGCGGGTCCGCCCTTCGTGGCTGCTCCTGGCGCATGTAATACTCGTCCTGGCCGCTGCTCGCTACTTCCTCGCTTGACTCACGCGCCCTGCTGCTAGCACTACGCCCTACAGTTGACCTCTCTAGCTGTGCTTGGAACTCTCTATCCTGCCTCAACTGTCTGGCTCGCTCTTTCTGCCTCTGCCTGGCCCCCTGGCCCTGTTTCTTAGAGCTCCTGCGTGTGGCCTGACTATGTGGGGGAGGGTAAACTACGGGCTCTGCTACCGGGGGGATGTAGTGTGGGTTAAAGGGGTTGTCCCGCGGCAGCAAGTGGGGGTATACACTTCTGTATGGCCATATTAATGCACTTTGTAATATACATCGTGCATTAAATATGAGCCATACAGAAGTTATAAAAAATTTTTTACTTACCTGCTCCGTTGCTAGCGTCCTCGTTCCCATGGAGCCGACTAATTTTCGCCCTCCGATGGCCAAATTAGCCGCGCTTGCGCAGTCCGGGTCTTCTGCTCTCTTCAATGGAGCCGCTCGTGCAGAATGCCGGCTCCGTGTAGCTCCGCCCCGTCACGTGCCGATTCCAGCCAATCAGGAGGCTGGAATCGGAAATGGACCGCACAGAAGAGCTGCGGTCCACGGAGGAAGAGGATCCCGGCGGCCATCTTCACCGGTAAGTATAGAAGTCACCGGAGCGCGGGGATTCAGGTAAGCGCTCCGGTAAGCTTTCTTTAGGTCCCTGCATCGGGGTTGTCTCGCGCCGACCGGGGGGGGGGGGGGGGTTGAAAAAAAAAAAAAACCCGTTTCGGCGCGGGACAACCCCTTTAATGTAACAATGCCTCTGCTGGATGTTATGGGCAGTTGGGCGCTTGTATCCAGTAGAAGGGGGCTGCCGGCCCTGTAATGTGGCTAAGTGCTGGGTAGGGGGGGCTGAAGTGCTGTGCCGTGGGTCTGAGTGTCGACTGCCCAATCCCCCTTGAGGGCTGTGTATACCCCTACCTGTCTTCGTTCCCTTTTTAAGGCGCGCTGTCCCTGTCTCCCCTGCTTCCCCTGTATGATAACATGTGCTGCCTTCCCACTCCCTGCTATCATCGGAGATGCTGGAGCTCCCCGGGCTTTGTGTCAGGGGGGGGGGGGTTGCGTGGGCCCCTATACTCCGCTCTCCCCCTTGAGTCTTCTATCCTCCCTCCCCCCTGCCACATGTACTCCCGCTGCGCTGCGCTCCCCTCACTGCCTGTGTTCCCGCCTGCGCTGCGCCGCCATCTTGAGAGGACGTGCGGCCGGACCGCGCGCTCCCCTGCTCTTCTGCACTGCTCCCGCCTCGCTCACCTCGCTGAATCTCCAGTCTCCTGCGCCCGGCTACGCGATGCTGTAGCTGATCGGAGTCCGCTGTGACTGCCGCCCGCCGTTCCCTTCGGTCCGGACTCCTGGTGGTAAGTGTCCCCTGAGTCTCTGCTGATTGCTCTCCCGCCGTACCTCGCGGTTCCAGCGCCGACTTCCTTCTCGCTCTAACGTCCATCCTCGGGCCTGCGCTGCCCAGGCTGCTTCTTCCTTCTCCCCTCTTCGGCGCGGGGCTAGGACTTAGCCTCGCAGGGGGCTGCTTTCGTCGGCGCCGTCTCCCACGGGGCGCATCTCCGATAGTTGCTGGCTCTTCTCCTGGCCTCCGCAGCTGCTCCTCCTGCTTGACTGGCTTCTTGGCTTCGGCGGTCGTCTTGCAGCTTGCCAGCACCTCTTCCAGCCATCCGGTGCCGTCCTTCATCACCGCTGCTTGGATCCTGGAACGAAGGTCCTCCATTTTCTCCCTTCTTTATCCCGCTGCTAGCTTCTTCCACCGGACTCTTCTGAACTTCTCTTGTCTTCCGACCGCTTCTTCTTTCCCCAACTCTTGTCTTCTGTACCACAGATGTTTTCACTTTGTTCTTTCTTTGCTGTTTCTCCGAAAATCTCCCTTTGTTCATCTGCTTAATCCTTAACGTTCTTCTTCTTCTCTTCCTAGACTGCTTGTGGCATTTTTCCCGCTCTTACTCCTTCTACTTCCTGTCCTAGCTCCTCCCCCCTCCACTAACTCTGCTCGCTCTTGAATAACCCCCCACCTTCCTGCCCCCAGTCCCACGCCGCATCGTTACTCACTTTGCGGCATACAAAGACAGCGGGATGCTCAGCTGCGCTGCCTACATGACCCAGGAACTGCAAGTGGCGTCCGGCTCACAGCCGATGGGCCAAGTGCTGCTGTGAGAGGGTGAGACAGCCTCCAATATGTGTACATTGTTCTTGTTACTGTAAATAGTTCACCACTGTGTGTTTTATTATTCGTCCACAAGAGGTCGCTGTTCTGCAGAAAAGATTAGGGTCAAGCTGTGAGGTGACAGGACCATGGTAGCCTGTGATTGGAGCACCTGTTGCCTGGTTACAGCGTGCGCACGGGAAGAGAAAAAATAGAAAGCTGGCGTACACTGTGAGGGGACAGTTGGTCGAGGGAGGCATCTGAGTGGAGCTACGGAAGAGGGAAGGAGGTCGTATCCTGAAGGGACCGGAGCTGCAGCGGATTCAGATTGTGACCAGATGCCCGCTGGATGGGAGAAGACTTGTTGCCGGGGATGTTGCTGAACAACCGGAGCGAGACTGGATATTGTGTGGACAATACTGGATGCCGCTGAGGAAGTAACGGCTCTCTGCGGTACCGCACGCTGCTCTGGAGGGGCCCTCATCCGTCAAGGCTTTCTGGCTGATCATACAGCAGACCGGTCTACGTGCACTCAAGACACCATATTTTGGCGCCAAGTTACTTGGGACTGCGCTTTGGCCTGTAGTCAGACTAGGTAGGGTTATGGACCGTGTCAGGCCACACTTCAGCGGGATCGGCATAGTGGCAGGCAGGCCACATCCAGCCGTCAGTAAGAAGCTTCTGGGGACATTCACCTGGCTATATAGCCGCTGTCCTTTATACGTGTCCCTTATTGTATTGGTCTGGGGGGGATAGAGTCGGTGTTGTTCAGTCTGTAAGCTGGTGTGCCGCACCGCCGGTACTCACATCACTCTCCCTTCGGGTAGCGGTGTTAATAGGTAACAAGGGGCCGGTTTATTTAGGCCTGCCCGTTAGGTAAAAGCATAGTCTATTATAGTAGCGCCCTTTGGGGAGTACAGCACAAGGGCCTCCGCCATCTGGCTGAGTGGATGTGAGTTTTGTTGGGTTACCCATTGTTTGTGGTCACGTGGGCCACAGGGCTTTAGTAAAATTTGGTTTGCGCCTGAACTGGTGTCAGAGACGTTTTCATTGGCTGTGACTTTGCTGTATCCTGGGGAGCCCACCCCGATACACGGCTTACACCGCACTGCTCGGTTTGCAGTCAGCTGTAGTCCTGTGCTCCGCTCCTCCCTTGCCAAAGTACCAGGTGCTGCGGCCGGCCGGCCGTCTCAACTCCTCCACTCCTCCGATCGCCCAACTCCTCCGCTCCTCGCTTGCAAGGCCCCCAGTACTGCAGAGTATTACACATGTAGGAGGGGGGATCCCCAGTCCTGCAAAGCATTACACCTGTAGGAGGAGAGGCCCCCAGTACTGCAGAGTATTACACCTGTAGGAGGAGAGGCCCCCAGTACTGCAGAGTATTACACCTGTAGGAGGAGAGACCCCCAGTACTGCAGAGTATTACACCTGTAGGAGGAGAGACCCCCAGTACTGCAGAGTATTACACCTGTAGGAGGAGAGGCCCCCAGTACTGCAGAGTATTACACCTGTAGGAGGAGAGGCCCCCAGTACTGCAGAGTATTACACCTGTAGGAGGAGAGGCCCCAAGTACTGCAGAGTATTACACCTGTAGGAGGAGAGGCCCTCAGTACTGCAGAGTATTACACCTGTAGGAGGAGAGGCCCCCAGTACTGCAGAGTATTACACCTGTAGGAGGAGAGGCCCCCAGTACTGCAGAGCATTACACCTGTAGGAGGAGAGGCCCCCAGTACTGCAGAGTATTACACCAGTAGGAGGAGAGGCCCCCAGTACTGCAGAGTATTACACCTGTAGGAGGAGAGGCCCCCAGTACTGCAGAGTATTACACCTGTAGGAGGAGAGGCCACCAGTACTGCAGAGAATTACACATGTAGGAGGCGAGACCCCCTGTACTGCAGAGTATTACACCAGAAGGAGGAAAGACCCCAGTACTGCAGAGTATTACACCTGTAGGAGGAGAGGCCCCCAGTACTGCAGAGTATTACACCTGTAGGAGGAGAGGGACCCAGTACTGCATAGTATTACACCTGTAGGAGGAGAGGGACCCAGTACTGCAGAGTATTACACATGTAGGAGGCGAGACCCCCAGTACTGCAGAGCATTACACCTGTAGGAGGAGAGGGACCCAGTACTGCATAGTATTACACCTGTAGGAGGAGAGGGACCCAGTACTGCAGAGTATTACACCTGTAGTAGGAGAGGCCCCCAGTACTGCAGAGTATTACACCTGTAGGGGGAGAGGCCCCCAGTACTGCAGAGTATTACACCTGTAGGAGGAGAGGCTCCCAGTACTGCAGAGCATTACACCTGTAGGAGGAGAGGCCCCCAGTACTGCAGAGTATTACACCTGTAGGAGGAGAGGGACCCAGTACTGCAGAGTATTACACCTGTAGGAGGAGAGGCCCCAAGTACTGCAGAGTATTACACCTGTAGAAGGAGAGACCCCAGTACTGCAGAGTATTACACCTGTAGTAGGAGAGGCCCCCTGTACTACTGCAGAGTATTACACCTGTAGGAGGAGAGGCCCCCTGTACTGCAGAGTATTACACCTGTAGGAGGAGAGGCAAAAATCACAGTGGTATTCCGAATCTATATAGCCTTAGAAATGCCCTTCACAGATATAGACGAAATTAAAATAGATACCTTTTATTAATAACTTGTTTAAAATTAGGGCCACATAAATCATATAACAAACACTAACATACGTGGACTAACAACATGAATCGTGCTGTGTGACTCAGTGACCGGATGGAATAAGGGTCTAGGTTCCCCCCTAGGTATCCAGTCAGGTTAACCCCTATTAACAGAATTAGGGGACTGGGTCACTGGTTTATAGCGGTATGTCACAATAGGAAGGTTCCCAATCTAGCGTGGCTGGTTCCCAGCCGGAAACCCCTTGACCGTTATTATCGCTATTTTCAATAAGGATCATATGGTTGATCAAAAGATCTATGTTACACCATACTAGATACGTTGTCACTTGTGGTACGTATATTTTGACGTTAATAATGGGGGAATTAGACCCCTCAGTGGATGATCGCTCAGATATTAATATAGGTGTTCCAACGTCAATGACTGGGTAGTCAATCAGTGCTCACTCAAGCATTCTTTTCATGTCTTGAGATAATTCCTCAGCAGGTAGGTGACTACTCAGATGGCTTGCAATGTTTCGGCACTTATAAACGTATTGCTTCAAAGTTGTGTATTGATTTCACACAGCGAGTGACTGCTCAAGTATTTAGTGTACGTATTACGAATGGTCACTATAGTGGTCACTTAGACGTACATCAGTTTGGAGCAACGGAATAATTACTCCAAGAGTGCGTGATCACTTCCGTGGCCATTCGTTTGTTTTGTTACAGAATTAATTTGCTTAAGGGATAGGACATTAGCTCAACGCGTTTCTCCGTCCCTGTCTGGGGCGGTTCTTCAGGAGCAGGGCCGAAAATTGCCCTAAATTCTATGTGATAATCCCTATGAATCCTATTTTAGTGAATAAGACCCTTGTTGGTAGTCCTTGTTTTTATAAAAGGAAATAAGACAAAGGTTCTCCTCCTAATAGTTCCCTAGGCTCAAAAATTAAATATGGAGGGTCGCTTTGCTTGATGAAGATAGCAAGCGGACCGATGAAAGCCTACAGGAATATTGACTTTACTAATTGCAGTGAGACCGGTTGTCTTGTATGATTCTCACGGCAAGTAGAGAAAAGTCGCCGAACACGACTCCCCGTTTTCAGAAGGAATCTCAAGGGACGATTCCCTCAAAGACACGATTTGAGTCGTGCCTCAAAAACTAATAGAGGGCTAGTCCCATAGACCTGTAGTTTCAAGTCTATAGGTACTGGATCGATGCCCAATTACAGCCTGTGGCCTGTAAAAAGTAGTCTAATAGGGTTGGATCAATCATCCAATACGCCAAAAAAAATAAGTAAGTAGTGCTGCCCCAAATGCCGGACAGGGCTGCGTAGCCCTACTAGTAAGGGGAGTCAAGCTGCAAGAGGAAGAGAGGAGAGATAAAGTGCCTGCGGCTCTGATGGTGAGCGGCTGGCAATGAAGTCCCAGAGCTCACAGCAGGGATTAAAAAGGGATATAGCTCCTCCTAGTTCCGGGGGCTTGTCAATGGTTAACCAATCTGTTCCCTAGTGGGGCGGGTCTGAGCTTAACCAGGTAATTGGCAATGCATTCAACCCGATAAACCACTACCTATGTTAACTGTTGTGGTACCAATTCTAGTCCGGATCGTAGCGCTGTTGGCCCAGTATCTGCCATGACCTAGCGATTCTTTCATAGAGGGCTGCGATCGGCGGCATAGGTACGGATGCGGCACTTCCGCGTCCCATGCTGGAACGCATGCACCGTCGCCTAGTGACGTCATCACGCATAGTGCGCTCCCATTGGACGGGAGGGCGGTACTGAAATGACGCCAATTGGGTACTGTGTCCGTGGGCGGAGAGAATGTTATAACGAGGACATCCCTTAGGCAGCCTATGAGTGGTCAAAGCCGCTTTGTCGCTGCCTCCTCGAACGGTATACAAACGCTTCCGCGTTCCAAGCTGGAACGCATCCTACGTTGCGGAGTGACGTCATCGCGCACGCAAATCACCGCTACCCCAAGGGGGCGGCGGCGCGATATCGTTACTGGCCGACTGAGCCCGTAGGTGGAGTATACAAGTAAGAGGTATACCACAGACACAGACATTGTGGGCGTGGTTGCACTTCTGTTTCTCCGCCCCTAGATGATCGGTGTGTCAAAAACTGGTAGCAGATGGAGTACAACTCAACAGATAATAAAGATCGCAATGTCCGGAATTGGCTTCCATAAAGGGGCAATGATGGTGAAATCTGCATTATGTTGTAGTGGGGAACGGACTACTCATGGTAGGGAGCTCAAGGTTTATATATATCCCATGTAGTGATAATTTCTGGGATGTTGGTTATGTAAAGTATGTGGACCCCAAATACAATAATTTTTAATAATGGTCAGGGTTGTAATTTAAGCATACAGGCAGGGAAACAATGTACAACGGCACAATGTATCGCTACCAGCATGCAAAAATATAAGTCATGCGGGGAGACTGTCATGGCCCAGAACGACATGCGAGAGATTTATCGCCAGTTTGTCTGGAAAATACTGGACGTATATGAAGATAATCCCCTGTTTAACCCACAATAGGGCAGGGAGTAGATCCGACATGGGTCAGGAGAACCGGAAAACAGCGGAAGAGGCAATCAATTTTTTAGGGAGCTGAGAATTTTTTCACATCAGCGATAATCAGTCTAAAGGAAACAGTTGAAATTTAGGGTTGCATTAAGACCTGCGGGGGTTACCGTATTTAGCCTAAAGATCCAGGCCGCTTCTTTTCTAAGGAGCATCTTGTCAATGTTGCCCCGTCTGGCGTTCGTTCGTAGGTTTTCAATTCCCTGGAATTTCAAGTCATCCAGATTGCCATTGTGCACCGTTAGGAAATGGTCCGCCAGTGGTGTTTTTTCCCGGCGTCGAATATTCCCCACATGCCCCAGGATACGACGCCGGAATTCCTGAATAGTCTTACCGACGTAGTTCCTGGGGCACGAGCAAGACGCCATGTAAACGATATTTCGTGTTTTACAGTTAATAAAACTTCTGTTGGAATAGATTCTGTTGGTACTGGCGCTTGTAAACGTCTTGCTTTTCAATATAAAGGTGCACGCCTCGCAATCATGGCAGGGAAATGTCCCACATGGTTTTAGGCTACCCAACCAGTTTTCCTTTAGACAAGGGGTTAGATGGCTCTTGACAAGGTGATCCCTAAGGTTATGACCCCTCCGGAATGTAATCATCGGGTATGTTGGTATAATGTCTCTTAGGTCAGGGTCATTGGAGAGAATGGTCCAGTAGTGTTCCAGGATATGGCGAACCTCTCTCGTTCCTGTATCGAAGGTCCCGATGATCCTTGAGGATCTCAAATTGTTACGTTGTCTAGGGACTAAGAGATCGCATCTCGGCTGTAGTTCTGCATATTTCTGTGCGTCTTCAATTATATCGCTTGGGTAATCTCTTTCCAAGAAACGTTGCTTCAAACTTTCGCTCTCTCTCTGGAAATCTTGTTCCCTCGAGCAGTTCCGTTTGACTCTAAGGAACTGCCCTTTTGGGATTCCTTTCTTTAAGGTAAAGGGGTGGTAACTATCCCATTTAAGGAGACTATTTGTCGCCGTTGCTTTACGATGCAGTGTCGATGTAATTGATCCATCGATATTTTTCTGAATCGATAAATCAAGAAAGGTGATTGATTCGCAATTGATTTCCGAGGTGAGTTTAAGATTTAAGTTATTGGTATTGAGTGTTTCTACGAATCTATGGAAGGATACCTCAGAACCTCTCCAGAAGACCAAAATATCGTCAATAAAACGTAACCAGAGGGTGATGTTTTCAGCCCATTCTTCATTTGGGTATATGTACTTTTCCTCCCACCAGCCCAGGTAGAGATTGGCATACGATGGGGCACAAGATGTCCCCATCGCAGTCCCCCTGAGCTGGTGGAAGTACTGGGTATCGAACAGAAAAAAATTGTGGGTCAAAATAAATGATAGAAAATTCAGAACGCACTGGTTATGTTGCAGAAACTGTGTCCCCCTTTGTTCCAGAAAGAACCGTGTGGCCATTAGACCTCCCTCATGGGGGATGGAACTGTACAAAGATTCCACATCCAATGTGGCGAGGAGTGTATCAGAGTCGACAGAAATCCCATCAATGATTCTGAGAACATCCATGGTATCTCTGACATGGGAACGCAAGGATGTCACAAAGGGGCGTAGTATCTCGTCCACGTAAATACTCATATTCTGTGTAAGGTTCCCAATGCCAGACACAATGGGCCTACCACGCAGGGGATTTGTCCCTTTGTGGACCTTAGGTAAGGCGTAGAACGTGGCCACAGTTGGATGTGTTGGATTCATATATATGAATTCATTCCTATCGATGCATTCTGTCTCTCGGGCCTTATAGAGGAGTTCCCTTAGTTCCCTCTGGAAGTGTGTTGTTGGGTCCGTGGTGAGGACTTTGTATGTGGCAGGATCATCAAGAAGATGATGACACATCTGCTTATAATCATCCCTATTCATAACAACGACATTCCCCCCCTTGTCCGCTGATTTAATTATTAGATCTTCATTTGCTTTGAGTCTTTGTAATGCTATACTCTCCCCTTGCGATAAGTTGGGGCGTTTTTTATGGGGCTTAATGATCTTTAGGTCCGCCGTGACTAGGCGCTCAAAGATATCAATCTCTGGACATGGACATGCTGGAGGATTTGAGGTGTTAGGTGCCTTAAAGGGGTTGTCCCGCGCCGAAACGGGTTTTTTTTTTTTTCAACCCCCCCCCCGTTCGGCGCGAGACAACCCCGATGCAGGGAGGTAAAGAAAGCTCACCGGAGCGCTTACCTTAATCCCCGCGCTCCGGTGACTTCTCTACTCACCGCTGAAGATGGCCTCTTCCTCCGTGGACCGCAGCTCTTCTGTGCGGTCCACTGCCGATTCCAGCCTCCTGATTGGCTGGAATCGGCACGTGACGGGGCGGAGCTACACGGAGCTACACGGAGCCCCATAGAAGACTGCAGAAGACCCGGACTGCGCAAGCGCGGCTAATTTGGCCATCGGAGGCCAAAAATTAGTCGGCTCCATGGAGACGAGGACGCCAGCAACGGAGCAGGTAAGTATAAAACTTTTTATAACTTCTGTATGGCTCATAATTAATGCACAATGTACATTACAAAGTGCATTATTATGGCCATACAGAAGTGTATAGACCCACTTGCTGCCTCGGGACATCTCCTTTAAGGTCCGTAAAGGGACCGGTTCCCATTTCTCTCATATTTTCGTCCTCCAGGGCTTGAAGTGTGTCCAGGCCAGGAAGGTCTGCGACAGCGAGCCCCAGTTCTTTAGCACGCTCACGGTTTTTAGTGCCAAAGTATTTATGCCACCGCAACTTACGGGTGAAGAGGGAGATGTCCTTCGCCCACACGAACGGATTGTATTGCGTCGTGGGGACGAAGGACAGCCCCCTCTCCAGCACTCGTTTCTCGTCCAGGGTGAGGTGGTGGTCAGATAGATTAACCACCTGTAGTTTGTTTGTAGGTGTGATCCCCACTGTATTAGAGCCCGAGGAGAGATTGGGTCGGTATTGTGGTAGTCTCCTACCGGTTCTAGATTTATTCGTTACTTTTCTAATCACAGATCTCTCCTCCCTCTCAGGAAGTATTGAGAGATCGGTTGTTCTAAAAAACCGGTAGGTTGTGTTGGTCTCCCACGTCTCCTTGATTGTTGTGCAAATGAGCCTCGTCTTTGTGGTCGTGTGGGTCTTCTATTGCTGTTTCTCTCACTATCTGATTGCTCAGGCTCTGAGGAGCTAATGTCTGTCTCAGGAAATCTACCCCTATCTGTATAAACCCGGTTTTCACGAAAATCCTGTAGGTCTCTATTGAACTGTATGTGTTTACGTTCTTTGATTTGCAGAGTAAATTTCTCGATATTGGTCTGAAGAGTTCTTTCCTTAGCTGGAAAATCTGGGTCTGAGGAGAATGTTTTAGTTTTAGCTATCAAGTCATCCAGTTTTTTCTGATTAACCGCTAATGTAGTTTTTTCCTCTTCCAATAATAGCTTGATTAGCTGAAGGGAGAATGCAGTGGATTCATTCTCCCATTTCTTATTGAATTCTGGGTTTTTGATACGTTTAGGGGGGATAATTGGATTTCTGAGTCCTCTAGGTATAATTTTATGCTCTTCGTATCGCTCAAGTCCTTGCACCTCCCACCAGTTTCTGGTGAACTCCCGGTATAGGGCCGTCAACTCCTTAAAACATGAATTAATGGAGTTCTCCTGAGATTGTCGGCTAAATTCTCCTTCAGAGAACACTGCACCCGCATCTGACAGCCACTGAGTGGCACTGAGGTCCCTCGAAAGGAAACCAGCCATACCAAGCGCAAATGTAACAAAAATCACAGTGGTATTCCGAATCTATATAGCCTTAGAAATGCCCTTCACAGATATAGACGAAATTAAAATAGATACCTTTTATTAATAACTTGTTTAAAATTAGGGCCACATAAATCATATAACAAACACTAACATACGTGGACTAACAACATGAATCGTGCTGTGTGACTCAGTGACCGGATGGAATAAGGGTCTAGGTTCCCCCCTAGGTATCCAGTCAGGTTAACCCCTATTAACAGAATTAGGGGACTGGGTCACTGGTTTATAGCGGTATGTCACAATAGGAAGGTTCCCAATCTAGCGTGGCTGGTTCCCAGCCGGAAACCCCTTGACCGTTATTATCGCTATTTTCAATAAGGATCATATGGTTGATCAAAAGATCTATGTTACACCATACTAGATACGTTGTCACTTGTGGTACGTATATTTTGACGTTAATAATGGGGGAATTAGACCCCTCAGTGGATGATCGCTCAGATATTAATATAGGTGTTCCAACGTCAATGACTGGGTAGTCAATCAGTGCTCACTCAAGCATTCTTTTCATGTCTTGAGATAATTCCTCAGCAGGTAGGTGACTACTCAGATGGCTTGCAATGTTTCGGCACTTATAAACGTATTGCTTCAAAGTTGTGTATTGATTTCACACAGCGAGTGACTGCTCAAGTATTTAGTGTACGTATTACGAATGGTCACTATAGTGGTCACTTAGACGTACATCAGTTTGGAGCAACGGAATAATTACTCCAAGAGTGCGTGATCACTTCCGTGGCCATTCGTTTGTTTTGTTACAGAATTAATTTGCTTAAGGGATAGGACATTAGCTCAACGCGTTTCTCCGTCCCTGTCTGGGGCGGTTCTTCAGGAGCAGGGCCGAAAATTGCCCTAAATTCTATGTGATAATCCCTATGAATCCTATTTTAGTGAATAAGACCCTTGTTGGTAGTCCTTGTTTTTATAAAAGGAAATAAGACAAAGGTTCTCCTCCTAATAGTTCCCTAGGCTCAAAAATTAAATATGGAGGGTCGCTTTGCTTGATGAAGATAGCAAGCGGACCGATGAAAGCCTACAGGAATATTGACTTTACTAATTGCAGTGAGACCGGTTGTCTTGTATGATTCTCACGGCAAGTAGAGAAAAGTCGCCGAACACGACTCCCCGTTTTCAGAAGGAATCTCAAGGGACGATTCCCTCAAAGACACGATTTGAGTCGTGCCTCAAAAACTAATAGAGGGCTAGTCCCATAGACCTGTAGTTTCAAGTCTATAGGTACTGGATCGATGCCCAATTACAGCCTGTGGCCTGTAAAAAGTAGTCTAATAGGGTTGGATCAATCATCCAATACGCCAAAAAAAATAAGTAAGTAGTGCTGCCCCAAATGCCGGACAGGGCTGCGTAGCCCTACTAGTAAGGAGGAGAGGCCCCCTGTACTGCAGAGTATTACACCTGTAGGAGGAGAGGCCCCCAGTACTGCAGAGTATTACACCTGTAACAATGAAGTATTTAGAGCTAATAATCTTACCCTTCCGGCCGGGGTACAATCTCTACAGAGTCTATTCTGACCTCAAGGATCTTCAACAATGCAGCCAATCAGCAACTAGGGGCGTGGCAGAGGTGTTCTTCAATGCCAGTCCTGTTACATCGCCAGCTACCGGTGGTGAACAGGTACAATAACACCCACCAGACAGCACCACAGCTGCACTCACCAGTAGACCCGGCCCAGGGAGCATCCTGCTCGTCCCTTACTGGGAGACCTGAGTCCATAGAGCCACGATCTGGCCTGCGCCGCCCCACTCTGCATCCGTGGAGAGGCGCTCTAACATCCTGCCATGCAGCCGGGCACAAACAAAGCCTAGAAGGCAGAAGCAGGCTCAGCTTCACCCCCTCCCTCACTGGAGCTTCCCGGGGAAAACCGTGAAGAGCACTGAGTGCTCCTGAGCCCCCCGTAACATACATCGGACACCTGAGGACCGCCGCATAGTAGGCCGCCGCTGAGACCTCTTATGTGGTGAAAGAGTTGAGGAACCCTCCTGGTGGGTCCATAGCTCCAAATACCACGGATGTGGCCCCCAGAGTAGCCCCCTTCGGGCTCCGCTTACTGCCCATCCAGATCTGCACTACAGCTTTGAGAGACACTTAATACCCGGCACATATAGGCAAACTTACAAGCCAGAAGGGGAATGAAGCCTCAACATTACTTAAAAAAGGAACTTTGGGAAGCATCTCGTGCGGCGGAGACCTTGGAGTGTAAACCGGACACACAACAGCATCCCTGCACCGCTAGACGCCTGCGCTCAGCACTATATGCCTCCACCAGTATTGATGATGTGGAATCAACTCTGCCACTAACGCTAAAAAAAAAATGAAAAATTGTAATTAAAAAAAAAAAATGCTCGTCGTATTCTGAGATTCATAACTTTTTGTCCAATGGGCAGCATGCAGGCCTGCTTTTTGCAGGACAACTTTTTAGTTTCTGTTGGTACAATTTTGGGTGTACGTATACATGTGCTTTTATGCAGGAACTCTAGTGGCCCAAACTTAGTGGGGCCCCTCCATAATGTTTTGTGCCTGTCACATGTCAGCGTCTTATGTGTAGTATGCATTTGGTTTATGTGTATTACATCTCTGCAGTACTGAATGGGTTACTGTCTGGGTTATGTCTGGAAAATGTATCGTTGTGTGAGTCATGTGACTGTTATATATTTATATATAAATGTATGTGTTTGCAAGAATGTTAGTGAGTCAGTGGGTCTAGTTATTCTAGGAGAATGGGAGAGTACAGAGCAACAGTCAGTCTGAGCAGAAGTTCAGGAGTGAGCGTCTGAGATCGGTCTGTGTGTGGAGCGTGGAGGAGGCCGAGCGGTGGTCTGATGCTCAGCCCAGGCCCAGCCTGCCCAGGAAACCTCATTGCTGTTGAGTGCTGAGAGTGGGACAAGCTGCTTCAAAGCAAGGAGAACATAACGTAACATATGTGTCGACCGGTAGAGAGAGTCGCCGTGAGCGGGATCACACAGATGACTGGGACTGTGGATCATCCGAGATCCCCCGAGAACCTCCCTGTCACACCACCCTGAGTTGTTGTATCTCTACCAAGATAGTTGATGTCATTTGGACTTTATCAAGTTACAGTAAATGGACCGACCGTTCCCGGTTTTGTTCAGAAAGTTTCCCTGTGTGTGGACTACTTTATTCCATCATCAATATTCACCGCAGAGGAAGGAACGGTGGCGTCACGAGTGACTAATGGACTCAAGGTAACCCGCGGATACTTCCCCTGTGGCCTCTGCCAGCAGTAACGTGGATGGGGCCCGAGCTACCACCAGGGGAGGAGATGGGAGAGCCCCGTGACAAGATATTCTCTACCCCGCTATCTCCTGGGCTGTGTGCCTGCTCCACGGACGCTGCAGTACAAGCATCGCTAGTGAATGGAGGCGGAGCAGGACAGGGATCGTTCCCGCCCACGACAGGCATTCGGAAGTGACCAGCTCCCTGTTTATCCGGGTCGATCGATTGTTCGGTCTTCTGCATGCACAAAACTAAAGGATGAAAAGAAGCGAATACTCATTTGTAGTTCAGTTGGGGCTGCATTCACACCGAAGGATAATCGCTCACATTGGGCCTGGACGCGGCCGTGTAAAAGCCCCTTTATCCGCCTTTTCTTTATTTTAGGGCTTTAATAGATCAGCGTGATTTGCCACGATTTTGCGTGCAGGAATTTCCCATGCGCAGAACGCAGAGAATAGATCGGAGCTGCCCGTAGAGATCTAGGAGGGCGCAAACACACATCTGCCGGCGTAGGCAAGCGCTGGATGCAGTCATAGCCGTGATCTCCGGTACCTCGTTAGGCAAATTAGCTTTTTAAATCACGACAGGATGATTCCGCACCTGTGTGAACGAGTAGTGTCTGCGCAAATACAGAACACATTATCGCATGGAAGTGCGCTAAATACACTCATTTACTGCGAACTGTGCGGGAGCGAGCGGATTCCACTGCAGTTGGGAGATGCGCTGACGCCGCGGGTCTCCTGCACGATGACGCCGCGGGCCGCCCCCTGCACCAGGAGATGCAAGACGACCTATAGCTGTGCTGCTACATTACGTACTGGGAAGACCCGTTAAGGGCGGATTCGGACGCACGGGATTTTGTCCCCCGTGATAACGACGACCGCATCACGGGACAAAACAAAACCACTCATTTCAATTGATTTCAGTGGTTTCCTTCTCACGGAATTCTCGCCCGTTAATTGTACGGGACCGGTTGTAGTGAGTGCCACATGCGGGACAGCGCGGGCGCCACCATCTTCCCAACTGCTGTGCTCTGGCGCCGTGTTTGAAAAGCCGCTGAAGGGGGAAGAAATTCCCCTGAACTCTAGTTGTGGCTGCGCTCGCCTGAACCCGCCGAGGCCTTCTTCATACGTTAGTATATATGCAAGGATTTAGCCGCATAAAAAATGCCCAAGAGATGTGACCTGTGAAGCATCGCGCTCCGATGTGTTCATTCCGCTGCGTGGATAGACAGGTCTTACCTTATCTTGTGCCGATACACGCTGGAGGCTCCCATAGACGTCTATGGAAGCGGAAAAAGGCGGCAGAGTGTGGGAGTTCAGCTGCGCCCAATGCCGGGAGGGAGAGATCGCTGCCGCTGTTTAAGCATTAGTAGTCATTCAGAGGATTTCCGCCGACCGAGGGATTTCCGCGGCTCAGCGTATTTTTTTGACGATACGCAGCAACCATCCGTGTGAACGGCAGAAAATACGCTAATTAACATCGGGACTTGATCGTGGCAATTCTTCATTCATGTGATTTTACAATGCGTACGGGCGAACGTGAAAACATTTACGGTTGTGTGAATAAGGCCTAAGACACACGAGGATCGGCCGCAGGTACCCGCAGGTTTGTGCCGCTGCTACGTCTTCCAGTATTGCAGTCAGTGGAGTTATCATCAGTGCTCTGTAACTGCCTGAAACCGCCATATAATGATCAGATGTCGCCCTCTGCTGGTCGCAAATAATATTACCTGTTATGGTGGAACTATTTTGTTATGGTCACGGATATTTATTGCTATGGAGATATTGCGCAAATTACAGTAAGGGCGGATTCACACAAGCGAAATTTGATGCGAGCCGCCCGCATTTGAGGGTCATGTGGCATGCAGCAATGATATTGCGTACTTGCTGCGGGTTGCTGCTCGCCCTGCACTTCTTGATATAAATGCACACGTAATACGCACAACGATAAAACGTGTGTGAGCGGCAACATGGGAGCTTGTGGCATTCTGTGCGCAAAGTCCGTGCCTGGAATCCGCTGTAACACGGCTGGGTGAAGCAGTCCTAACGAGCGCAAACTGTAGAAATGACAGTAGAGAGTACTAACCGCTAACATAGAACCATTGTTGTAACCAAGCAACGGACGGGAATCGCTCAGTGTAAACACGGACAGCTTTGGGACGATAAGCGGTAATATGTTCGCTTATCTTCGTTGCTCATTTCATGCAGACATAAAAATCATTGTTGGCTTGTTCGCTAATTGGTTTAACCACTTAACGACCGCCCATACCTCTTGATGGTGGCTGCATCAGAAGCCAGGCGTGGGTCTCCCATGCCAGGGGAGTGGGCGCTTGGCTGTAAGATAACAGCCTGGCATCTGGTCTAACAGAAGGGAATGAAGAAATCACAGATCCCCTCTGTTTAACCCTTTACATGCTGCAAACAGTGTGACCACGATATGTAATACATTCACATATGGAGCGGGCGCCCTCTCTCACCAACAGACGCTCACGATGTAATCGCAGGGTCTCAATGGGTTGCTATGACACCCAGGGGCTTGAATATGGCCATAAGCTATGGTGGCCTATGAGGGTCAGTGTGGCAGTGTATTAGGAGAATGATAAAATCTGGTGATGTTCAAGTCCCCTAGTGGGACAAAATAAAAAAGTATAAAATAGTAAAAAAAATTCAAAAGTTAGTACATTATTTAGCATCCTGTTATGTGTGTTGTGGATCCACTGTGTCTCCCTGCCAAATGGAACCACCCGGCAGGAGAGACGGCCGACACCAAGACGAAGGCAAAACAAAATGCAGGAACTCAGTATAATAACAAAGGGGCCTTACCCTGGACTGAGGAGCATGAGGTGTCCCTGTCCTGGAGGTACTCCTGAAGGTGGAGAGGTCCAGGCTGTCTTTCCTGATGCAGGAGTGACATTCCGAGCCGTGGGTCAGAAGTACAAAAGGAAGTCAAAGCATCCAAAAACCAGGACCATCAAGCCTGCCGAGGGTTAAGCCACTGAGTAGACTGCAAATAGGTCAGGTTTTTATGGTTTGTATGAATTATGACAGGATGAACGTCTCCCTCCATTAAATATCGCCAGAATACCAGAGCAATTTTAATGGCCAACCGATTGAGTAATCCCGCTCCTCAGGGGGAAAGGATTTTGAGAAAAAACGCATGTTCTTTTCTTACTTGATGCGGGTTTTTATAGTAAGACCGCCCCGGCCCCAGATGAGGATGCATCGACCTCAAGAAAAAATGGTCTCCCCTCTTCTGGTTGATGTAAAACTGAAGCTAATGAAAATGCCTCCTTAACAGCCTGGAAGGTGGATTCTGCCTCCGGAGACCAGTGTTTGGCATCTGCTCCCTTTCTTGTGAGACCAGATATAGGGGCCATCGGGGAGGAGAAGTGCGGTATGAACTGTCAATAAAAGTTAGAAAATCCCAGAAATCGATGCGGAACTCGGAGTCTGGAAGGACGACGCCAATTCAAAACCACAGCAACCTTCTCGGGGTCCATTTTTGAACCCTGCTTGGAGACAATGTACCCGAGGAAAGGAGAAAGGCACTTCTCTAGTTTGGCGAACAGTCGATTCTGTCTTAGACGCGGGAGAACGGTAGGGACCTGTCTTCGCTGTGTAGGAATGTCCAGGGAAAAAAAAACAGAAAGTCATCTAAGTAAACGACTACATATAGATGAAGAAGGTCCCGAAAAATATTGTTGCCAAAATCCTGAAACACGGCTGGAACCTTAACTAACCCGGTTGGCATCACAAGATATTCATAGTGCCCATCATGGGTATTGAAGGCCGTCTTCCACTCATCGCCCTCTCGGAGGCAGATGAGATTGTAAGCACCACGTAGATCACGTTTGGTAAAGATCTGCACCACCCACAACCAATCGAATAGCTCAGAGATGAGTGGTAATGGGTACTTGTTCTTGACCGTGATTCCATTAAGTCCTCGGTAGTCAATGCACTGTCTGAGAGATCCATCCTTCTTCACAAAGAAGAAGCCTGCTCCTGCAGGTGAGGTAGATTTGCATGTAAATCCTTTCTGTAGTTTGAGCGTGACGTACTTGGCAGTGGTCTGTGTCTCCAAAAGAGACAGGGAAAAACTCTGTCCCGTGGTGGCATAGTACCTGGCATCAGCTCGATTGGGCAATCGTACAAACGATGTGGGGGCAGACATTCAGCCTCTCTTTTATCAAAGACATCTGCAAAGTCCTGGTAAACCTCTGGAATGTCTTGTGGACTATAGGACAAGTGAGCGGTGCATACTGGATGGACATAAGGCAAGCACCTAGTATAACAGGTAACTCCTCACTTGAGCACCTTGCCCATTCTCTAATTCAGGGAGGGGTTATGATCCTGGAGCCAGGGTAACCTCAGAAGTAGCTGCCTGGTAACCCCCGGAAGAACCAAGAAAGATTGTCTCGGAATGAAGGGCTCCAACTCTCAACTCTATTGGTTCTGTGGTCCACTGAATGGCCTGCGACAAGGAACTACCATCTACAGTGGTGACCACCAGAGGGCCCTTTCCAAATGGGAATCTGATGTTGGTACACAAAGTTCTGTTGCCAAAAAATTACAGTGGCACCAGAGTCAAGAAAAGCCACAACAGAAATCTGGATACCAGACAAAATCAAAGTTACCAGCAGATTCAACTGGGGAGAGGAGACATCCTTACCTAGGGTCGCCTCCCCGATGAATCCTATTTGGTGGAGCTTTCCCGGTCTGTGGGGACACTCTCCCACGAGATGACCAGGCACCGTGCCATATAGGCACAAGCCTCTACTTCACCTACTCTCGGGACAAACTGAGGCGGTCAGCCTGCTTGGGTTCAGGCTAGCTAGATTGGGCTTTTTATAAGGGGGGGGGGGGGTTAGAAGCCTCCGAGCTCCAGAACTCACCCGGAAGAGCTTTTCTTCCTTCAAGGTCTCCTTGGACCTCTCCTCAACTTGTAGGTCTATCCTATTAGCTAGTGTGATTAGGACATCCAAGGAAGTTGGGGCCTTGCGTCCTGCTAGTTCATCCTTGATAGAGCTGGTAAACCCCTCCCAGAACGCAGCTACAAGGGCTTCATTATTCCACCCTAGCTCTGAGGCCACCATCAGATTCCCCTGGCGGAGTTGCAGCAGCACAGACGCAGATGAGGCTGAACGGCCTGGCTCATCAAAGACTTGGTAAACAGTCTCCATGAACAAAGCCAGATTGTTCTCTGTGGGGTGGTTCTGCTCCCACAGGGGGTTGATCCACGCCAAGGCTTGACCAGAAAGATGTGACACGGTAAATGCAATTTTAGTGTGGTCAGACACGAAGAGATGCAGAAGGAGCTTGAAATGTAACAAACACTGGTTCATAAAACCTCGGCATGTTCCGGGGTCTACCTCGTAGTGAGGCGGAGTCGCCAACCGGGGTCCGAAACCTGGAGCCGCTCCCACAAATGAGACTGGAACAGCCACAGTGGCAGGGAGCTGTGGAGCCCCCAAGCAGCCGATAAACCATTGAGCCAAGCGCTTATGGTATGCAAAAAAGCCAAAATCCGACCTTGTCTCTGTCGCTGAGCAGTCAGTTCCAGTAATGCCTTCTGGAGTCCTCCAGGGGAGGAGTCAGCAAGATCCATGGCCTGCTGTACTGTTATGTGTCTCCCTGCCAAATGGAACCATCCGGCAGGAGAGACGGCCGACACCAAGACGAAGGCAAAACAAAATGCAGGAACTCGGTATAATAACAAAAGGGGCCTTACCCTGGACTGAGGAGCATGAGGTGTCCCTGTCCTGGAGGTACTCCTGAAGGTGGAGAGGTCAAGGCCGCCTTTTCTGACCCTGACTCCTAGACGTCCCTACCTACCTGGTGATGATGGATTCCATGGTCACTACACTGAGCCCCACAGATATGCAGGAGTGAACAGAAAGTGGAAGCCGGCCTGAGCAGAGAATAGACAGACAGAACCCAGCAGCCGGGAAGCCGGGAACACACCGAGACACAGAGGACACTGGGGGCACAATAACCTGCAAACAGACTAGAGACTGAGACAGAAGCTTGCATGCAATCACACTGGATATGAGAACAACAGCAGGCATTGTGGGTAAAGTCTGGAAAGTTTAAATCGGAAGTTGATTACAAATCCTGACAATCTGTGTGGAGGAGCTAGACACAGTAACCCTGTGACTGCTGGAAGAAACAGAATTAGGGGACCAAATGACCCCTTGGTCTTCTAGACCTAACACACCCACAGTGCACGTCATGAAAAGAAAATACAAAAAAAACATGGCGAAAGTATGGTAAAATCGGAATACAAAGTGATCAAAATGCTGAATAGATCAAGAAATAGTACAACTTAGGGCTTATTCAGACATCCGTATATCGGCTGGGTTTTCACGCCTGGCTGATATACGCTGTTCCTCTCTGCAGGGAGAGGAGGCGGGACGGACGGGAGCAGTGCACTGAGCTCCCGCCCCCTCTCTGCCCCTCACCACGTTCTGCCCCGTCCCACCCCCTCTCATTGCAAATAGTGGCCATGGGCGGAGAGGGGGCGGGAGCTCAGTGCACTGCTCCCGTCCGTCCTGCCTCCTCTCCCTGCAGAGAGGGACAGCGTATATCGGCCGGGCGTGAAAACCAGACCGATATATGGTCGTCTGAATAAGCCCTTAATCTGCAAAAAAAAAACCCTTTCACAGAACCGTTGACAAAAATGTTCGGGGTCTTTGAATGCAGCGATAAACAAAAAACATATTATTTGAAAATAATATATATATAAATGTGGTACTGCCATAATCGTAGCGGCTGCACAAGTAGTGATGTCATATATCATGGAAGCGTATATCAGCCGGCCGTGAAAACCCAACCGCTATACACGCCTGTGAATAAGCCCTCAACATTGGAAGAATGAAATCCAAAAAACAAATGGCAGAATTTCACCAATCCCCCTAAAAAATGATCACAACTTATACAATACATTACATGTACCCAAATAAAAAACACAACTAGTCCTGCAAAACCCCCTCAAACAGTTCTGTAAATGATGGCGATGGTTGTTCATTGGGGCCTAGAATGGGCCGGTTACGAAGGGGTTAAAGCGTCCTCTTCCAGCACACCCTGCATGCTAGAGTTAATGAATAACTGGAAATTACATATGACATGCAGATAATAGTGCGGAGCGGAAGGAGAAAGGCACGGCGGTGCTGAACCCCAACCGACGGGCCGCTGAGACGGGAGTTAAGTGATATTTCTATCTATTCTTACGAGGCGTCACAGAAAACGAGGTAATGAGGTCGCTGCGCCTCCGCTGAATTAGGAGGTCAGACTGAACGTCACGCTCCGCTCGTTGATCTTCCAAGACGCTTCCCAGGTTTTTCTAGAGTTATTAACATTTTTCGTTTTTTCTTGCCTCCTTGAATGTTAAACTGCTTAGTAAAAACGCGGCTTGCAGTCGGCGCTTACGGCATCGCGATCCTGCGACTACTGCGTCTGTCTGTTTCCTCTCAATAGGTTGCAGCTTTCTGGGGATTTCGTGGCGGCAGCATGAAAATATACCCAAAGTTATCAAACGACCGCCAACTATTGTGGTATTTTGGTTGTACTGGAGGTCAATTCATATACTGCATGTACGTAAATATGTGTGCAGAATATGCGCACAACACGCAGAGAATACAACCTAGTCATGTCAGCGGCTCATCTACAGCCTTTTTTTGTGCACATTGTGTGCTTGCGCGAAAAAATAGAACCTGCTCTCTTTTCTTGTGGATTTGCACATGAAGGGTCCCAGTAGAAGTCTATGGAAGGTGCGCAAATCCGCGTGCAATACGCAATGCGATGCACAACTTTGGGAAAAAAAGAACACTTCTTGGCTAAATAGCCTTTTAAATCAGGGTGGGATGTGTTGTGCCCGCTTATGAACAGGCCCTGCGTGCGCAAAAAAGTACAGTGCAATGCGTCGCTACGTAAATCAGCCTCATGCACTGTGCAAATACGTTGCCCTTGGGCAGATTTATACCAGCATATGCGCAAATACACTCGACACAGCGCAACGTATTTGCGCAGACAACGAGGCTTGCTTGTACTTGGCTGTTCGGATTTGCACAGGCACGGCATGTTCCCAGCGGCGGAGGACACCCCCGCCCTGATTTAAATGGCTATGAAGCCTAATGTGTGCTTTAGCTGGTAAGCTTGCGGAGCGTATAGCGCATCTTGTTGCGTATTGCACGCACATTTGTGCACCTTCCATAGCCTCCTATGGATGTCCATGCATCTCTCTGAAATCAGTGGGATCGATTCTCTGCATCTCATGCACGCAAATATGTCTAATTCATATACCATATCATATTTAACTAGCGCGTTTCCCCGAAGGTAGGTTCTACCCGGATAGTAAGACTTACCCTGGTCTTCGGGGGAGGCTTAAAATATAAGAACCCTCCCGAAAATAAGACCTAGCTAACCTGCCCCCCCCCCCCCCAAATCAATACTCACCCGGTCTGTGGCGTCCCGATGGTCTCTGGCGGCGCTGCGGCAAACTGCAGAGTCCTCCCCGTCTGCCATCTCAGCTCCTCCTGGTGACGGGGCTTTGAATACCCCTCCTCCAGCAAAGCGAGCGCTGTGATTGGCTTATTGAGCACCAGCAGCCAATCACAGCAGGCGCTCGATGAGCCAAACACAACCATTCAGTGATGTTATTCATTGAGTGCCTGTGATTGGCTCATCGAGCGCCGGCTGTGATTGGCTGCTGGCACTTAATTAGCTAATCCCAGCGCTCGCTTTGCTGGAGGCGGGGTATTTAAAGCCTTGTCACCAGGAAGAAGCTCAGATGGGGAGAACGCAGACTGCCGCAGCGCTGCTGAAGACCATCGGGAGGCATCAGGATGCTGCGGACCAGGTGAGTACAAGGCCCCGCCCCCCCCCCCCAAAAAAAAAGACACTATGCCTCTTTTGAGGGGGAAAATTATAAGATAGTGTCTTACTTTCGGGGACACGGTAGTTATTTCTGGACCATTCCAATAGTTTGGGGTGCAGTGGTGAGACCATCTGATGTGTCTAACAGTATAATGTCCCGGTTTAGAAGGTTCTCGTTCTCATTTTTAGAAATAAGTCAACTCTGCATTGAAATCAGTATTTACAAAGTGCCGTTTTCAGGGATTTTCACAGTTCTTTTTGTAAAAAAAAAATAAAACATGAAAGAAGGGAAAGAAGCTGCAGTAAATGATATGGATCTAGTAAGATGTAATGAGCTCGAGCTACCTCTGTAGGTCCCCATACAGGACAGATCGTCACACGATACATTAGTAACACAACATGTAGCAGAAGCACCAAGACTGATAGTGCGAGCGCCAGGCTGCCCGCTCATGGTCAGTGACATCTCAAGTCTTGGAGCATTCCTTTAGGTTTCCTTTACATTCTCTTCACTATTGTAAAAAAGTTTGATGATGTTTTTGGTGGCATTTTTTTCCTATAGATCAGTCTATGGAAAAACACTGGAAAAAATCCACAGTTTCTCACTCTAATGATTAAATGACTTGTCTAGCCTTATGTAAGCAAAGCTAAGGGTGAGTGCCCACTACGATTTTGTGCGATCGCGATTTTAACATTACAAGTCCCATAGACCCCTGAAGAAAAAAAAAACGCAGCGAATTTTGCAGTAAAAAAAAAAACAAAAAACTATAGTGGGCAGTCACCCCCCTAAGGCTTCATTCACACGCGCACGAAAATTGCAATAAAGAAGAATAGCCACCATCTAATCCCAAAATTAATTAGCGCTTTCTCACACACGCATATCGCGTGAAAAAAACACTGCAACACAGAATTCCATCGGTCCGCAGAATGTCTTCTATTAGGTGAAATAGTTAAGATAGAGCCAGCTGTCTTCTTTTCCTGACACCGACGCAGGTAAACTCCCTCCCCCTCCCTTTTTTTTTCAGCTCCCATAGGAGTCTGAGTGCCTTCAGCATTTTTTGTTCAAAAGACAGGCCATGATGACCTATCATGTGACACTGCCAGAAAAATTGACAAACAAAAACAGTCTGCAATTTGCCGATTTTATGGCGCAATTTTTTCATGTGCCCGAAAATTGCTCATTTAACCCCTTGAGTGGCGGGTTTCTTACCACCCTGTCGTGCCCACCAGGGCAGGTTTTTCAAAATGGTCTAATCATTGAATTTCAACTAGTTTTGCAGTTGCGTCCCAAGAGCCATAACTTTTTCATTTTTCCATTGACATGGCCATATGAGGGCTTGTTTTTTGCGGGACAAGTTGTGATTTTTTTAAACAGGGGGGAGGAAAAAAAGAAATGGGAAAAAGAAAAAAAGGGCCCATGTCATTAAGGGGTTAAATAATGTATTAACTTCCTTCTCTGGGTCATTACGACGCATGGATACCACATGTGTGATTTGATTTTTGATTTTTTACAAAGTAAAGGGAGACAAGTGTTTTTATAATTTTTTAAATAATTTTTTTCCTCTTTTTTTTTTTTTTTTTTTATTTATTTTTTGTCCCTTTAGGGGACTTCCACAGGGACCCATCAGGACCACTGATCACATTCCGGGGGTCCGATGGTGACAGCCCTTTACATGCTGCAGTGACAGCCCTTTACATGCTGCAGTCACATAGACTGCAGCATGTAAAGGGTTAACACGGCAGAGATCGGAGGTTTTCTCTGATCTCTGCTGTAAGAGCAGGTACCTAGCTGTCCTCTGACAGCTAACAACCAGCTCTCCCTGCCACAGAGACCATCGGCTTGCTTCTGACAAGCCGATGGTCTCTATGGCAACCTATAAAAAAAGCAGGAGATTGCCGGCATATTGGCAATATCTTCCTGCTTCTCAATGTCCTGCTTTGTTCTCTGTGGGTCTGTGCAGGCAGAGCACACTGTCACAGCTTGTGGCATTGTGCTCTGCAGCTCCCATAGTGATACATAGCCCGGAAATCTTCCGGGCTATGTCGCTATGAGCAGTGGAGCTCGTCCCGGAAAATTTCCGGGCGTGCCACTCAAGGGGTTAAATACACTGGTGTGAATGAGGCCTTAAAGTGACTGTTACATTCATGCAGCGTACAAGTAAGGCGACCCTCACGAACATCAGCAATGTGTCAAACCAAGATGTAATTATGTCCATTATGGACCTAAATGCACATGTATTTTAACAATTAGATGAGGGAAACACAAATATAGGACAGGGAACACTATCCCTAACTGATGTAGGCTTGGCAGACCCTGCCTAAAAACAGGGTGATTGCCCCGATAGGGACGGCCCTATGTCTTGAACCTAAGGGACCTACCTTGTCCGTAGATGGAACATAGGGAAGGATATACACACAGCAGATGGAAATGCTAACAGGGCTTGCCAAAGTAACATGGCTGACAGGAGACTGCTGCCATAGCAAACACCTCAGACAGAATCGGGTATAGGTGTTCAACAACTGATCGGATGGAAGGGAAACTTACAGGACATGGTTTAGGTGTCCAGCAACCCTATGGACCGGAGGGACAGATAGAATACGACTCAGTCATCTGACAACCATTTGGACAGAGAGAACAGACAGGACATGACTTAGGTGTCCGATCATTATCGGACAGAGGGGACAAGACTAGACTCAGGCCTTCGACCACCATCGGTAAAAGTGGAACAAACAAGACAGAGCTTAAGCATCCAATCACCACTGAACAAGTGGCTCAAAGAAGACAGGACAAAGACTAAACCAACAGACAGGGCTCCACACAGCATGCATGCACACAAGAGAATAACCAGTGCCCAAGTGAAGGTAACATACCAGTTATGGCTTATTGACTGGCTAGGGAAGAACTCCTTCCTGTCAGCCCATCAACTCATGCACCTCAGGAGATAATGAAGCCCAGAAGAGAAGACTGGGACATTAAACATTGAGACATTCACGACAAAAAACTCCCCAGGGAACTCCTGCAGTGAAAGGAAAGAGGCACTTCTTGGCACTTACCACTAAATCCCCGGGGGCATAGGCTGAAGGTATGACCTCATAAACAAGGAATGACATCACAGCGCCATCCCAGCTCTACCTCCTGATTGTGGCCAACAAGCGGCACCAGTGAGCCTCTAGTCAGGAGCACAAAACTGATATGTAAGTCAGTGCCTATGGGGGAAAAGTAGCTGCTATTTATCTTGTTCCGTAGCTGACTTAACTGAGCTCTGTTAGCAGAGCTGTAATCTGTGACTATAGTTTAGCTGCTGTGCCTCATCTGAAGTAGTCTGCTCAACTTCCTGTATCTCGTGATTGGTTCATGCTGCCTCCTCTGCAGTCTGACCCAATGATTAAACAGGGGGCGTATTCCAGACTACCTCAAAGTAGGCACTGTAGCTAAACTATAACTACAGCTCTGTCCTATACAAATAAAAAGCAGCAAAACAGTAAGATATTTGGAAAAAGCAAAGCAGGTAAGTATCCTCTGTATGTGCTGCCTATACAGTATACAGAAGATCACTTTACAATGTTAGAATATACTGTGTGTTTTCAAAGCCTTTATTGACAAATTCGGGGGCCGAAAACTTGTCCCGGCTGCTTACAGCTGCTTACAGCTGAGGGTTTGTTATAATGTGAACTTCTGGAATCTGAACATAGTAGCAGCAGAAATCTCTGCAGAGCATAACATCCCTTATGGCTTTCTGTGTAGAGAAGTGCAAGACAGCCTTGTTCAAATGACGTCGGTTCTGAAAGCTGGTCTACAGGTGGGTCACTCTTAGTTTGGCAGGGGTCTCTGGTTTGATGGACATGAGCTGTTTTGCATGTTTTTTCTAGTGCCTCATTGCCCACTGTCTCCATTGTCTGAGCTTTTATCCACATTGGTTCATGTTTCAATGGATACAAATGACAAAGCAGATGATAATGTTTAAAGCTTTCTCTTCTTGTTTCAGACATTCGTTTCTATGTGAAGAAAAGTTACATTATGCCACGTGGTTCATAAACTAGAGCAGATTTTCCATTGGGACATGGGAAAAGAACTGATGCCTACAGATATATTTCCAGCAGCAGTTTCCATGGAGTGACATTGATAGATCTGCAATGTCTGCTGAGAAGAATAGAAGCCGAAAACCGGTGGTGCTGCCAACGGAGACTCAAAAGTGGGGGGATGCTCCCAGCTTCTCATTTGATTACTATGATCATTGTACACGCAAAGAACCTGGAACCTCATCTAATCTCCAGGATTTTGAGATTAAGGAAAAAAGTGGATTAAAGCCAGTCCGGCAGTTCATCCCTGACTCCTGGAAGAGATTTTTTAGGAAAGGCAGGACAAAAGGAGAATGTTTCCCCTTGAAAAATGTAGAAGACCCTAATATACCCTCTATTGTATCACTCCGAGATGTTAGCAGGGAATCTAGTCTTGCTGACAAGAGTGGGGATTTTACAGAGTTTTCTTCGATCAGCACAAGATCTATTCAGGAGACTCAGCAAAAGAAAACTCCAGATTCTATTGAAAAGAAGAGTCATTTGTGCACGGTTTATGGAGAAAAGGTAGAAGCATACCATTTAAAGTATTCCTACATGAAGTCCTGGCCTGGACTGTTAAGGATTATGGCTGGAGCACAGTTAATTTTTGGTGGCATGGTGTTTGCCTGTACGTGTGCCTACTTACAGAAGGATTACCAGTGGTATAATCTATTTGGCACTGAACTTCAAAGAACGCTGCCAGGTGGCTATAGTTATTATGGCCCAATGACTCCATTTGTGATGCTTGTAGCCAGCCTGGCTTGGTTTGTCACGTTGATCCTATTGGGGTTGGGGCTGACTCTATACTATCGGACTATTCTCCTTGACTCCCACTGGTGGCCTCTCACGGAGTTTGCCATCAATATTGTCATGTGTCTTTTATACATGGCTGCAGGCATTGCTTATGTCAATGATATAAACCGTGGTGGTCTCTGCTACTCTATTTTTGCTGTGAACCCACTGATCGTGGCATTCTGTAGGGTCGAAGGAGGTCAGGTGGCAGCCATAACTTTTCTCTTCTTCAACATGTTCTTATACTTGGCCACTTCTTTGGTGTGTCTAAAAATGTGGCGGCATGAAGAAAGGCTCAGGCAGGCTGGGAACATTCAGGTGAGGGGGTTTCAGACCATGAAATCTCACTCATTCTCTGTTATACCATCAACTCCATTTGAGTATGTATGACTTCTTCACTTTCACTCGCTCTCTTTCTACCGTAATTACATCTGTATTTCTAACTTTGCTTTTCCTTCTCATCTTTGCATATTTTCACAATGTTATTTATTATGTTTTCATGTATCATTTATTATATATTTCATAGACCCCATAGGGTGGCTTCACATCTACGTCGGGGGTTCCAGTTCCCTGATCTGAGGAATCCCCGTGGCTGAATGGGTCCGTCCTATGATGGAACCAAACAGACCGAATGGGCCCCATTGGCTGTAACAGGGTATGTTGGTTTCCGCTCAGCTGTCCGGCATTTTACTGGCTTTTTCTTCTGCTATTTTGTGCTGGATCTGCGATGGCGGTCCCAGCGCAGATGTGAAACCCCCCTAAAAGGGTCTACATTTTACCAGTCACGTCTCTTTCAGTTATACAGGATCTGTACATATTCACCATTCAGGAGTTTCATACAAAGCAGCTCAATATCTCTTTCAAGAATACAACTTTTTCTGCGGTAGTAAATCCAGCAGTCGTGACATTTCTTGGTAGGGAAAGTCTGCTAGTTTTCCCAAAACAGAAGGCAAAATAAAAGGTGATCTCTGAAAGAAACTTCAGAAGGACGCCCATATATCACCATATAGTCTAGGGCCTCATTTCTATGTTTTTTTTTCTTTTTGACACAGATTCTGCATCATTTTAGCATTCAATTGAATTCTATGGAAATCCAGTGTTAGGTTGAGCTCCTGGGACCTGAAGTTCTATGGGTTTCAAGGAACACACCTTCACAGGTGTGGGATAATTGAGTTGGCTGGGTGTGCAGTTCTCCAGTCACCAATCCCCACCAGTTTGCTGCACATAAATACCAGCTTCTCCGTCTAGAGGTTGCTGGTTTCTTCATTTCCCTGGTGTTTGCATCCATGTATGTTTCTTGGTATGGTTTGAACAGTGACGTGTTCTGTGGTTTGTGCAGGTGGCCGGACATGGTGTATGAGCAGTCCTGTTCTGTGTTGCATGCAATCCTTGGTGTGTTAGTGTGAGCTATGTCTTGTCTGCTTGGATTGTTTACCATCCGGGGCAAGTTAGGTCCTTAGGTTTCAGCATGGGGCCGTCCCTGTTGAGATGATTGCCCCGCTTGCAGACAGGACTCCTGGGGTATGTTGTCTTGTTAGAGTAGGGACCCACAAGACAATGAGGGCCCTTGTCTTGGGCTCATGGGCTTAAGTGCTTTGGCCAAAATACGAGCCTTTACCTCATACTATATTTTTTCCATCTGTTTATGTGTGCAGGTATGCTAGGTCATCGTGTATGTCTGACCACGAGTCAAGTTTGCAGTTCCCTTTCTTTTGGTGTTCCGTGTGTAGTATTTCAGGTTACAGAACCAGCACGTCCAGGTTGGATGTAACATCCAGACCTTGAAATGTACATTGCAGAATAAAATAATTGGTATGTCAGATTCATGCCTCAAAAATCTGACGTGGATATGACATCCATGTAAACATGCCCCAAAGCAGTGTTTACCACAACTGTCCTCAAGGAACCCTATCAAGCCATGTTTTGAGCATGGAGAAAACACAATCGATAAATACTGAATATTGAAATACTTCCTTTGTATCACTTTATGAAATATTTGCTTAGTGTCGCTAAGTGAGCCCCATAACTTTTTTATGTTACCACCAATGGACCTGGACATTTTTTGCATGGTAAGCTGTGGTTTTTAGTGGCTTTATTGGTTCCATTCTGGATTACATGCAACTTTTAGTTTATTTTCCATGGAGGTCCCACCATCCCAACAGATTTGATACTGACATCTTTGTGCCAAATACCACAGGACACCTTCAGATGTCTTGTGGAGTCCTTGACAAGTGGGAACTGTTTTGGTGGTATTCGAAGGACATAGACAGTATTAGGCAGGTGGTTTTGATGTGATCAGTGTATAATTACTAGTAATTGTTAGGAAATACTAGTACCATTGTTTCTGGTGGCGCCACACAGCTGTGCTACATTCACATCACACACACAGCTCTGCTACATACATTGGTCATCCCATACATCAGGGATGAAGGACCTGTTAGTACGTCACCATCATCCTCTGCTCCTGATCACATGATGATGATGTCATCAAAGGTCCTGCATCCTTGTACAGATTATGGGTGGACTACAAAAACTCCTGCAGCCTCAGTTGCTATGGAATACTAACGAACACCTAGCCGGACAGCAGCCATGTGCGTACAGGTCCCGTGATGATGTCACCATCATGTGATCAGAGGCAGAGCATGTAACTCCTTCACTGGGGATGAAGGACCTTTAATGATGTCACTGACATGTGATCAGGGGTGGAGCATGTAAGTCACTCACAAAGCCACTCACTCACGCACGGATGGACAGGCCGTCAGTAGTTTGATTATTATTATAGGATTAGTGTATAATTAATATTTTTAGTGGGGAATGTTAAAAAAGACCTTTGACTTTGGCCATTGTTTTATATTTTTGCTAATACCAAATTTTTACTGTTTTTGCTAAATAAAAGAAGGATTTATGAACAAAAAGTATTTTTATGAAGCCACAATATTTAGTTTTCACCCCAACTTGCCCATGGGGGCTTGTTCTTAAGGAACAAATAGTATTTTTGAAACCTTTTTTTCCATTTTTAAAAACACATATAATTATTATTTGACTTATGAGGGGAGAATATGAAGCACCGCAACGCCACCATTTGTTCTGTGCTTCTTTCACACCGTGTACTATATGCTTTAAATATAGTAATATTATGCAATATTTGTTCTACATAGTAGCATCATAAAACTTTTTATCTTTATTTAACTATTTAAAAAATATATCTTTTAATAACAAAATTAGTGGAATGGCTTTTATTATCTTAAACTTTCCTGATCTTAATTAGTTTTTCTTAGTCTTACTGGGGGAATATTAACTGCCAAAACATTACACTAACAGGTAATCTATCACGCCAAGGCTTTTTAATATGCTTTCCTCCCTTAGCACCCTGTGATCATGCCATGTAGTGCAGACGTATACACTATCTCTGTCAAAATACTTAGATGATGCAATCACCATTGAATGAAGCATCTAAGGCACAGCTGTCAAACACAAGGCCCGCCGCCTCATTTTCCGTGGCCCACCAGCTGTGCAGTAAGTTCCCTCACCCTCCGTGCTGCTGTCAGTAGGCGATCTTCTATCGGTTTGTTCTATCTCAGTAGAGCAGACAGTAATGGAGGAGTGCCAATAGCAGACTGTATGCAGAAGGGCCCCAATAAGGACAGAGCAGCCGGTATACCTGCCAGTGGGACCATATTGGATGCAGGTAAGTATAAAGATGTGCATAAAAATGCAGAATTGTCCTTGTGTGTGTGTGTATATATATATATATATATATATATATATATATATGTCTGTGTGTATACAGTATATGTATTATAGTGGGCGTATATATGCACAATAGTGTGTGTCTGTGCGTATATATGCATAATAGTGTGTGTCTGTGCGTATATGTGTGTGCGTCTGTCCGTATATATGCATAATAGTGTGCGTCTGTGCGTATGTGCATAATAGTGTGCGTGTGTGCGTATATGTGCGTCTGTGCATATACGTGCATAATAGTGTGCGTATACGTGCATAATAGTGTGCGTCTGTGCGTATATGTGTAGAATAGTGTGCGTCTGTGCGTATATGTGTATAATAGTGTGCGTCTGTACGTATATGTGTAGAATAGTGTGCGTCTGTGCGTATATGTGTAGAATAGTGTGCGGCTGTGCGTATATGTGTAGAATAGTGTGCGTCTGCGCGTATATATGCATAATAGTGTGTGTATGTGTAGAATAGTGTGCGTCTGTGCGTATATGTGTATAATAGTGTGCGTCTGTACGTATATGTGTAGAATAGTGTGCGTCTGTGCGTATATGTGTAGAATAGTGTGCGTCTGTGCGTATATGTGTAGAATAGTGTGCGTCTGCGCGTATATATGCATAATAGTGTGTGTATGTGTAGAATAGTGTGCGTCTGCGCGTATATGTGTAGAATAGTGTGCGTCTGTGCGTATATATGTATGATAGTGTGCGCCTGTGCGTATATGTGTAGAATAGTGTGCGTCTGTGCGTATATGTGTAGAATAGTGTGCGTCTGTGCGTATATGTGTAGAATAGTGTGCGTCTGCGCGTATATATGCATAATAGTGTGTGTATATGTGTGGAATAGTGTGCGTCTGCGCGTATATGTGTAGAATAGTGTGCATCTGTGCATATATGTGTATAATCGTGTGTGTCTGCGCGTATATGTGTATAATAGTGTGCGTATATGTGAAGAATAGTGTGCGTCTGTGCGTATATGTGTAGAATAGTGTGCGTCTGCGCGTATATATGCATAATAGTGTGAGTATATGTGTAGAATGTGTGCGTCTGTGCGTATATGTGTAGAATAGTGTGCATCTGTGCGTATATATGTATAATAGTGTGCGTCTGTGCGTATATGTGTAGAATAGTGTGCGTCTGCGCGTATATGTGTAGAATAGTGTGCGTCTGTGCGTATATATGTATAATAGTGTGCGTCTGTGCGTATATGTGTAGAATAGTGTGCGTCTGTGCGTATATGTGTAGAATAGTGTGCGTCTGTGCGTATATATGTATAACAGTGTGCGTCTGTGCGTATATATGTATAATAGTGTGTGTCTGCGCGTATATGTGTATAATCGTGTGTGTCTGCGCGTATATGTGTAGAATAGTGTGCGTCTGTACGTATATGTGTAGAATAGTGTGCATCTGCGCGTTTATGTGTAGAATAGTGTGCAACTGTGCGTATATATGCATAAGTGTGCGTCTGTGCGTATATATGCATAAGTGTGCGTCTGTGCGTATATGTGTAGAATAGTGTGCGTCTGTGCGTATATATGCATAATAGTGTGCGTATATATGTAGAATAGTGTGTGTCTGTGCATATTTACTTCGAATAGTGTGCGACTGTGTGTATATGAATATATATATATATATATATATATATATATATATATATATATATATATATATATATATATATAAATAATATTAATAGTGTGTGCCACTGGCTACTATGGGGGACCTTATTACCAATCGGGCCACTATAGGGGTCGGCCCTTTGAAGGCAACCCTAAGGCTGATGTAGCCCTCGGTGAAAATGAGTTTGACACCCCTGATCTACAGGGTTAAATATCGAGGATTGGAAATACTGTAACTTCAACCCCAGCTATTACAGTATGATGTTGGCTGTATATTACACCAAGCGCACACTGCTCAGGGTATGGGTACTGCCTGTACTATACTCTGTGTGTTGTATTACTTGTAATAACACCCAATCAGAGCGTAATAGTGCCTCCATTTGTGGCAAAAGATTAAATCCCCAGAGCAACACTAAGTAAATGTTGGGTTTCCTTGAGGACGGTTTTGTAAAACAATGGCCTACGGGTTCATGCACGCAGCTGGATCATAACTCATTTAGGACAGAATCCTAATAAGGCTTCCGAAAAGAAGCCCTCAACTTTTCCTCTGTATATCTCTGAGTTAATATAGAGACACGTGGAGCTTTTTACTCTTGGATTCCATATTTTGTGGCATGATTTATCGAACTTGTGTAGGGAGGTATTCTCACCTAGAGGCATTGCATCTTCAAGAAAATATGTCTGTACACAAGAGAATCTGAGGCTGTATGTCACATAGCACAGAGACCATGCAGTGCCGTAAAAGGCTCCAGCGTTCATCAGCTCTAAGGACATATTCCCACTTACAGTTTTCATGCAGATTTCTGGCAAAAAAACTTCATGAAATAAACATGTGCAAATATACCGGACCAAAACTAGTTGTGGAAAGTAGATCTGAACCACGGCACCGAACGTACAGACATGCCGGTGGCTAACAGTATGTACCTAGAGCCACAAGTGTGTTCTGTTGACACTGGAAACCTCATCCCATATAAAAAAAACTGTTTTTTTTTGCGGGTGTAGCAAAAGTTTTTTCTAGTTTTGCATTAAATAGATATTTCATTATGCAAATAATAACCCTTATCAATTGCTGCGACCTGAATACCCATCAACAGAACCTGATAGAGGAGAGCAGGCGCCCTCCAGCCCAGAATAGAGATAACGATATGAAAATAAATAAATCTTATTTGTATAGCGCCACCTTATTCCGCAGGGCTCTCAAGTAATTTATTTATTACCCCCCACCAAGCTGGGTGCTCATTTTACCAATCTCAGAAGGATGAGTCAACCTTGAGCCGGGTACCTGAACCAAGCAAGGATTGAACTTGCAACCTTCAGGTCGTGAGCGAGAGCTGAGAACTGCATTTCTGCTGCATTAGCACTCTGCGCAAAAAAAGTTCCTTCCCAACTCCAGTCTGGCAATCGCAATATTCCCCGGATCACGGACCCTTCTGAGCAATCAGTGATATAACATCTGATTAGATCTAAATCATCTTGAAATACTGGATGTCATCTTAAAGACATTTTCTATTCCAATGTTACAAAATAAATGTGAAGGTAAAAAACACTCAGTCTTTACAACTAGAGATGAGCGAGCATACTCGGTAAGGTGATTTACTCAAGAGAGCATCCCCTTTTTCGAGTAACTCATGGCTCGTCCCTTAAGATTCGGGGAGGGGGGGGGGAGTGAGACAGATCTCTCTCTCCCTCCCAATCCCCTCCGCAACCCGCCGCTGACCCCCGCGGCCCCCTGAATCTTCAGGGATGAGCCAGCAGTTACTTGAAGAAGGGGATGCTCTCTCGAGTAAATCGCCTTACTGAGTATGCTCGCTCATCTCTAGTTACATCATGTACAGTGGATATGAAAAGTCCACACACCCAATTAATGCCAGGTTTTTGTCATGGCACAAATCCCGACAAACCTGAATCGTTTCCGATTTATTTCCACCTTCGATGGGACCCGTTATTGGTACAATTCCAATGAAAAACAAACTGAATGTTTCAGGGCAGAAAATGTTTTAAAAAACAAAAATGTGATTGCATAAATATTGACACTCTAAAACTTTGCACCCTCTGTCTTTATGACAGCATTCAGTCTTTTTGGGTCGGTGTCTATCAGCAACATCTTGACTTGGCAATCTTTGTCCACCCTTCCTTGCCAAAGTGTTCCAAATCTGTCAGATTGCGACAGCATCTGATGTGTAGCGCCCTCTTCAGGTCACCCACAGATCTTTAATGAGATTCAGGTCTAGGTTCTCGCTGGATCATTCCAAAACTGTGATCTTCTGGTGAAGCTGTTCTCTTGTTGATCTGGAGCTCTGCTTTGGGTGGTTGTCAGACTGAAAGGTGAAATTCCTCTTCATCTTCAGCTTTTCAGCCGAGGCCTGAAGGTTTTGTGCCAAAAAGGACTGATATTTGGAACTGCTCATGATTCCCTCCACCTTGACTAAAGCCCCAGTTCCAGCAGCAGAACAGCCCCAAAACATAATGCTGCCTCCACCATAATCACTGTGGGTCTGGTGGTCTTCGGGTGATGGCGGTGTTGGCTTTGTGCCAAAAGTGCCTTTTGGGATTAATCCCAAAAAGTTCCCCCTCAGTCTCATCAGACCACAACACGTTCCCCTACAGTAGGTTTTGGCAAAACATAGCGAGCTTGAATGTTTTCCTTTGTTAGAAGAGGCTTCCATCTCCCCCCCCCCCCAGTCCAGACATATGAAGAATACAGGAGATGGTTGTCACATAACTACACAACCAGTACTTGCCAGAGACTCCCGCAGCTCCTCTAATGTTGCTCTTGGCCTCCTGGACCAATTTTTTTCCGGTCTTTTCATCAATTTTTGAGGGACGTCCAGTTCCTGGTAATGTCTCTATTGGGCCGAATGTCATCCCCTCCTTGCTGACGGTTTCCCTTGTGTTCCATGGTAGATGTGATGTCTTGGAGATGTTTTGGCCCCCTTCTCCTGACTGACACCTTCCAACAATCAGACCCCTTTGATGTGCTGTAAGATCTTTATGGACCAACTAAGAATAATATGTCAGGAAAATCCTCCTAGAAGAGCCGAACTTTATATGGGGGAACTCAGAATCCCTGTAACTAATGGCAGCGGAGTGCAGACTGCTATCTATCAGGAGGCCACGTGTGATTAACATTGCAAAAAACATGTATTTTTAACAGGGGGGCGTAGACTTTTAATACCCAGATGTTAAAGAGATCGCTCATTGCATACAACCTAAATACTAAACTTAGAGCACTTGAAGCTTTGTTACTATATATATATATATATATATATATATATATATATATATATATATATATATACACACAGTATATTGCAGTTGAATCCCTCATACACAAAAGCATTTAGTACATACGGTATATAACAAGCAGTTATTCTGTCCAGCCAACATCATCATCATCAACCACCTTGTTTCGTCTGTATATTATACCTTGTATGTATTTCTTTCCATCAGAGATCCACCAAACCCAAGAGGATAGTGTTTAAAGATGAAGTTCAGCAGTTGGGAGAAGTGAAAGAGAAAGTCCCCAAGACCATGCATCTCTCAGAGACGGGCCACGAGGCTGGGGCTCTGAGTCGCTCTATACCTGCCGGGCACCGGCCCACACCTTACGCTGTAGTGGATTACATTATGTAAGTATTACTCGCAGACCATGTAAGTTCGGAGCGCACCAATATATTCACAACACATGATATTAAGGCCTCTTTCACACAAGTGTCATTTGGAGTCAGAGTAGTTGCGTCAAAAGAATCGCATCTAACAGGACCTGCGGCATCTAACAGGACCTGCGGCATCTAACAGGACCTGCGGCATCTAACAGGACCTGCGGCATCTAACAGGACCTGCGGCATCTAACAGGACCTGCGGCATCTAACAGGACCTGCAGTTTCTGTGGGTACTTTCAAACAAACGATTATTTGACAAGCCTAAAAAATCATGCGTCAAAAGAAGGGACATAGGCGCGATTCCTCTCCGTCAATGATGGGACTTAAAAAGGATCAACTCAGTTCGGAAAGACCCTGCGCTCAGAGGGTTCACCAATTCATGGTAGATGTTCCCATAGATGGAGGAGGGAGACATGATGTCTCTTACAGATACCTCAAGTAGTTTCCAGTCAGCCAGAATATTGTAGAAACATCCTCTTTTTAATTCAGCAATCCTAAAATGTAAGGCAACGCGTTTTGGTGCCACATGGACCTTCTTCAAGCCACACAGTGGTGTATAACTTATGTATATACTAGCTTACCCATCAAGACAGACAGACATACATTCATTCGTTTTTATATATCTAGATAACAACCAATCACAGCGCAGCTTTCATGTTACCTCAGTATAATATATAGCAACCAATCACAGCGCAGCTTTCATGTTACCTCAGCAGTATAATAAATAAGAACCAATCACAGCGCAGCTTTCATGTTACCTCAGTATAATATATAACAACCAATCACAGCGCAGCTTTCATGTTACCTCAGTATAATATATTACAACCAATCACAGCGCAGCTTTCATGTTACCTCAGTATAATATATAACAACCAATCACAGCGCAGCTTTCATGTTACCTCAGCGGTATAATATATAACAACCAATCACAGCGCAGTTTTCATGTTACCTCAGCGGTATAATATATAACAACCAATCACAGCGCAGTTTTCATGTTACCTCAGCAGTATAATATATAACAACCAATCACAGCGCAGCTTTCATGTTACCTCAGCATTCTCAATATCCAGCAATTGTCTTGCGAAACGTTCGGCGGATGCATCATTTTGTAGTTGAACACGCTTGATCGTAATTAGAGATGAGCGAACGTACTCGTCCGAGCTTGATGCTCGGGCGAATATTAGCGTGTTCGGGATGCTCGTTACTCGTAATGAGTACCACGCGGTGTTCTGGTTACTTTCAGTTTCCTGTCTGAGACGTTAGCGCGCTTTTCTGGCCAATTGAAAGACAGGGAAGGCATTACAACTTCCCCCTGTGACGTTCAAGCCCTATACCACCCCCCTGCAGTGAGTGGCTGGGGCGATCAGGTGTCACCCGAGAATAAAAGTCGGCCCCTCCCGCGGCTCGCCTCAGATGCCTTGTGAGTTAGCTGAGGGACAGTGATGCTGGTGCCGGAGCTGCTGTAGGGAGAGCGTTAGTAGTGAGTGTAGGCTTCAAGAACCCCAATGGTCCTTTCTAGGGCCACATCTATCCGTGTGCAGTACTGTCCAGGCTGCTGTTAGCAGTGTTGCCCATTTTATTTATTTTTTTCAAAATCGGCTGTGCAGAGCATTGCGCCCTGCAGTAATAGTCCAGGGACAGAAGTGGTGGTGAGGCAGGGAGAGTGTTAGGAGTGAGTGTAGGCTTCAAGAACCCCAATGGTCCTTTCTAGGGCCACATCTATCCGTGTGCAGTACTGTCCAGGCTGCTGTTAGCAGTGTTGCCCATTTTATTTCTTTTTTTCAAAATCGGCTGTGCAGAGCATTGCGCCCTGCAGTAATAGTCCAGGGACAGAAGTGGTGGTGAGGCAGGGAGAGTGTTAGGAGTGAGTGTAGGCTTCAAGAACCCCAACGGTCCTTCTTAGGGCCACATTTAACCGTGTGCAGTACTGTGCAGGCTGCTGTTAGCAGTGTTGCATTTTTTTTTTTTTTCAAAATCGGCCGTGCAGAGCATTGCGCCCTGCAGTAATACTACAGGGAGAGAATTGTGTAGGCAGGGCCAGAAGACATACATTATTGATTGAATATAGTCAGTGGGCCTTTCCTTTAAAAAAAAAGGGAAACATTCTATTTGGTCTGCCTCTGACAGTCCGCAGCGTTCTGGGTACGTGTGTGGTGGGTGGAGAACGTAAATAAATCATACGCAGCCAGCTACGTTTAACAGCAGGCTTGCGCCAATTTCTTTCCTGGCTGGGAAATCAAATCACTGGTAATACACCATGCTGAGGGGTAGGGGTAGGCCTAGAGGACGTGGACGCGGGCGAGGACGTGGAGGGCTAAGTCAGGGTGTGGGCACAGGCCGAGCCAGTGCGGTGGCCAGGGGTAGAGGCAGGGCCAGACCGAATAATCCACCAACTGGTTCCCAAAGCGCCCCCTCGCGCCATGCCACCCTGCAGAGGCCGAGGTGCTCTACGGTGTGGCAGTTTTTCACAGAGACGCCTGACGACCGACGAACAGTGGTGTGCAACCTTTGTCGCGCCAAGATCAGCTGTGGAGCCACCACCACCAGCATGCGCAGGCATATGATGGCCAAGCACCCCACAAGGTGGGACGATGCCCGTTCACCGCCTCCGGTTTGCACCACTGCCTCTCCCCCTGTGCCCCAACCTGCCACTGAGATCCAACCCCCCTCTGAGGACACAGGCACTACCGTCTCCTGGCCTGCACCCACACCCTCACCTCCGCTGTCCTCGGCCCCATCCAGCAATGTCTCTCAGCGTAGCGTCCAGGCGTCGCTAGCGCCACAGTTTGAGCGCAAGCGCAAGTACGATGCCACGCACCCGCACACTCAAGCGTTAAACGTGCACATTGCAAAATTGATCAGCCTAGAGATGCTGCCGTATAGGCTTGTGGAAACGGAGGCTTTCAAAAGCATGATGGCGGCGGCGGCCCCGCGCTACTCGGTTCCCAGTCGCCACTACTTTTCCCGATGTGCCGTCCCAGGCCTGCACGACCACGTCTCCCGCAACATTGTATGCGCCCTCACCAACGCGGTTACTGCCAAGGTCCACTTAACAACAGACACGTGGACAAGCACAGGCGGGCAGGGCCACTATATCTCCCTGACGGCACATTGGGTGAATTTAGTGGAGGCTGGGACAGAGTCAGAGCCTGGGACCGCTCACGTCCTACCCACCCCCCGAATTGCGTGCCCCAGCTCGGTGGTGGTATCTGCGGGGGTGTATGCTTCCTCCACTAAACCACCCTCCTCCTCCTCCTACGCAACCTCTGTCTCGCAATCAAGATGTGTCAGCAGCAGCAGCACGTCGCCAGCAGTCGGTGTCACGCGGCGTGGCAGCACAGCGGTGGCCAAGCGTCAGCAGGCCGTGCTGAAACTACTCAGCTTAGGAGAGAAGAGGCACACGGCCCACGAACTGCTGCAGGGTCTGACAGAGCAGACCGACCGCTGGCTTGCGCCGCTGAGCCTCCAACCGGGCATGGTCATGTGTGACAACGGCCGTAACCTGGTGGCGGCTCTGCAGCTCGGCAGCCTCACGCACGTGCCATGCCTGGCCCATGTCTTTAATTTGGTGGTTCAGCGCTTTCTGAAAAGCTACCCCCACTTGTCATACCTGCTCTGAAAGGTGCGCCAGCTCTGCGCACATTTCCGCAAATCCCACACGCACGCTGCCACCCTGCGGACCCTGCAACATCGGTTTAATCTGCCAGTGCACCGACTGCTGTGCGACGTGCCAACACAGTGGAACTCTACGCTCCACATGTTGGCCAGACTCTATGAGCAGCGTAGAGCTATAGTGGAATACCAACTCCAACTTGCGCGGCGCAGTGGGAGTCAGCGTCCTCAATTATTTACAGAAGAGTGGGCCTGGTTGGCAGCCATCTGCCAGGTCCTTGGAAAATTTGAGGAGTCTACCCAGATGGTGAGCGGGGATGCTGCAATCATTAGCGTCACCATTCCTCTGCTATGCCTCTTGAGAAGTTCCCTGCAAAGCATAAAGGCAGACGCTTTGGAATCAGAAACGGAGGCGGGGGAAGACAGTATGTCCCTGGATAGTCAGAGCAACCTCATGTCTATATCTCAGCGCGTTGAGGAGGAGGGGGAGGAGCATGAGGAGAAGGGGGAAGAGACAGCTTGGCCCACTGCTGAGGGGACAGATGCTGCTTGCCTGTCATCCTTTCAGCGTGTATGGCCAGAGGAGGAGGAGGATCCTGAAAGTGATCTTCCGAGTGAGGACAGCCATGTGTTGCGTACAGGTACCCTGGCACACATGGCTGACTTCATGTTAGGATGCCTTTCTCGTGACCCTCGCGTTACACGCATTCTGGCCCCAACGGATTACTGGGTGTACACACTGCTCGATCCACGGTATAAGGAGAGCCTTTGCACTCTCATTCCCGAAGAGGAAAGGGGTTCGAGAATGATGCTATACCACAGGGCGCTGGTGGACAAACTGATGGTAAACTTCCCATCCGACAGCGCTAGTGGCCGAAGGCGCAGTTCCGAGGGCCAGGTAGCAGGGGAGGCGCAGAGATCAGGCAGCATGTACAGCGCAGGCAGGGGAACATTCTCCAAGGTCTTTGCCAGCTTTATGGCTCCCCAGCAAGACTGTGTCACCGGTCCCCAGTCAAGGCTGAGTTGGCGGGAGCACTGTAAAAGGATGGTGAGGGAGTACGTAGCCGATTGCAGCACCGTCCTTGGTGACGCCTCTGCCCCCTACAACTACTGGGTGTTGAAGCTGGACACGTGGCCTGAACTCGCGCTGTATGCCCTGGAGGTGCTTGCTTGTCCTGCGGCTAGCGTCTTGTCAGAGAGGGTGTTTAGTGCGGCTGGGGGAATCATCACAGATAAGCGTACCCGCCTGTCAACCGACAGTGCCGACAGGCTAACACTCATCAAGATGAACAAAGCCTGGATTTCCCCAGACTTCTCTTCTCCACCAGCGGACAGCAGCGCTACCTAAACAATACGTAGGCTGCACCCGCGGATGGAAGCATCGTTCTCTATCACCATCAAAAACGTGGACCTTTTAGCTTCATCAATCTGTGTATAATATTCCTCCTCCTCCTCCTGAAACCTCAGGTAATCACGCCGAACGGGCAATTTTTCTTAGGCCCACAAGGCTCAGTCATATAATTTTTCTAAACAATTTTTATAAGTTTCAATGCTCTTAAAAGCGTTGAAACTTTAACTTGAACCAATTTTTCGTTAAACTGGGCTGCCTCCAGGCCTAGTTACCACTTAAGCCACATTAACCAAAGCGATTAATGGGTTTCACCTGCCATCTTGGTTGGGCATGGCCAATTTTTTCTGAGGTACATTAGTACTGTTGCTACACCAATTTTTTTGGGCCCTCACCTACAGTGTAATCATTGTAATTTCTATGTTCTTCGCCTGCACTCATGGTACAGAAAGGTGTGTGGGGTAGGCCTACAGTTTTGCTACATAAATGTAACTGGGGCCTTGTCTATACTGCAGCTACTGAAATGTGAAAGAGACTGTTATCTCCCTAAACTGCTGCAATGGGAATGTTACTGGGGCCTGTCTTGAGTGCTACTATTACTGAAATGGAACTAAGACTGCGCTCCCCCTATACTGCTGCTAATGATATGTTAGTGGGGCCTGTCCCTAATGCTACTGCTGAAATGTTAATGATTCTGGGCTCTGCCTATACCGCTGCTAATGGTATGTCACTGGGGTGTGGAAACAGAGGCTTCACAGAGACATGATGGCGGCGAGGCCATTTCCCACCAACGCTGTTACTGTTAAGGTGCATATAACCACGGACACGTGTAGAGGACACATAGTGCCTCCAAATCATCCCCCTCCTCCTCCAACAATGAAAACATTCTTGGCAAATACCTTTGCATTGGTCCGTCTGGTGGCAGTCCAAGAATTTCACCTTTAACGACACAACAAGAGAGCACCACCACCATCCCCCCGCCACGGCCCACTTAATCCTGGCCACATTCCGAAAACCAACTACATAAAACCGCGCTACCAGGTCCGCAATCACCACCACATTACCACCAACGAGGTTACTGTTAAGGTACATATTACCAGTCTGACTGGGGCATGCAGTGTGGGCCGAAGCCCACCTGTATTGTATCTGACGTTAGCTCTGCTGAGTAGGGCACAGCAATGGGATATATTTATGTACCGCCGGTGGGTTCCAGGGAGCCACCCATGCTGTGGGTCCACACGGAGTTGTAACTGCATCTGTCCACTGGTAAAGAACCCCAGTCAGACTGGGGCATGCAGTGTGGGCCGAAGCCCACCTGCATTAAGCACGACATTACTACCTCAGCTGTGTTGGGCAATGCAATGGGATATTTTTATGTACTACCGGTGGGTTCCAGGGAGCCACCCATGCTGTAGGTGCAAACGGAGTTTAACCTACATCTGTCCACTTGTAAAGAACCCCAGTCTGACTGGGGCATGCAGTGTGGGCCGAAGCCCACCTGCATTAACCACGACATTACCTCAGCTGTGATGGGCAATGCAATGGGATATTTTTATGTACCGCCGGTGGCTTCCTGGCACCCACCCATGCTGTGGGTCCACAGGGAGTTGTTACTACATCTGTCCACTTGTAAAGAACCCCAGTCTGACTGGGGCATGCAGTGTGGGCCGAAGCCCACCTGCATTAACCACGACATTACCTCAGCTGTGATGGGCAATGCAATGGGATTTATTTATGTACCACCGGTGGGTTCCAGGGAGCCACCCATGCTGTAGGTGCACACGGAGTTTAACCTACATCTGTCCACTTGTAAAGAACCCCAGTCACACTGGGGCATGCAGTGTGGGCCGAAGCCCACCTGTATTAAGCACGACATTACCTCAGCTGTGATGGGCACTGCAATGGGATACATTTATGTACAGCGGGTGGGTTTCAGGGAGCCACCCATGCTGTGGGTGCACACGGAATTCCCATTGCGGAGTTGTACCTGCCTGTGACTATTTATAAAAAACCGCGGTCTGACTGGGGCATGCAGACACCTTGACAGAATGAATAGTGTGTGGCACATAGGTTCCCCATTGCTATGCCCACGTGTGCAGCTCCAGATGGAGGTGGCACAGGATTGGATTTCTCATTGCTTCTGTACAGCATTGTGGACTATCGCCCCGCCCCTTTTATGGGGGGGTCGCTGCCTAGCCATGCCAACCCTCTGCAGTGTGTGCCTGCTTTTCCTGTGGCAGACGCATTTATAAATAGACATGAGGGTGGCGTGGCATGAGGGCAGCTGAAGGCTGGGCAGGGACACTTTGGTGTGCGCTGTGGACACTGGGTCATGGGGTGGGGGGGGGGGTTGGCAGCATGTAACCCAGGAGAAGTGGCAGCGGAGTGTCATGCAGGCAATGATTGTGCTTTGTTGGAGGTAGTGTGGTGCTTAGCTAAGGTATGCCATGCTAATGAGGGCTTTTCAGAAGTAAAAGTTGTTGGGAGGGGGGGGGGGCACTCTTGCCGGTATTGTGGCTTAATAGTGGGACCTGTGAACTTGAGATGCAGCCCAACATGTAGCCCCTCGCCTGCCCTATCCGTTGCTGTGTCGTTCCCATCACTTTCTTGAATTGCCCAGATTTTCACACATGAAAACCTTAGCGAGCATCGGCGATATACAAAAATGCGCGAGTCGCCCATTGACTTCAATGGGGTTCGTTACTCGAAACGAACCCTCGAGCATCGCGATAATTTCGTCCCGAGTAACGAGCACCCGAGCATTTTGGTGCTCGCTCATCTCTAGTTGTTATCCATATTTTGGTCGATTTTCCAAGAAGGTGTCATAAGTACCAGAGGAAAATGAGTTTTCCTCTAATATTGAGTTGGTGTGGGAGGATATTCAGAAGAACCATCAGAGGACGGTTCAACCTTTCAAACAGATAGCGGATAATAGACGTTCTGAGGGGACTAATTTCTCGGTGGGAGTCTTTTTTTGATTGTCAACTAAGAACACAAAACTCAAACAACAGTCCTTCAAGTTAGTCCCACGATTTATCGGCCCTTTCAAAATTGAAAAAATTAATCCTTTATTTTTTCATTTGGAGATTTCTAGTTCTATGAAGATAACTAATGTGTTTTACAAATCTCTCTTAAAGAAGTGTGTTGATTCAGGAAATGGTTCATCTCCACCAGCCCCAGTTCTGATGGATGGAGATATTCAATTTGAGATAAGTTGCATAGTGGACTCTCATCAACTTAGGAGATCCCTACAGTATTTACTACATTGGCGGGGTTATAGTCCTGAGGAGAGGACATAGGTACAGGCTGCTGATGTCCCTGCGGATCAGCTTGTGAAAAATTTTTACAGACTGAATCTGAATCGACCTGATCCTATGGGTCCTCGGGCCCCATCTAAAAGAGGATTTACTGTTACAGCAGTTGTGGGGTTGCTGCGATGCTAATAGTCTGGTGCAGGTTTTGAGGGTGGTTCTCCATCTTCTGGCCCTGGTGGGCGTGGTATTAGGTGAGACATGCTTAGCCGCACATGTGGGTAATTGTCATGGCTATTTAGTCTGGCTGATGCTGGACTGAATTGCCATTGAATCTTCAGTCTAGCTCTGACTGTGGTCTCAATCAGAGCCTGGTCCTGGACGTATTGTTTGCCTTCTGCATCTCAAAGCTAAGATTGTGTTTCTTTTCGTTTGTGTTTCTTATGTTATTCTCATGTCCCATGTAGGGTTAACTAAGGACTGATGTACGAGGTCAGGTACGTCCTAGTCAGGGCAAATTGCCTGCATGTAGGCAGGTCCCCGTCTCTGAGGTTACTTAGATAGGAAAGGAGTTACCATGTTTTAGTTTATTATTGTTTTGACGCAGTTTGTGTGTTTATGTGCGAGATCTGCGGGTTACGGTTCCAGCCCATCCTGAGTGGACATGACACTTGGGTGGTTCCCTACTTACCACCGTTCTGTTTGACCAAGAATGGGACCTTTACATGTGAATACTCTTTACTATTTTATCTTTGATAATTGTGTACGATGTTCTTCATTCTGCAGTAAGTATCCAGAGATCAAGAGTGCAGAAGAACGGGAGAATTACAAAGCTGTATTCAATGAGCAATATGCAGAATATAAGGAGCTGTACTCAAAAGTTAGAGGAGCCTTACTGAAGTTCAAGGAACTGGATAACATGATGGAAAAACTAAATAGAGAATCTCAGAGTCAGAAGGTAAGTCTACTCATTACTCTATACATTACAGTAAGGATTAGGTTTACCTGGTAAAGGTATTCTAAAGAGGGTTGATGCACACAACCACATTATGAATCTGCATGGAATAGACCTGTAAAATGGCTAAGGGTTGTTTCATATCTGTGCCCAGAGTTCTGCTTTCGTGTTCCGTTCAGGAAATAGGAAAAGGGGAATCCCCATGACCGAACGGCTTTGTCTTAGTACGGAACCGAACAGAGCTGAACAGACCCCATTGACTATAATGGGGTCCGTTCGCTTTGTACTTAGCTGCCCGGCTGTTAGCTGGCATGCAGCACTTTTTCTTCCGGTAGTTTGAGTTGAATCTGTGGCAGAGCCTCCGACTGCAGGTTGCAACGCAGACATGAAAGCACCATAATACAATACTTTTCTGTGCTGTGTTACAGAGGTATTCTCTTCGTGAAGCTAAAGTTGAATTTTTAATTAAACTTTGCTAATTTTTCACTTCATCCTGACAACTTTTTATTGACATCCCTTCACTGATGTCTATAAACCATAAGGGCTCCAACCCACTTGCTTTTTTTCACGCGATTGTCAATGGGACTTCTAATGTTAAAAACGCTTTGCAAGTAGGTGCATTTTTAACATTAGAAAGTCCCATTGACAATCGCGTGAAAAAAAAGCAAGTGTGCCGGAGCCCTAAATGTGGCAAAATATAACTGATGCTTAGAATTTTTGAAACTTGAACATATTTGTTATGAGGTGCTGATAAGTCCTTGATTTTGTGATCTTCTTTTGTTTTCACATCAATGAAAGTTATATAATTTGAAAGTTGAATGTTTGCAATATTCTGTGCTCAATGTTGGTGTAACATCATGCATATTTGAAGACAACATGGTAGTGTCTGCAGCAAATCTCACTGCAAAGGAGAGCAGAGTAGTGAAGAAGTCCCTGTTTCTGAAAGGGATGTCAGCCACAGACATTTGTGGTTACATGGTGCAAATATTAGGCAACAATATGAAAAATTGCATATATTAGGCAACTGCAGTGAATAATTGGGTTGCCAAATGTAAAACCAGCCACTTCAACACTAATGATGAAAACCATTCCAGAAACCATAGACACCATCCATGACATGATTCTGGAAGACCAGTGAATTTCTGCTAAGGAATAGCCAAGGCTCTGAACATTCCCAGTTAAAGAGTTGGGTTGATAATTCACAATCATCTGGACCTGAAGAAGTTGTTTGCCAAGTGGGTCCTGAAATGTTTGTCTGCAGATAAAAACCATGCCCATGTGCAGACCTCTTGGGGAATTCTGCCACATTTTCGGCAGGATACTGATGTTTTCCTGTCCTTAATGGTGATGATGATAAGACGTGGAATTTTAAGAGTAATCCTAAGTCAAAAGAATGGACACACAGTGGCCTCCACATCTAAAGAAGTTCAGAGTGTAGAAGTTGTCATCCAAAGTAATGACATCTGTCTTCTGGGATAAAGAGAGGATATGCTTGTGGACTACCTTCTAAAGTGGCCTATTGTCATGGCTGTTTTATACAACACTTTGGGATAAATTCAGGAGGCATTGAAGTCTAAAATGTGCAGAAAGTTGACCCAAAGTGTAGTTTTCTTGCACAACAATTCTTCGTCCTACACAGCAGCTATCACCCAGAACAAATTGGCTGAACTGGGCTTCCAGGTGCTGGACCATCCTCCTTTGCCTGATCCGGCACCCTCCAACTATTATCTGTTTTCTAATTTGAATAAAACTTCAAGAGAACCAAATTTGATTCCACTGAGCTTTTTGAACTTTCACGCATGCGCCAGAATTTTGCAGGACGTGCAGATTGGAACAATGAATCTGCCCACAACTGAGGAACATGATCTGCGCAAGCATCGGTCTATAAAATTTCAGTGCATGCGTCAAAGCTCAAAGTGCTCCATGGATGACGTACACTGCTGTAACCCAGGTGGGCGGGTTTATGTAAAAAGCTCCAGCCATCCAGAAGAGATGTAATTGCAGTGGCTGATGCTTGGTTTGCAGCCTAACCAAAGGAATTGTATCTGGATGGGTTGAATAAGTTCCAACACCGCAGTCAATGTCTGAGGGGACGATGTACTATAACTGTGAAATTTCATTATTCTGTCAATTTTTTGTGGTCAAAGAAAATGACTTATCAGCACAAGTAAAGTGATCATGAACTGATGAGAGCAAGCGTTCTGGGTCATAGAGGGGTTGCTGAGTGGGGGAGCGCCCCTAGGACAGCTAGATGCCCTAATAGCACATAAATGCACTAGTCTTAATGAGACCACAAAGGCTTAATACTATGTTTTATTCTTACAGACATCGGATAGGATCAAAGCCATCAATGAAAAATATGATAGGAAAAAAAATGTAAGTATGAGTATAAAGTAAATGAGAACGCTTAATCGGTTTAGCTAGGATTGCAAAGAAATAAAAGCAAAGACATGTAGGAAGAAAATGGGAGAAAATAAATCTAAAGTTAATTACAGGACCTGCCGAGAACCAAGGAACCAAGGAAGAGGGAGTAAATTCTATTAAAGGTCATTAAACTCCTAAGCTAATAGACAAGATAGGGCAAGATCACCCATGACCCTTTTACATGGGCCGATAGTCGTTTAAAGCGCTGACATCACTGTTAACCCCTTAACGACCAGCCCATAGTCTTTTTACGTCCTCCCGAAGTGGGCTTTATTCTCTGAGGACGTAAAAACATGCGTCCTGCAGAGAATAAAGCCCCGTGGGCTCTGGACGTGACAGCTCCATGCTGTCGGTGCCCGCAGGTAGCCGACAGCATGGAGCTGTCATCCCGGGCTGTACAGACCCCCCCTCCCCCGGCATTGCAATCGGCGCTATCCGATGGATAGCGCCGATCGCAAAAAAGTAAATAAAAGTTGAAAAAAAGTTACATATTCAGCTGCCCTGATGGATCGGATCCATCGGGGCAGCTGAAATTACTCACCCGGGTCCGGCATTCTGCTCCCCACTCTCCCGATGCTCCGGGCCCCGTAGCCATCCTTCTGCGCATGCGCGCCAGGCGGCATTACATCAGCCGTATGCACAGAAGGCCCAGCGGCGTGGGAAATTTAAAATCTCCTGGCTCCCGGCTCCTGTAGGTAAAAAAAGAAAAGTTTCACCTCCCCTCAAGGATCGGATCTAATGCTGGACACATTCGCAGGAGCCGGGGAGCCCAGGAAATTTTAAATCTCCTTGCTCCCAGCGACCAACGGTTGCTGAGTGCTTGGAGCAGTGACCGGAGGCCTCGTTCAGCGGTCCCCGGTCACGTGATAAAGTAGCGATATAACATTAGGCCGGTCACACATGACCGGAGAGGAATTATGGGTTCTGCATGCGCTTGATCAGCGGTAATCCACGGATCAATCGCATGCATTGGATTACACAATTGCCCCCAATAAGTGGGTCGGAATTACGTAATCCACTCGCAGAAACAGAGCACGGCATGCTATATTTTACCGCGGATATCCGCGACCTAGAGCCCATTGTGCTCTATGACTGCGAATATACTCGCAGCCCATATGCAAACACATTGTGTACGAGCTGCGGGTACCCGGGTCATCTCTAAGCGACGGCGCGGGAAATAAAAACAAACAACAGTCTACTGCGCATGACCGCCTGTGTGAGTAGGCAGTTATGCGCAGTACATTACGCGGCCGTACGCAGGGTCATGGCCGGCTCACAGATGGGATCCGCTGCGGGCCTCCGCAAGTGGATTCTGCATCCGGCCGTGTGAGCCCGGCGTTATTCAGACCGCTACCTGTAATACGTAATTTACAAGAAGCCCCGGGAACGCTCGCCTTCCTGCAGTTCCAGGAGCAGCTTGTTGTGCGCCTTGTCTGTGAGACCGCCGCACCTCAGCAAAATTACAAGGCCTCACAGAGCGCCACTTTTTACACCCCATACCCGCCACTGAGGTCACAAAATACCCCCCAAAAAGCATGAGAGGAGGGGGGATACATGGTTTTCTTGCCCCATGTGCCCATCCCAACCAGCCTCCGTAATTACCCCTGTCTTCAGCCATAAAACGCAGTTTGTATTATTACCTTTATCTAATATTTAGGGAATGCCAAAAAATGGGGATGGCGGGGAGGTGATTATTTTTAGGAAGTCAATTTTTTCTCCGTATAAGTGGGCAATGGGGCCTGGAATTTATTCAGTTCTGCCCTGAAATCCAACGGGTGTTCCCTGCATTACAGGCCTTGCCATGTGTCCTGTAAGTAGATTAGGGCCACAATGGATATGTTTCTGAACACGGGACAAACGGGGGGATCCATTTTGGGGTGAACGTCTTCATTCCTATGTACACTATACAAAAAAAACCTGTTTTTAAATTGAGAAAATTGCCAAAAAATGAAAATCGTCATTTTTTCCTTCTGCTTTGCTTAGATTTATTCAAATACTGTGGGGTCAAAATACGCAGTACACCCCTAGATGAATTCATTAAGGGGTCTAGTTTTCAAAATGGGGTCATTTGTGGGGGTTCTCTGTCGTTTTGGCCGCTCAATGTCTCTACAACTGGGCAATCGTACCTCTAGATAAATTCGTTAAGGGGTCTACTTTTCAAAATGGGGTCACTTGTGGGCGTTCTCCATAGTTTTGGTCACTTAATGGCTCTACAAGTGGGCAATGGGGACTAAATCTCTTTCAAGCAAAATTTCTGTTCCGAAAGCCACCGGTTGCTCCTTTCATTTTGGGCCCCATTGTGCATACAGACGTAATACTAGGGCCACAATGGGTATGTTTCTGAGCACAGGACAAACAGGGGTATCCATTTTGGGGTGCAAGTCTTCATTCCTATATGTGCTGTACAAAAAAACTGCTTTTAAAATGAAAGAATTACCAGAAAAATGAAAATCGTAATTTTTTTTCTTCGGCTTGGCTTAGATTCATTCAAAAACTGTGAAGTCAAAAAAGTCATCGTACGCCTAGATAAATTCGTTAAGGGGTCTACTTTTCAAAATGGGGTCACTTGTGGGGGTTCTCCATCGTTTTGGTCACTCAATGGCTCTACAAGTGGGCAATGGGGACTAAATCTCCTTCAAGCAAAATTTCTGTTCCGAAAGCCACCGGTTGCTCCTTTCATTTTGGGCCCCATTGCAAAAATATGAAATTTTAGTTTTTCTCTTCTAAATTGCATTGACTCCTAAAAAAAACTGTGGGGTTAAAACACTCATGACACCCCTCAGTGAATACGTTAAGGGGTGTAGTTTTTAAAATGGGGTCATTTGTGGGGGTATCTATCATTTTGACTCCTATGAGCCTTTCCAATCTTGGCTTGGTGTAGGAAAACAAAGTGTTCCTCAAAATGCTGAAAAGTAATGTTAAATTTGTACACCTCCTAAATGGTTAAAAAAAACCGAAAGTTTTTCCAATGTGCGCCCAAAATAAAGTAAACGGATGGAAATATATATCTTAGTAAAAATTTCTATATTATGTTTGCACATATTTGAGATATTGCAGTTGGAAATGTGAAAAAATGACGATTTTTTCAAAATGTTCCCGATTTTTTCAAAATGTTCCCAATTTTGGCGCTTTTAATAAATAAACACAAATTCTATCGGTCTTTTTTTTTCGCCTAAATGAAGCACAACATGTGGCGATAAAACAATGTCAGAATCACTTGGATATGCAAAACCTTTCTGGTGCTTTTCCATGTTAAAGTGACGCATCTCAGATTTGCAAAATTTGGCCTGGTCATTAAGGCGCAAACAGGCTTGGTCACTAAGGGGTTAAGGTCATTAGTGCTCATGCAGAGCGTTTAGGCCGAAAGACTCGTTGGATTGCTGGCTTCTCGCTCAGCAATTCCCCTTCCCCGTGAAGGACTGAGCGGGTAGCATTTACAAGTAACATGAAGCCAATGATAAACAACCGCCAACGAATAGAGAGCAATTTGTTTGCATTTACACTGCACGATTATCACTCAACTTGATTCGTTTGTATGTGGGTCATTACTTAATAGATCAACAGCCTGTAGCTGAGTGCTCTGGAAGACACCGTGGTATCCACATAAGCTAAAGATACTCGTACAATATCACAGCACCAGTTCTCAAAGCTCACCGGACAAGATTATTTGAGAAACGCAACAGGAATAGGGTGACTAATAACTGTATGAATGTAATACAATGCTAGCAAATGAATGCAAGAATATACAATAAATTATATAACACCCACAAAGTATCATAGAAGGAAGGTAAGGATTGTGGGAGCAAGGGTATTATTTGATACAATTAGCGTCACATCCGACAAGGATGTTGCACAGATTACCAGGATGGGATAGGGAGACAGAAACACAGCAAAGCAACTGACCTAGAGCCGAATTAATCTATCCCTGATCTAAAAACTATTGGACCTGCCTAACAAGTGGAGCACCCGCCCTGAAAGGAGCAGCCCTGCAACAGGAACCTGGAGCTTCCCTAAAAGACTCTACATGAAATAAGAGAGGAAGACAAACCCCAGGAACACACTAAATCCATGAAAACAAGGCACTCTGAACAGAACAAATGTAGAAAGCAACCCAAACTAGCACAGAGCATATGTCCAAACACTCACTGACAGAACCGCAGGCTCACAAGAGCAGGATACAAGAAGTACAACCAGGGCTGGCGTAGTGAATCATGTGGGCTGGCGCTGATGTCACTCCGGACCCCTGCCATCTGCCAGCCTCACAGTCAGGCTGCACCATGCACAGAAACACCCAAAGAGGGACGTCACTGTATAGCTGCAGGTAATTGGAATGAACCTGTAAGCACATCCAGGGAACATAAACCTCTGTTAATACTGGATGCTGAGAAGCACCATTGACTGAATCTTCCGCTTCGTTTCGTAGTTTCCAGCCGTTAATCAGTTAACTGAATTTGCAGCAGCGTCCTTGTGAGGAATGTGTGATTCTCGGAGTGCAGTTAGTCTGGAACGCACTTCCGTATTACAGATGTGGGCCAAAATCCGGTAGTGAGTCGCCAACTTGAGGCTGGCTTCCCACATGGCGTTTGGCGTGCGGCACTAACGCGTTTCTGCAGCGCTTCTACTGCATTTAATTGCCCTCTGAAAATGCAGTCTGAATGGGTTTTACCGCACATCGCCATGCAGTGTTCAGTCGCGCGGCTTCTACAGGTGTGTTTTCAATATGTTTCATTTGTTGAAGCTGCTCAGTGAAAGCTGCATTGCAGAACCAGCGCCACGTCACAGTTTAACCCCTTGAGGACACGGCTATATTGGGCATAAGGGCACAACGATTTTTGGAGGATTTCATTTCCACCTTTCAAGAGACATAACTTTTCTTATTTTTCCATCCATACGGCCGTATGAGGGCCTGTTTTTTTGTGGGGCAAGCTATATTAATTATTGCTACCCTTTTTGGGTGCATATCATGTATTTTTATTTTTTTTTTTAGAGCAGGGAAAGTAAACACATCAATTCTGCCTATTTTTTTTTTACAGCGGTAATCATACAGCATAAATGACACTGCCACGTCCCATAGGGACACCCCAGACACTGGACCAACATGAGGAGCTGGGAGGGTTAAGTGATGGTTTGTCACGGCGGCACTTGCCAGACTTTCACAGAGGGATGACACGCAGTCAAGGCCAGAGCGGGATTGCAGGCCACGTCGACACCCCTAGGGTAGGGAATGCCAAGAAACAGAATGAGGGGGGTTGTAATTTTCACGGGTGACGCCACCATTCCCACACACCGGTATGCTACATGGTGGAGAATAACCACAGACACTGGTTTATAGTACCTGGGGTCCCCAGGAACGGTTAGGGCCCGGTATGCACTTTACTTTGAATAACTTTGACAAAACAATTATTTCACAACAATTCAGGAACAATTCTTTACAGTGCAGGTAAAGAAAGAAGGCCAGAGGTCAGAGAGGATACACAGGATGAAACTGGTCCTACAGTCCACGTTATCTGTCAGGTACCGCTCCTGAATTTGGAGCAATCCGGAGGAGGAATTGGCACCCCGCACTAAAGACGCGTGGGTGTGGCTTGTAGCAAACTTCTGCACGGTGATCCTGACTTTGCACAGCCGTGTAGGCAAAACTTGTAACTTTAAATTAGTACCTCTGCACTGGGTCTTGTCAGAAAAAGTAATCACTTACAACGGCTCTCTTAGGCTTAGGGATCACTCCACTCACATCCAAGATGCAGTCACTATGGGATATCTCTCCTCCATCTTCACCACAAGGAAGCTGAAGGTGCTTTCATGTGGCTCTGTGTTAGGTGGCACTCAGGTAGCAGACAAGATGGAATTCCTATTCTTACCCTCACTCACACCATATGACATGACAGACTGATACATTTATATGCAGGCAATGATTTTATTAGAATTAACCTCTCAAGTGCTGCAGCTGTGCAACACATACACTGGATATAACAAGACAGGCTTGCACAGTGCATCCACATAAGGTAAGCATATATGACATTTATGCAGGGGACCAGAATGATGTGCTGGGCCACTACAACACAATACATTTTTTCTCCGGGTTGGTACGACTGCAACGATACCAAAAACATAATTTTTGGAGGGTTTTCTGCTTCTGCACAATAAAACCTCTTTTTTTTGGAAATTGTAATTATTTTTACATCGTTGCATTCAAAGTTGCATAACGTTATTCTTCCATGGATGAAGCTCTGTGGGGGCTTGTTTTCTGCGTCATGAGCTGTAGTTTTCAGTTGTACCATTTTGGGGTACATATGGCTTTTTGATCACTTTCATTGCGCTTTTTGTGAGGTATAATGAATACAATCGGTAACAGCCGACTCCCGCTCTCTTCTGATCTTGCACCATCCACATGTTGTTGTAAGGTTACGTCATTTTGCGTTAAGTACCCTGCTGCCATGACATAACCTTACGTCATGTGGCTTTAAGGGGTTATCCAGGAAGCCCCGCCGGGATACAACGGGGTTGGAGAGGAAGCGCTGCTCCAATCCCTGTGTAGTGGCTGGTGCTCATAATTGTAGGCGCAGTCAATAGGGTCCGTCCTACTCTGTTCAGTTCCATCATAAGATTCCCCTCCCCCCTCGATGCAGATGTGAAAGCAGCCCAGAACAGACAATAGAACATTCCAGGCCGCTCTGGTCTCATTAATGATGCTAGAATGATCTGGGGATTGAACCTTGAACTTTGGTGCAGTCAGACATTCCTAAGAGTGTTTAGTCATCCGACTCTTTTCAGGGGAGGAAAGAAAATAATAGAATAAAAGTTAGAACTATGTAAAGTTTTGCAACGCGCCATAATTAGATAATTGTACTTATGTGTTTCTCTCAGGATCCTGCATTCACAGAAAAACAGGAACGTTGCATCTATTTAAAGGGGAAGCTGAGCCACATCAAGAGGCAGATCCAAGCCTACGATCACCACGAGGGAGCCGTGTACTTCTGAGCACCACAATGACTCTAAAGCCGTTTCATAGTTAGCGGACCTGCATTTGCTTTACAGAGTATTTAATTATGACGCAACTCAAAAGTATTAGCGGGACTCAGAAGTGATGACGTCACTAATAAGTTATGATGCGTATACAGACATTTTTATATATTGATGTATATATGCAATTATTTTTTCAGCAGGCCTCTACAATATCTACGATCACCTACTACTTACACAAGCGTATCTGCGCGCACCCGAGCACCATGTATTGGCAGAATGAATGATGCTTTTTTGCATGCGCATCGGTGTATATCTTGCTGGTTTGTTTGTACGCAAGACATGCGCATTACAAAAAAATCACCGATGCTCCCAGCCATGGAAATAGTTAACTAGTCTAATGAGTTGAAGATTTGTTCTTCTTCCTGTGCAATTGCGCAGTGTTTCACACATTTCTGTCTCCCCATTGACTTTTATGGGGTGTTTTGGTGCGCAAATCCACAGAAAAATGTAGCGTGCTGTGGTTTTTTTGTGCAACTGAAATGTGCAGGTAAATACGTGCATGGGAATCAATGATTGCTATTCTCTGCCTACCGCGCAATTCTGCCCATATGGAGCCGGCCTAACACTTTACCAGTATAATTACCTGAACGCCTCAGTCTGACGCTTTGATGACCTTTTGGTTAAAGCCTTGTGTACAACTGGAGCCTTGCGGTCCGGAGCTCACGCGGAGCCCATCTGTGCTCTAACCAACCTGATGATACTGAGGGTCTCGCCAGACTCTTCCCGCTGCGGAGCGTATTTGTGCATGAACCAGTCAAGTCTTTTTTTTTACCATTTAAACTTCATGTAAAGATAGGGCCTGAGCCATCTATTCTCGCAGGTATAAAAACTACGTGCGAGGCTGACAGGGCAAGGCCTATGTTTTCTTTCGCATAGGAATATCGCTTGAGAAACAAAACCATGGAAATCAATCGCTTCATTTTGTCACGTTTTGCGGGCGTGGATTTTACGCCCGCAAAACATTCCAAAAACTCAGTCGTCTTTTTAAGCCCTGAAACTGAGATTTTTCTTCATCATGCAAAACGTAGGCATTTGCAAAGACCCCAGATGGGGGCGCTATCTACTGCAGCAACATTTGTCAGATTCCCAGTACCTGCAGATGTAAACAGAGGCGCAGCTAAAGGCTCAGGAGCTCGGATGCAAAAGTTGAGCATGGGGGTCGTTCGGTCTCCTAAGAAGCTCCTTGATGCAACGCTAGCAGGTGGGGGCATTGCTAGAAACAGGCAGAGGCTAAATGTAGGGGCCCTAATGCATAATCTGTAATATGGCCCCCAACCATCAATGTGCCATTTATAATATTGGTCTTTTGCTATATGATAGGGGAGCCTTTGGGCCCCTAAGGCTCCAGGGCCCGGTAGTGACTGCTACCTCTGCACCCCCTATAGCTACGCCCCTGGATATAAGCAGTAGTGCACATTGGCGAGTGTTTTAATGCCAATTCTTGCATATAGTATTATATTTAAGGTTCTGTGTTTTATAGCGTTGGTTTACTAAATCTTTTATTAGTAGCTCTGTGGATGGCGCCATAATCGCAGCGCCGGCATCCTGGGGATGAATCTGACTAAGGATGACATCTGCATGCAGTTCGTGTGGATTTGGATTGGGACCCCCAGCGGGAACGGAGCCAACATGAGGATGATCCATGTACAGTCCGCAATAAACTCCTTTGTTATCTGGCATGATATATTATTTATATTACATATATGCTTCTGAGCAGGACGTAAATATGTAAGTCAGGTCAGGTCTACTAAAATACACTAGAATACTGTGGAGATCGAAGTTCAGTTTGGTAGAGCTGTGAGAGGGCCAAATATTGTGTCCCTGAGGGCTCTTTCACAAGAGCGTAGCGATTTTTAGTCAGTCGTGTCAAGGCCTGTATGGGCGCACAAATCTGCCGTTTGTGCTGCCGTTCAGACGGCCTGGGTCTGGCGCATATACGCCGAGCCCGGCTTGTTGTCGGGCGGGGTCAAACAGTTTAGCCCTGCTAGACTGCCTCGCCTTTTCCGCCCCCTCGCCGGCTCTTGGCAAGGGTAGGGCGCGGGACATGGCAGGAGCTTGTGTGTTAAGCTCCCGTCCCCTCTCCACCCCTTGCCAGCAATGGGAGGGGGCAGGATGGGGTGGGAGCTTAGCAACTAGCTCTTAACCTGTCCCTCCCCCTACCCTTGCCTGAAGCCAGGAAGGGGCAGAGAGGAGAAGGGAAGCGGTTGGGAGGTTAGCAGACACACTGCTAATCTCGCTCCCACATCCCTTCTCTGGCAGCTATCATTGGCTCCCATCGAAGTCTATAGGAGCCGCCGATGTATTACGGACAGAAAATAGTTCCTGAACTATCCTTCCTGGCCGCTGTAAAAGCCCCCGGCCGACTGCCAGCAGAGCGCTTTTACGCCGCGGGAATGCGTCCATCTGAACTGATGCATCAGATGGGCAGCGTATATCAGCCGGGTGTGAAAGCATGGCCAAAATTCGCCTGCGTGAACAAAGCCTAAGGCCGAACTCACATAAGCGTAATATTTGTACCTATATTTGCACACCCAATACTCAGTGAATAGAATAGAATACATCGCTTTCAAGGGGTTTGTTCACATGCATGTATTTTTCCTTTCAGCCTTACTGGCTGCGGTGCTCCTACATAAACGATGGCCGACCCTCGTCCTGCACATACTGGCTGCGGTGATCCTACATAAACGATGGCCGCCCCTCGTCCCCCACATACTGGCTGCGGTGATCCTACATAAACGATGGCCACCCCTCGTCCCCCACATACTGGCTGCGGTGCTCCTACATAAACGATGGCCGACCCTCGTCCTGCACATACTGGCTGCGGTGATCCTACATAAACGATGGCCGCCCCTCGTCCCCCACATACTGGCTGCGGTGCTCCTCCATAAACGATGGCCGCCCCTCGTCCTGTACATACTGGCTGCGGTGCTCCTACATAAACTATGGCCGCCCCTCGTCCCCCACATACTGGCTGCGGTGCTCCTACATAAACGATGGCCGCCCCTCGTCCCCCACATACTGGCTGCGGTGATCCTACATAAACGATGGCCGCCCCTCGTCCCCCACATACTGGCTGCGGTGCTCCTCCATAAACGATGGCCGCCCCTCGTCCTGTACATACTGGCTGCGGTGCTCCTACATAAACGATGGCCACCCCTCGTCCCCCACATACTGGCTGCGGTGCTCCTACATAAACGATGGCCGCCCCTCGTCCCCTACATACTGGCTGCGGTGCTCCTACATAAACTATGGCCGCCCCTCGTCCCCCACATACTGGCTGCGGTGCTCCTACATAAACTATGGCCGCCCCTCGTCCCCCACATACTGGCTGCGGTGATCCTACATAAACGATGGCCGCCCCTCGTCTCCCACATACTGGCTGCGGTGCTCCTCCATAAACGATGGCCGCCCCTCGTCCTGTACATACTGGCTGCAGTGCTCCTACATAAACGATGGCCACCCCTCATGCTGCACATACTGGCTGCGGTGCTCCTACATAAACGATGGCCGCCCCTCGTCCCCCACATACTGGCTGCGGTGCTCCTACATAAACGATGGCCGCCCCTCGTCCCGCACATACTGGCTGCGGGGCTCCTACATAAACGATGGCCACCCCTCGTCCTGTACATACTGGCTGCGGTGCTCCAACATAAACGATGGCCACCTCTCGTCCCCCACATACTGGCCGCGGTGCTCCTACATAAACGATGGCCGCCCCTCGTCCCCCACATACTGGCTGCGGTGCTCCTACATAAACAATGGCCGCCCCTCGTCCTGTACATACTGGCTGCGGTGCTCCTACATAAACAATGGCCGCCCCTCGTCCCGCACATACTGGCTGCGGGGCTCCTACATAAACGATGGCCACCCCTCGTCCCCCACATACTGGCTGCGGTGCTCCTACATAAACGATGGCCGCCCCTCATCCTGCAGATACTGGCTGCGGTGCTCCTACATAAACGATGGCCGCCCCTCGTCCTGTACATACTGGCTGCGGTGATCCTACATAAACGATGGCCGCCCCTCGTCCCCCACATACTGGCTGCGGTGCTCCTACATAAACGATGGCGGCCCCTCGTCCGGCACATACTGGCTGCGGTGCTCCTACATAAACGATGGCCGCCCCTCGTCCTGCACATACTGGCTGCGGTGCTCCTACATAAGTAATGGCCGCCCCTCGTCCCCCTCATACTGGCTGCGGTGCTCCTACATAAACGATGGCCGCCCCTCGTCCCCCTCATACTGGCTGCGGTGCTCCTACATAAACGATGGCCGACCCTCGTCCTGCACATACTGGCTGCGGTGATCCTACATAAACGATGGCCGCCCCTCGTCCCCCACATACTGGCTGCGGTGATCCTACATAAACGATGGCCGCCCCTTGTCCCCCACATACTGGCTGCGGTGCTCCTACATAAACGATGGCCGCCCCTCGTCCGGTACATACTGGCTGCGGTGCTCCTACATGAACTATGGCCGCCCCTCGTCCCCCACATACTGGCTGCGGTGCTCCTACATAAACGATGGCCGCCCCTCGTCCCCCACATACTGGCTGCGGTGCTTCAACATAAACGATGGCCGCCCCTCGTCCTCCACATACTGGCTGCGGTGCTGCTACATAAACGATGGCCGCCCCTCGTCCTGTACATACTAGCTGCGGTGCTCCTACATAAACTATGGCCGCCCCTCGTCCCCCACATACTGGCTGCGGTGCTCCTACATAAACTATGACCATCCCCTCGTCCCCCACATGCTGGCTGCGGTGCTCCTACATAAACTATGGCCGCCCCTCGTCCCCCACATACTGGCTGCGGTGATCCTACATAAACGATGGCCGCCCCTCGTCCCCCACATACTGGCTGCGGTGCTCCTCCATAAACGATGGCCGCCCCTCGTCCTGTACATACTGGCTGCAGTACTCCTACATAAACGATGGCCACCCCTCATGCTGCACATACTGGCTGCGGTGCTCCTACATAAACGATGGCCGCCCCTCGTCCCCCACATACTGGCTGCGGTGCTCCTACATAAACAATGGCCGCCCCTCGTCCCGCACATACTGGCTGCGGGGCTCCTACATAAACGATGGCCACCCCTCGTCCCCCACATACTGGCTGCGGTGCTCCTACATAAACGATGGCCGCCCCTCGTCCTGCAGATACTGGCTGCGGTGCTCCTACATAAACGATGGCCGCCCCTCGTGCTGCACATACTGGCTGCGGTGCGCCTACATAAACGATGGCCGCCCCTTGTCCTGTACATACTGGCTGCGGGGCTCCTACATAAACGATGGCCGCCCCTCGTCCTGTACATACTGGCTGCGGTGATCCTACATAAACGATGGCCGCCCCTCGTCCCCCACATACTGGCTGCGGTGCTCCTATATAAACGATGGCCACCCCTCGTCCCCCACATACTGGCTGCGGTGCTCCTACATAAACGATGGCCGCCCCTCGTCCTGCACATACTGGCTGCGGTGCTCCTACATAAACGATGGCCACCCCTCGTCCCGCACATACTGGCTGCGGTGCTCCAACATAAACGATGGCCACCCCTCGTCCCCCACATACTGGCCGCGGTGCTCCTACATAAACGATGGCCACCCCTCGTCCCCCACATACTGGCTGCGGTGCTCCTACATAAACGATGGCCGCCCCTCGTCCCCCACATACTGGCTGCGGTGCTCCTACATAAACGATGGCCGCCCCTCGTCCCCACATACTGGCTGCGGTGCTCCTACATAAACGATAGCGGCCCCTCGTCCCCCACATACTGGATGCGGTGCTCCTACATAAACGATGGCCGTCCCTCGTCCCCCACATACTGGCTGCGGTGCTCCTACATAAACAATGGCAGCCCCTCGTCCTGTACATACTGGCTGCGGTGCTCCTACATAAACGATCGCTGCCCCTCGTCCTGCACATACTGGCTGCGGTGCTCCTACATAAACGATGGCCGCCCCTAGTCCTGTACATACTGGCTGTGGTGCTCCTACATAAACGATGGCCGCCCCTCGTCCTGTACATACTGGCTACGGTGCTCCTACATAAACGATGGCCGCCCCTCGTCCCGTACATACTGGCTGCGGTGCTCCTACATAAACGATGGCCGCCCCTCGTCCCCCACATACTGGCTGCGGTGCTCCAACATAAACGATGGCCGCCCCTCATCCTCCACATACTGGCTGCGGTGCTTCAACATAAACGATGGCCGCCCCTCGTCCTCCACATACTGGCTGCGGTGCTGCTACATAAACGATGGCCGCCCCTCGTCCTGTACATACTAGCTGCGGTGCTCCTACATAAACGATGGCCACCCCTCGTCCTGAACATACTGGTTGCGGTGCGCCTACATAAACAATGGCCGCCCCTCGTCCCCCACATACTGGCTGCTGTGCTCCTACATAAACGATGTCCGCCCCTCGTCCTGTACATACTGGCTGCGGTGCTCCTACATAAACGATGGCCGCCCCTCGTCCTGCACATACTGGCTGCGGTGCTCCTACATAAACGATGGCCGCCCCTCGTCCTGCACATACTGGCTGCGGTGCTCCTACATAAACGATGGCCGCCCCTCCTGCACATACTGGCTGCGGTGCTCCTACATAAACGATGGCCGCCCCTCGTCCTGCACATACTGGCTGCGGTGCTCCTACATAAACGATGGCCGCCCCTCGTCCCCCACATACTGGCTGCGGTGCTCCTACATAAACAATGGCTGCCCCTCGTCCCCCACATACTGGCTGCGGTGCTCCTACATAAACGATGGCCGCCTCTCCTCCCACACATACTGGCTGCGGTGCTCCTACATAAACGATGGCCGCCCCTCGTCCCCACATACTGGCTGCGGTGCTCCTACATGAACAATGGCCGCCCCTCGTCCTGCACATACTGGCTGCGGTGCTCCTACATAAACGATGGCCGCCCCTCGTCCCCACATACTGGCTGCGGTGCTCCTACATAAACAATGGCCGCCCCTCGTCCCCCCACATACTGGCTGCGGTGCTCCTACATAAACAATGGCCGCCCCTCGTCCCCCCACATACTGGTTGCGGTGTTCCTACCTAAACAATGGCCGCCCCTCGTCCAACACATACTGGCTGTGGTGCTCCTACATAAACGATGGCCGACCCTCGTCCCCCCACATACTGGTTGCGGTGTTCCTACATAAACAATGGCCAGCCCTCGTCCTGCAGATACTGGTTGCGGTGCTCCTACATAAACGATGGCTGCCCCTCGTCCTGCACATACTGGCTGCGGTGCTCCTACATAAACGATGGCCGCCCCTCGTCCCCCACATACTGGCTGCGGTGCTCCTACATAAACGATGGCCGCCCCTCGTCCTGTACATACTGGCTGCGGTGCTCCTACATAAACGATGGCCGCCCCTCGTCCTGTACATACTGGCTGTGGTGCTCCTACATAAACGATGGCCGCCCCTCGTCCCCCACATACTGGCTGCGGTGCTCCTACATAAATGATGGCCGCCCCTCGTCCCCCACATACTGGTTGCGGTGCGCCTACATAAACGATGGGCGCCCCTCGTCCTGCACATACTGGCTGCAGTGCTCCTACATAAACGATGGCCACCCCTCGTCCTGAACATACTGGCTGCGGTGCTCCTACATAAACGATGGCCGCCCCTCGTCCTGCACATACTGGCTGCGGTGCTCCTACATAAACGATGGCCACCCGTCGTCCTGCAGATACTGGTTGCAGTGCTCCTACATAAACGATGGCCGCCCCTCGTCCTGTATATACTGGCTGCGGTGCTCCTACATAAACGATGGCCACCCCTCGTCCCGCACATACTGGCTGCGGTGCTCCTACGTAAACGATGGCCACCCCTCGTCCCGCACATACTGGCTGCGGTGCTCCTACATAAACGATGGCCGCCCCTCGTCCTGTATATACTGGCTGCGGTGCTCCTACATAAACGATGGCCGCCCCTCGTCCTGCACATACTGGCTGCGGTGCTCCTACATAAACGATGGCCGCCCCTCGTACCCATATACTGGTTGCGGTGCTCCTACATAAACGATGGCCGCCCCTCGTCCTGCACATACTGGCTGCGGTGCTCCTACATAAACGATGTCCGCCCCTCGTCCCCATATACTGGCTGCGGTGCTCCTACATAAACGATGGCCGCCCCTCGTCCTGGACATACTGGCTGCGGTGCTGCTACATAAACGATGGCCGCCCCTCGTCTTGCACATACTGGCTGCGGTGCTCCTACATAAACGATGGCCACCCCTCGTCCTGCAGATACTGGTTGCAGTGCTCCTACATAAACGATGGCCGCCCCTCGTCCTGCACATACTGGCTGTGGTGCTCCTACATAAACGATGGCTGCCCCTCGTCCTGCAAATACTGGCTGCGGTGCTCCTACATAAACGATGGCCGCCCCTCGTCCCACACATACTGGCTGCGGTGCTCCTACATAAACGATGGCCGCCCCTCGTCCCCCACATGCTGGCTGCGGTGCTCCTACATAAATGATGGCCACCCCTCGTCCTGCAGATACTGGTTGCGGTGCGCCTACATAAACGATGGGCGCCCCTCGTCCTGCAGATACTGGCTGCGGTGCTCCTACATAAACGATGGCCGCCCCTCGTCCTGCACATACTGGCTGCGGTGCTCCTACATAAACGATGGCCACCCGTCGTCCTGCAGATACTGGTTGCAGTGCTCCTACATAAACGATGGCCGCCCCTCGTCCTGTATATACTGGCTGCGGTGCTCCTACATAAACGATGGCCACCCCTCGTCCCGCACATACTGGCTGCGGTGCTCCTACGTAAACGATGGCCACCCCTCGTCCCGCACATACTGGCTGCGGTGCTCCTACATAAACGATGGCCGCCCCTCGTCCTGTATATACTGGCTGCGGTGCTCCTACATAAACGATGGCCGCCCCTCGTCCTGCACATACTGGCTGCGGTGCTCCTACATAAACGATGGCCGCCCCTCGTACCCATATACTGGTTGCGGTGCTCCTACATAAACGATGGCCGCCCCTCGTCCTGCACATACTGGCTGCGGTGCTCCTACATAAACGATGTCCGCCCCTCGTCCCCATATACTGGCTGCGGTGCTGCCACATAAACGATGGCCGCCCCTCGTCCTGGACATACTGGCTGCGGTGCTGCTACATAAACGATGGCCGCCCCTCGTCTTGCACATACTGGCTGCGGTGCTCCTACATAAACGATGGCCACCCCTCGTCCTGCAGATACTGGTTGCAGTGCTCCTACATAAACGATGGCCGCCCCTCGTCCTGCACATACTGGCTGTGGTGCTCCTACATAAACGATGGCTGCCCCTCGTCCTGCAAATACTGGCTGCGGTGCTCCTACATAAACGATGGCCGCCCCTCGTCCCCCACATACTGGCTGCGGTGCTCCTACATAAATGATGGCCACCCCTCGTCCTGCAGATACTGGTTGCGGTGCGCCTACATAAACGATGGGCGCCCCTCGTCCTGCAGATACTGGCTGCGGTGCTCCTACATAAACGATGGCTGCCCCTCGTCCTGCACATACTGGCTGCGGTGCTCCTACATAAACGATGGCCGCCCCTCGTCCTGTACATACTGGCTGCGGTGCTCCTACATAAATGATGGCCACCCCTCGTCCTGCAGAAACTGGTTGCGGTGCGCCTACATAAACAATGGCTGCCCCTCGTCCTGAACATACTGGCTACGGTGCTCCTACATAAACGATGGCCACCCCTCGTCCCGCACATACTGGCTGCGGTGATCCTACATAAACGATGGCCGCCCCTCGTCCCCCACATACTGGCTGCGGTGCTCCTCCATAAACGATGGCCGCCCCTCGTCCTGTACATACTGGCTGCGGTGCTCCTACATAAATGATGGCCACCCCTCGTCCTGCAGAAACTGGTTGCGGTGCGCCTACATAAACAATGGCCGCCCCTCGTCCTGAACATACTGGCTACGGTGCTCCTACATAAACGATGGCCACCCCTCGTCCCGCACATACTGGCTGCGGTGATCCTACATAAACGATGGCCGCCCCTCGTCCCCCACATACTGGCTGCGGTGCTCCTACATAAACGATGGCCACCCCTCATGCTGCACATACTGGCTGCGGTGCTCCTACATAAACGATGGCCGCCCCTCGTCCCCCACATACTGGCTGCGGTGCTCCTACATAAACAATGGCCGCCCCTCGTCCCGCACATACTGGCTGCGGGGCTCCTACATAAACGATGGCCACCCCTCGTCCCCCACATACTGGCTGCGGTGCTCCTACATAAACGATGGCCGACCCTCATCCTGCAGATACTGGCTGCGGTGCTCCTACATAAACGATGGCCGCCCCTCGTCCTGCAGATACTGGCTGCGGTGCTCCTACATAAACGATGGCCGCCCCTCGTGCTGCACATACTGGCTGCGGTGCGCCTACATAAACGATGGCCGCCCCTTGTCCTGTACATACTGGCTGCGGGGCTCCTACATAAACGATGGCCGCCCCTCGTCCTGTACATACTGGCTGCGGTGATCCTACATAAACGATGGCCGCCCCTCGTCCCCCACATACTGGCTGCGGTGCTCCTATATAAACGATGGCCACCCCTCGTCCCCCACATACTGGCTGCGGTGCTCCTACATAAACGATGGCCACCCCTCGTCCCGCACATACTGGCTGCGGTGCTCCAACATAAACGATGGCCACCCCTCGTCCCCCACATACTGGCCGCGGTGCTCCTACATAAACGATGGCCGCCCCTCGTCCCCACATACTGGCTGCGGTGCTCCTACATAAACGATGGCCGCCCCTCGTCCCCCACATACTGGCTGCGGTGCTCCTACATAAACGATGGCCGTCCCTCGTCCCCCACATACTGGCTGCGGTGCTCCTACATAAACAATGGCAGCCCCTCGTCCTGTACATACTGGCTGCGGTGCTCCTACATAAACGATGGCCGCCCCTCGTCCTGTACATACTGGCTGCGGTGCTCCTACATAAACGATGGCCACCCCTCGTCCCCCACATACTGGCTGCGGTGCTCCTACATTAACGATCGCTGCCCCTCGTCCTGCACATACTGGCTGCGGTGCTCCTACATAAACGATGGCCGCCCCTCGTCCTGTACATACTGGCTGTGGTGCTCCTACATAAACGATGGCCGCCCCTCGTCCTGTACATACTGGCTACGGTGCTCCTACATAAACGATGGCCGCCCCTCGTCCCGTACATACTGGCTGCGGTGCTCCTACATAAACGATGGCCGCCCCTCGTCCCCCACATACTGGCTGCGGTGCTCCAACATAAACGATGGCCGCCCCTCATCCTCCACATACTGGCTGCGGTGCTTCAACATAAACGATGGCCGCCCCTCGTCCTCCACATACTGGCTGCGGTGCTGCTACATAAACGATGGCCGCCCCTCGTCCTGTACATACTAGCTGCGGTGCTCCTACATAAACGATGGCCACCCCTCGTCCTGAACATACTGGTTGCGGTGCGCCTACATAAACGATGGCCACCCCTCGTCCTGTACATACTAGCTGCGGTGCTCCTACATAAACGATGGCCGCCCCTCGTCCCCCACATACTGGCTGCTGTGCTCCTACATAAACGATGTCCGCCCCTCGTCCTGTACATACTGGCTGCGGTGCTCCTACATAAACGATGGCCGCCCCTCGTCCTGCACATACTGGCTGCGGTGCTCCTACATAAACGATGGCCGCCCCTCGTCCTGCACATACTGGCTGCGGTGCTCCTACATAAACGATGGCCGCCCCTCCTGCACATACTGGCTGCGGTGCTCCTACATAAACGATGGCCGCCCCTCGTCCTGCACATACTGGCTGCGGTGCTCCTACATAAACGATGGCCGCCCCTCGTCCCCCACATACTGGCTGCGGTGCTCCTACATAAACGATGGCCGCCTCTCCTCCCACACATACTGGCTGCGGTGCTCCTACATAAACGATGGCCGCCCCTCGTCCCCACATACTGGCTGCGGTGCTCCTACATGAACAATGGCCGCCCCTCGTCCTGCACATACTGGCTGCGGTGCTCCTACATAAACGATGGCCGCCCCTCGTCCCCCACATACTGGCTGCGGTGCTCCTACATAAACAATGGCCGCCCCTCGTCCCCCCACATACTGGCTGCGGTGCTCCTACATAAACAATGGCCGCCCCTCGTCCCCCCACATACTGGTTGCGGTGTTCCTACCTAAACAATGGCCGCCCCTCGTCCAACACATACTGGCTGTGGTGCTCCTACATAAACGATGGCCGACCCTCGTCCCCCCACATACTGGTTGCGGTGTTCCTACATAAACAATGGCCAGCCCTCGTCCTGCAGATACTGGTTGCGGTGCTCCTACATAAACGATGGCTGCCCCTCGTCCTGCACATACTGGCTGCGGTGCTCCTACATAAACGATGGCCGCCCCTCGTCCCCCACATACTGGCTGCGGTGCTCCTACATAAACGATGGCCGCCCCTCGTCCTGTACATACTGGCTGCGGTGCTCCTACATAAACGATGGCCGCCCCTCGTCCCCCACATACTGGCTGCGGTGCTCCTACATAAACGATGGCTGCCCCTCGTCCTGCACATACTGGCGGCGGTGCTCCTACATAAACGATGGCCGCCCCTCGTCCCCCACATACTGGTTGCGGTGCGCCTACATAAACGATGGGCGCCCCTCGTCCTGCACATACTGGCTGCAGTGCTCCTACATAAACGATGGCCACCCCTCGTCCTGAACATACTGGCTGCGGTGCTCCTACATAAACGATGGCCGCCCCTCGTCCTGCACATACTGGCTGCGGTGCTCCTACATAAACGATGGCCACCCGTCGTCCTGCAGATACTGGTTGCAGTGCTCCTACATAAACGATGGCCGCCCCTCGTCCTGTATATACTGGCTGCGGTGCTCCTACATAAACGATGGCCACCCCTCGTCCCGCACATACTGGCTGCGGTGCTCCTACGTAAACGATGGCCACCCCTCGTCCCGCACATACTGGCTGCGGTGCTCCTACATAAACGATGGCCGCCCCTCGTCCTGTATATACTGGCTGCGGTGCTCCTACATAAACGATGGCCGCCCCTCGTCCTGCACATACTGGCTGCGGTGCTCCTACATAAACGATGGCCGCCCCTCGTACCCATATACTGGTTGCGGTGCTCCTACATAAACGATGGCCGCCCCTCGTCCTGCACATACTGGCTGCGGTGCTCCTACATAAACGATGTCCGCCCCTCGTCCCCATATACTGGCTGCGGTGCTCCTACATAAACGATGGCCGCCCCTCGTCCTGGACATACTGGCTGCGGTGCTGCTACATAAACGATGGCCGCCCCTCGTCTTGCACATACTGGCTGCGGTGCTCCTACATAAACGATGGCCACCCCTCGTCCTGCAGATACTGGTTGCAGTGCTCCTACATAAACGATGGCCGCCCCTCGTCCTGCACATACTGGCTGTGGTGCTCCTACATAAACGATGGCTGCCCCTCGTCCTGCAAATACTGGCTGCGGTGCTCCTACATAAACGATGGCCGCCCCTCGTCCCCCACATACTGGCTGCGGTGCTCCTACATAAATGATGGCCACCCCTCGTCCTGCAGATACTGGTTGCGGTGCGCCTACATAAACGATGGGCGCCCCTCGTCCTGCAGATACTGGCTGCGGTGCTCCTACATAAACGATGGCTGCCCCTCGTCCTGCACATACTGGCTGCGGTGCTCCTACATAAACGATGGCCGCCCCTCGTCCTGTACATACTGGCTGCGGTGCTCCTACATAAATGATGGCCACCCCTCGTCCTGCAGATACTGGTTGCGGTGCGCCTACATAAACAATGGCTGCCCCTCGTCCTGAACATACTGGCTACGGTGCTCCTACATAAACGATGGCCACCCCTCGTCCCGCACATACTGGCTGCGGTGCTCCTACATAAACGATGGCCGCCCCTCGTCCTGTATATACTGGCTGCAGTGCTCCTACATAAACGATGGCCGCCCCTCGTCCTGCACATACTGGCTGTGGTGCTCCTACATAAACGATGGCCACCCCTCGTCCTCCAGATTCTGGTTGCAGTGCTCCTACATAAACGATGGCCGCCCCTCGTCCTGCACATACTGGCTGCGGTGCTCCTACATAAACGGTGGCCACCCCTCGTCCTGCTGATACTGGCTGCAGTGCTCCTACATAAACGATGGCCGCCCCTCGTCCCCACATACTGGCTGCGGTGCTCCTACATAAACGATTGCCACCTGTCGTCCTGCAGATACTGGCTGCGGTGCTCCTACATAAACGATGGCCGCCCCTCGTCCTGCACATACTGGCTGCGGTGCTCCTACATAAACGATGGCCGCCCCTCATCCCCCACATAATGGCTGCGGTGCTCCTACATAAACGATGGCCGCCCCTCGTCCCCACATACTGGCTGCGGTGCTCCTACATAAACGATGGCCACCTGTCGTCCTGCAGATACTGGCTGCGGTGCTCCTACATAAACGATGGCCGCCCCTCGTCCTGCACATACTGGCTGCGGTGCTCCTACATAAACGATGGCCGCCCGTCGTCCTGCAGATACTGGCTGCGGTGCTCCTACATAAACGATGGCCGCCCCTCGTCCCCCACACACTGGCTGCGGTGCTCCTCCATAAACGATGGCCGCCCCTCATCCTGTACATACTAGCTGCGGTGCTCCTACATAAACGATGGCCGCCCCTCGTCCTGCAGATACTGGTTGCGGTGTGCCTACATAAACGATGGCTGCCCGTCGTCCTGCAGATACTGGCTGCGGTGCTCCTACATAAACGATGGCCGCCCCTCGTCCTGCAGATACTGGTTGCGGTGTGCCTACATAAACTGTATGTTGGGGATCTGTATCCTGTCCGCGGTCCGTACATGCCGGCAGGTCTTACAGCTCCTTACATTACAGGGATCTTATAGTCCTGCTGTGTGTTGGGGTTATGTATCCTGTCCGCGGTCCATACATGTCAGCAGGTCTTACAGCTCCTTACATTACAGGGATCTTATAGTTCTGCTGTGTGTTGGGGTTATGTATCCTGTCCGCGGTCCGTACATGTCAGCAGGTCTTACAGCTCCTTACCTTACAGGATCTTATAGTCCTGCTGTGTGTTGGGGTTATGTATCCTGCCTGCAGTTCGTACATGTCAGCAGGTCTTACAGCTCCTTACATTACAGGGATCTTATAGTCCTGCTGTATGTTGGGGATCTGTATCCTGTCGGCGGTCCGTACATGTCAGCAGGTCTTACAGCTCCTTACATTACAGGGATCCTATAGTCCTGCTGTGTGTTGGGGATCTGTATCCTGTCTGCGGTCCGTACATGTCAGCAGGTCTTACAGCTCCTTACATTACAGGGATCTTATAGTCCTGCTGTGTGTTGGGGTTATGTATCCTGTCTGCGGTCCGTACATGTCAGCAGGTCTTACAGCTCCTTACATTACAGGGATCTTATAGTTCTGCTGTGTGTATATATGTATCCTGTCCGCGGTCCGTACATGTCAGCAGGTCTTACAGCTCCTTACCTTACAGGGATCTTATAGTCCTGCTGTGTGTTGGGATTATGTATCCTGTCCGCGGTCCGTACATGTCAGCAGGTCTTACAGCTCCTTACATTACAGGGATCTTATAGTTCTGCTGTGTGTATATATGTATCCTGTCCGCGGTCTGTACATGCCGGCAGGTCTTACAGCTCCTTACATTACAGGGATCTTATAGTCCTGCTGTGTGTTGGGGGTCTGTATCCTGTCGGCGGTCCGTACATGTCAGCAGGTCTTACAGCTCCTTACATTACAGGGTCTTATAGTCCTGCTGTATGTTGGGGATCTGTATCCTGTCCGCGGTCCGTACATGCCGGCAGGTCTTACAGCTCCTTACATTACAGGGATCTTATAGTCCTGCTGTGTGTTGGGGTTATGTATCCTGTCCGCGGTCCATACATGTCAGCAGGTCTTACAGCTCCTTACATTACAGGGATCTTATAGTTCTGCTGTGTGTTGGGGTTATGTATCCTGTCCGCGGTCCGTACATGTCAGCAGGTCTTACAGCTCCTTACCTTACAGGATCTTATAGTCCTGCTGTGTGTTGGGGTTATGTATCCTGCCTGCAGTTCGTACATGTCAGCAGGTCTTACAGCTCCTTACATTACAGGGATCTTATAGTCCTGCTGTATGTTGGGGATCTGTATCCTGTCGGCGGTCCGTACATGTCAGCAGGTCTTACAGCTCCTTACATTACAGGGATCCTATAGTTCTGCTGTGTGTTGGGGATCTGTATCCTGTCTGCGGTCCGTACATGTCAGCAGGTCTTACAGCTCCTTACATTACAGGGATCTTATAGTCCTGCTGTGTGTTGGGGTTATGTATCCTGTCTGCGGTCCGTACATGTCAGCAGGTCTTACAGCTCCTTACATTACAGGGATCTTATAGTTCTGCTGTGTGTATATATGTATCCTGTCCGCGGTCCGTACATGTCAGCAGGTCTTACAGCTCCTTACCTTACAGGGATCTTATAGTCCTGCTGTGTGTTGGGATTATGTATCCTGTCCGCGGTCCGTACATGTCAGCAGGTCTTACAGCTCCTTACATTACAGGGATCTTATAGTCCTGCTGTGTGTTGGGGATCTGTATCCTGTCTGCGGTCCGTACATGTCAGCAGGTCTTACAGCTTCTTATATTCAGGGATAAGTTCCTTCTTGTGTGTCGGAGGACAATGCACTTCTGATTATAAAGGTCCTTAGACTTGGAGGTTGCCTGTAACACAGAAGCGGAGGCTCCAGGAATATGGTGGTCAGACGGTCAGCCTTGTGCAGGTATGCTGGAGTTTCTTTGTGGTCTTCCTTAGTAGCTCTAGCTGTGAATTGTCGGTCACTACTAGAGGCGCATGTCCGTTCTTTATTTTCTCCTTGTTTTGGAGTAGTTGGTTTCTGGGTATCCTGGTGGCTCTGGTTTAAAAATATACATGTGTATATTTTACACTCGCAAAAACATGTGCAACTGCAGTCATGTGAAGAAGCTCCAAGGGTCATAACATTTACTTAGGAGCTATTTATGTTTTCGCCTGGTAGGATGCTAAGGGGATGTACAACCAGCATTGCTACAGAATAGATTATGTTCAGCAGGTGCACATTTCATCTACTCTTACGTCTTGTAGCTGTATATTCTCTCAGGTGTTTGTGCATATTGACATGCTAGCCGATGTTGGCGGTCATTGTATGCCTCTGCGAATGCCGTCATACCCATTTCCTGTATATATATTTTTCCACCTACCGGTTGGGTATGTGATTGACAAGCAGCACTATTTACGGGGATATGTAACCACAATATCTTTATCCTCTGGGGAAGCTACTGTATACAGTGATACACATGGGGTAACTCATCTACAACCCTGTTTTTTCTTAACATCTTCTATCTTTGGCTCCCTGGAAGCACCCCTTGTTTGGTATCATGGCTATCTATGTCGGTTACCTTATACTCTATTTCATTGGTGATATACAGTATTTGAAGCACTTTATGTATTCTTCTTTGGAAGACACTATTAGATGTATGTTTAATTATCTATATGCATTTTTTTTATATTTCATGTATTTATTATTATGCAGTTACGATCAGCTATTAGTGGAATAATGAGTTTGTGTAGGGATTGGGCCAATTTCATCAAAATCATTGAGAATTGGGACGGACGATTCCGACTTCTGTTAAAGTCAATGGAAGGAAAATATCAAGTTCACTAATTTGCCCTCCAGAAGGTTCTCAATTCTGCCAAAGTCCCTCAAATTGCATGGGAATGCAGCCATACATCTGGGAGACACTGTACTCTTCCAAAAAATTGGTAAAAATAGTGTACAGTGTAGGAGTCACTCGTAGCACAAGGGTGTCATGGAAAACAAAAAAAGGTCCACATAGGGTCTCCTAGATCAAAAATTAAACCAAGGGAGACAGCAGGCGTACAGTTTGTTTTTAAAAGTAATTTCATAAATTTTTAATGGACAAATTCTACCAGGTGAACAGACCCCCTGGCCTTTCTTAGGCCTTCTCCAAGGAAAAGATGTAAAGCTAACAAAAGTTATGCTAAGAAAGACAATAGTTGTGGTGTTTATTTTAAAAGCAATGTCATAACATTTGCAAAGGGCAATTTCAGCTAGATGAATAGAACACCCAAGCTCGGACCTTCTCCGTGGGAAAGCTGTGTAGCGGAGGAGGAGTGATGAGGAGGAGGAAACATGGCGAAAGCAGGAGAAAGAGAGCAGCAGCACATTCAGCAACAACACCTTGAGGGCCCAGTGTACTACTCATGGAAAATGAGAGCTGTAGCTCCGTATTTACGTATGCAATGACCCAGACTTATCACTATAAAAAGAATGAATATAGTTTATTTTACTGTATGAGGGTGGACACCCACTTGCGATTTTTTTCCCCTGCGATGCAACAGCAATGATTATGAAACCAATGATTTTCAATGGTTTCATACTCATTTGCGATGTTTCAGCAGAGCTTTGCAGAGAAGAAATCTGCAATATCACTAGCAGCGCTAGCCCCATTGAAAACATAGGGAGTATATCGCAGACTTCTTCCACAGCTGTGACAGCTGTTACAGGAGTTTCCTTCATCCCTGTGGGGACTGCGGGGATGAAGGAATCATCTGCCACAGCTGTGGCAGAAGTCCAGGATGCTATCCCATTGCTTTCAATGGGGTCAGCGCTGCTGCCGGTCCCATTGAAAGCAGTGGTTTTGTGGCAACCCCCGCAGCATGATTTTCGGGGAAGGGATTGAAATATAAGCCCTTCCCTGAAAATCATCCCCAGCTGGTTAAAAAAAACAAAAAAAAATATTTACTCACCTCTCCGCCGCTCAGATGTGTCCTCCAGCACAGCCCTTTTAGGAGGTGGGGATTTTTAAATCCCCGCCTGCTGAAAGTGCTGGACAGCAGTGCAGAGGAGCCAGCTGGAGGATGATCTGAGTGGCAGAGAGGTGAGTAAAGATTTTGTTTTTTTTTTTAACCAGCTAGGGATGATTTTCAGGGAAGGGCTTATATTTCAAGCCCTTCCCCAAAAATCATGCTGTGGGGGTTGCCACAAAACTAGTGCTTCAGCACTGACCCCATTGAAAGCAATGGAATAGCATCCTGGACTTCTGTCACAGCTGTGGCAGATGATTCCTTCATCCCCGCAGTCCCTGCCATAGTCCTCTTGCCACAGCTGTCACAGATGCGGCAGAAATCCGTGATATTCTCCCTATGTTTTCAATGGGGCTAGCGCTGCTGCCGCTGGCCCCATTGAAAACACTGGCGATATCACAGCATTTTTTTGCGCTGCAAGGCGAGTGTTTTCACTCGCTCTCACAGCACAAGAAATAAAAACGCCAGTGGGTGTGAGCCCTGAATGTCACTTTAATTAACATTTGCTTGAGAAGGAATTTGGTGATTGGAGGACCAACAACTCGTAGTTAGAGGATAGAGTAGGCCTCTGCCTAGTCCCAGGACTCCGCTCATACAAGGACCTAGAATTTATACATAACTCGACTCCATTTCTAGAATAGTCATTCAGCTGTTACTGAGAAGAGAAAGAGGGAAGCAAGTTCAGTGAGTTAGAGATATATAAGTGAATAGTGCAGTGAGAAGGAAGGATGTAGTTAAGAACACAGAAAGATAGAGAGAAGATGCTAGATACTATGCAAGTATAGAGAGCGGTATCTCCAGCCACCAAACTCCGGATTGCTGTGCATGGGAATTGGTCCTGTATTGGATGCTGCAGTATTTTCTTGAATCTACAAATAAAAGTGAGCTTCACTTGTTTCACTTGTTTAACCTTTACCCCGACACCTGGAGCTCCTTCTCATTAGAAACACCTGCACTATGCCATGTACTGCACCGCCCTCCTGGGGAAGGGACTACAACCCCAACAATTCAAAAACTTTGTTCGTAGCACAACCACGCTGCCCCTCATTCTGGCCTCCTGTGACCAGCATCACAAACTACTACCACCACCATCATAATAATAATAATAATCTTTATTTGTATAGCGCCAACTTATTCCGCAGCGCTGCTATTCCACCTATTTTTTCCCCATTTTCACCTGTAGTGAAGTGGAGTCAGGATTTATAGTTACCGTGACCCATAGCTGATCCCCAACATCCTGCTCGCTGCACATATTGACATGTTTTTAATTTGAGGGGAAAGTAGGAGGAGGAAACATCGTAGAAGCCGAAAGGGAGTGTAGCAGTACCACCACCACCAACATCAACACCTTGAGGGGATACTGTTGTATCTTGTCTCCATCAAAAGAATGGGTGGAAACAAGCTGCACGCCCACAAGCAATGCCCACAACTTGATTGGCTGGGCTGGAGAATGGGTTTTTATTATGTGCCACTGACCACACGGTTGATCTTCGTTTGTGCCCTTACATGCTTCTGCACTAGACTGCGCTGGAGCAGGGATGGGAAAAGAAGGCAGAGCCCCGGGGGTAGTGACACTCCTCCGCTCTCCCTTGGCCCCTTCCCAGCTCCTGTGGTGTCAGTTTCCTCGATGCCGTCATATATTGCAAGCATTATGCGATGCTGGCGAGGAGACTGACAGCGGGTGACCAACTTCGCCGGAGCAGGGACGGGAGAAGCCAGAGTGCCAAGGGCAGTGACAGTGGGGGAATGCAGTGGAGGGGGGAATTACAGCGCTGACACCAGCAGGGAAGGTCGCCGGGGGAAGTATCACTGTAGATATACGAGCCCACTGTGGTTCCGGCTTGAGGGGTTGCCGCCCAGTTACATTGACAGTGCGGGAATACAATGCATGAGGAGGAGAAGCAAGAGGAGGAGGGGGGGGGGGGGGACTTACACTGCCATAGCTGAAAGGAAAATAGATCACCAGGGGAATTATGACAGTGGAGCTAGGAGCACAGACCAGCGGATTCTTCGGCCCAGCCAATGAAATTATGGGCATTGGTTGTGGGCATGCAGCTTGTTTCCACCCATTCTTCTAGTGGGGACAAGATACAAGAGCACCCCTTGAGGGCACAGTGTGGTCTTTGATATACATCTATGCTCAGCCATATTGTAACACCACAATTAACTTACGGTCCATATGGCCAGAGGCCTAGTTCTTCTCACATGACACCAACACTCTAACTGGACACTCAGGATGATATGCCACAGAAATAACGGAGACAAGTCCAGTGATATTTTAGTAATCTGAAAGTGAAATTTGCAGTAAAACTTGGATAACAGTTCTCTGAAAACGTATTTGCAGCAAGTACAGCAAAATGCAACAATAAACAGGCAATTTGAGTACAACAAGAAGCTGTAGCAGTATTGAATTGGTGATACGCTGACTTCAAGGCTCTCTCCCTGACTTTCCTGTAGATTGGTTTACCTAGACAGTTTCCCCGCTAGTGGATTAAGATGAATAATTGAGTTGAATTTGAATGAAGGATTGATGAAGCAGAGGGACAAGCAGCTGTAATGCTAATCCTGGCTTTGACTTCACCGGGTAGCTATATAACTCACTGTTTGTAGAAGAGGGAACTCAGAAAGGTTCTTCTTTTTCCTGCACTGTGGGATTCCAAGGGAGGGGATTTTCACCTCACTCCACCTTGGGTGACAAAATGTGCTGTAACAGATTCCTCCTCTCTGACAACTGAACCCTCTCCTTTTTCACGCTTGGCTGAGTCTGACTAAGTGCTCCCTGTTACTTTCTTTTATCACCTATCTTTCCTTCCTGCACTTCTGAACTCCTCCCACTCTTGCATAGGGACTTGTATGTTTGTTTCCCACCCTTGGGGCTCTGCACCAGTGAAATTAAACCTGACTGTCAGCCAATGAGAGACCAGCTGATATCAAGGTTGAGCTTTAGGCTCAGGTTCTTTCCCACAGATGGCATCTTCTGTCTCCATGGACAACATACAGACAGGTGAGACAGGACAAGTGTGCTGTGAGTGTTCTGTAGAACCCACTGGGTCACTACAGCTCCCCCCTACTTAAAAACACAGCTGCCCTGTGCTGTACTGAGCTGCGAGGGGTGGTAAGGTGTGCCTACTAGGTATGAGTGACAGTACATAAGTTGGAGTTTTGCTAGTTTAAGTGGTTTGGTTGGGTAAGGATGGAATCCTAATTTCCAGCTTGCTATGGGGCACTTACATAGCTCTTCTCCTTATTGGGGAGTAGATTTGATGATTCCCTATTCTTCTTCTTCTGAATTTGTAGTTGAAGCAGGCTGGGCAAGGCAAATTTTAAGGCGATTACGGTGGACAACTTGAATCTTTCCATCAGGATGGGCCATACGGTATAGTCCTTTTTCTGGGGATAATGCTGTGGTTACTGTATAGGAAGTGAGTTCCCAATGGGTGTCTAATTTTCCGGTACAGTGTTTTTTTTTCAACCAGACCCGTCTCCAATTTGTAGGTCTGATACATGGGCATGTTTGTCAAAATCACAAGCTTATTTTTCTCTTTTCTCTTCCAAGTGGGTGTCAACAATTTCTTGGGCCTACTTGAGTCTTCTTTAGTGGTCCTTGATCCAGTCAGATTTTGGCATTGGGTTGTGATCATCAGCTGCTTGGATTCCTAGTTTTAGTTCAGAGGGTAACCTTCCTTGGCAGCTAAGCATCAAATAGTAAGGGGTGTATCCTGTGGAACAGTGTGAGGTATTGTTATATGTGTAGATTCATTCAGGTAATAATGTGGGACAATATTCTCTTTGTTTAGTTGGGATGGTTCTGAGCAACTCTAGTATGGTCTGATTGGCTTCTTCATAGAGTCTATTTCCGTGAGGGTGATAAGCAGCGGTACGACGCTTCTTACGTTTATAGGTGGCACATAATTCTTGGAAGAGTTGTGACTCAAAAGTGGGGCCTCTATCACATAGTATTTGGTCAGGGCATCCATAACTGAGGATGAAATGCTCCCAAGCGATGGCAGGAGGGGTTCTGGTGGTGAGATTTTTGACAGGGATAGCAACTGTAAACTTGGTGTAGTGGTCAATTAAAGTGAGTACATAGCTATACCTGGACTTACTGGGTTCAATCAATGGCGAGGATTTCCAAGGACATGGTGGTGACAATGGGGTGCAATGTGGCTTTTTGGTGATTTTGGTTTCACAGATGGTGCATTCTTGGCACCACTTCTCAATATCATCTCTCATAACAATCCTATAGAACCGTTGACAAATGACAGCTTCTGTTTTGTGGACTCTAAAGTGTCCGGACTGGTCATAGTATGAAAGTAGGACCTGATTGGCATCTCTGCAGTGAATTACTATTTGGTGTAGATGATGGCCAGATGCAGGGTCAATTGAACTTCTGTAAATGATATTTTTCTTCTGAAACAGCCTTTTCCTCTGTCTCCAGAATCGCTGTAGCTCGGGTCCATGGATTTGCGCTATACGTTTTTGGGATGGCTCCTGTGAGTAAATGTTCTTGTAGATCTCCAAAGGTCCTACTGTCTTGTTGCAGTAAGAACCATTTTTTAAAGCGTTTTCTGTTTCTTATGGGTGATTAGAGAAACTAGTCTGGCCACTCTGGTGGGCTTGCTGTAGGGTAAAGTCTGGCATCTCAATGTCTTCCCAGGTGTCATCTTCAGGGAATTGAGCGTCAGCATTTGTGTTGCTCTTTCCTGTGCGGTATTTTACTTGGAAGGTAAAATTGGCTAGGCGGGATAACCATATTTTCTCCAATGCCCCTGGTTTTACAGGGTTCAGATGGGCAACTGGGTTGTTATATGTATATGCGGCAAAGGTGGCAACAGCCAGATAATCTTTGAAGTTTTCAGTCACAGACTAGTGCAAGAAGTTCTAGCTTGAAGGAGCTATAATTTTGATCATTTCTTTCAGCACCTTTTAGTGAGCGGCTAGCATAAGCGACTACCCTTTCCTTGCCTCTTGCACATGGCTAAGCACTGTGCCTAGGCCCTTAAAGCTAGCATCTGTATAGAGATTGAACAGGAGCGTATAATCAGAAGAGGCAAGAATGGGGGGGAGTAGTTAGTTTCTCTGTTAAGACCTGGAAGGCCTGCTCTTGCTCTTCTTCACAGTTTATAGCAATGGGTCTACTAAAAGTCTCTTTTGGATGCCCGCGCAAAACTTTTTGTAATGGGGCCGCGATCTGCGCAAACTTGGGAATGAAGCGCCTGTAATACCCCACAATCCCCAGAAAGCTCATGATAACTTTTAAGGTTTTAGGAGTAGGCCAATTCTTTACAGCATTCACCTCATCAGGATCTGGGTATACCCCCTTGGCACTGCCAATGTGTCTGAGATTATGCACTTTAGTTTGTAGCAGATGACATTTAGATAGCTTTATTTTCAAGCCATGATCAATGAGAGTCTGAAACACTTCACTGAGGTGTTGAGTATGCTCCTCATAGGTTTTGGAGAAAATGATTACATCATCTAGATACAACAGGACAGATTCAAAAGTTTTATGGCCTAAGCACCTCTCCATAAGTCTTTTGAAGGTGCCAGGGGCATTGCAGAGGCCGAAGGGCATGCAGTTGAACTCAAATAGCCCAATAGGGGTGCTGAAGGCATTTTTTTCCCTATCTGCCTCACTCATGGGTACCTGCAAATATCCACTTGTCTGATCCAGAGTGGAAAAATATGCAGCAGAACCCAGGGCCATAAGAGACTCCTCAGTACGAGGGAGAGCATAGGCATCTTTGTGTGTCACACTGTTCAGCTTCCTGTAATCCACACAGAAGCAGATGCCTCCATCCTTTTTCTTTACAAGTACTATGGGAGCGGCCCAGGGACTATGGCTCCCCCGGATAATATTATAATCATTCATTTCTTGGATCATATTCTTGACTTGTTGATATGAGGAAGACAGGATAGGCCTATATCTCTCCTTAATTGGCACGTGGTCATTGGTTGGAATAGAGTGGCAGAGGTCCTTGGCTGGCCAAAATCAAGGCTATGTCGGCTAAAAGCATCTTTCTTTTTCAGAGCCACATTTTTTATTTTCTGCACCTGATCAGGGGATGTCTGAGTATCCCCAATATGTAGCTCAGAGAGCCAGGAGTAAGCCAGAGTGGAATCTGCCTGTACAACTAAGCTCCTTGCAACACACTGTCAGTCTCACCCTCAAACACACTGGAGCCACAGCAGCATATGTATTCAGCTGTGCAGGGACACTTCCAATATTGATGAGGCAGACCAGCACCTTCCCATTGGTCACTGTAGTCAGGCTCCGGGCAGACAGTAGATATGGGTGACCATCTATGGGGATGGGCTCTACTATTGCCTCATAAGCACGTGTTTGGCACCAGAAGACAAATTCAGACTCCGGGGGGGACTAAAACCGGTCTGATGTCTTTCACGCGGGCTCTTCACACATGGCCGTGGGGATTGGCAAACTGCTGCTGAGCTCATAAGGCTTTTATAGTGGTTTTTAACACAGCTTGCTGGGCCTGGGATGCTGTGGACACATTACTCTGTAGCACTTCTAGCATCTCCGAATAGTAGTTCTTTAGTATATTCCTGCCCAGCATGATGATTGGTGCATTCTTGTCAGGCTCATCTGCCACTAGTATTCCTTGCTGGTGTACCTCCGCTTTCCCAGTACCCCACTATAGGTACGGGCAGGTCATTGCTCGCCACAACATTAATTGTTTAGGCTGACAGCTGAGAACTTAAGGGGACCAGTACTTTTCAAGGCCACATTTACGGTTGGTGGTGACTTGTGAACTGGGTATCAATGAGTGCAGGCAGGGGCATACCATCTACATACAGCATAATTTCTGGTCGGGGGCCTACATATTTAGCAATGCCTTTTGCGGCGTGTGGACCTATTGTCTGTCCTCCCGGGGTGTGGTCCTTCTGCCCAGGGGTAGCTTCTTTCAATGGTAGCATGTATTGATATCATGTCCATTTTGGCATAAATGTTCACAAAATGGCCGCGAGGGGCGTGGATAACCTCTGGCCGGCCAATGTGGTCCTGGTGGTAACTGGGCTCGGGTGGTAACGGCTGAGGTATTGGACGTGGGCTTTCTAGCTTGCTGACTTTCTGACACAGCGCGGCAATGCTACGGGTCAGCTCCATCAGCTGTTTCTGCATTTCTAGCAGTGGAGCAGACATATCACCGCTAGATTGCTCCGCCTGTCTGTACACGTCACTCTTGCGGAGGCAGGGCAAGCTCTCATCACTCAACACATTCCTCCCTGTCTTAAGCCCCTCCCCCTTAACGGTCTGGGGCTCCTCCCCTTATCGATCTGGGGCTCCTCCCCTCAACGATCTGGGGCTCCTTCTCCTCAGTGGTCTCGGGTTCCGTACCCAGAATAGTAATGGCCAGTTCTTTGAATTACAGAAACGTGTATCGGGGTGCTGCACCGACAGCATCCTCAGCTGGCTCCTGAGAGTCTCTGTTAATGAGCCCTCAATAAACTGTTCCCTAAGAGCCTGGTCTGCATCAGCTGCCTCCTTAGGGTCAGCTCTTACTACGGCCTTCATGTCCTTCTGCAGGGACAGTGCATACTCTCCTAGGGTCTCCCCCACTTTTTGTCTTTTATTTAAAAAATGCTTCTTTATTTCTGTTTGTCAGCCTGTCCATAATATCTTCTACTGTCTTTTTGTACTTTTGTGGCTATGTTTTGACTTCTCTGGTAGTGGGACCTTCTAGTTGGCCTATGGGAATTTCCACTTTCTGTTTCATGGCTGGTGCAGCAGCATTAACTGGCACAGAAACGTCTGCAGGGTCATCGATGGGGTCTCCCACAACCGACATCTTATGATTGTAAGGCACAGAAGGAAGTATCCTGTTCATAGGACGCCAAGATTTGGGGGTTGTAACGCCCCAATGAACTTACTGTCCATATGGCCAGAGGCCTAGTCCTTGTCACGTAACGCCAACACTCTAACTGCATGCTCAGGATGATATGCCGCAGAAATAATGGAGACAAGTCCAGTGACAGATTAGTAATCTGAGAGTGTGCAGATTTGCTAAATTCGAAATTTGCAGTAAAACTTGGATAACAGTTCTCTGAAAACGTATTTGCAGCAAGTACAGCAAAATGCAACAATAAACAGGCAATTTGAGTACAACAAGAAGCTGTAGCAGTATTGAGTTGATGATACGCTGACTTCAAGGCTCTCTCCCTTACTTTCCTGTAGATTGGCTTACCTAGACAGTTGAATTTGAATGAAGGATTGATGAAGCAGAGGGACAAGCAGCTGTAATGCTAATCCTGGCTTTGACTTCACCGGGTAGCTATATAACTCACTGTTTGTAGAAGAGGGAACTCAGAAAGGTTCTTCTTTTTCCTGCACTGTGGGATTCCAAGGGAGGGGATTTTCACCTCACTCCACCTTGGGTGACAAAATGTGCTGTAACAGATTCCTCCTCTCCGACAACTGAACCCTCTCCTTTTTCACGCTTGGCTGAGTCTGACTAAGTGCTCCCTGTTACTCTCTTTTATCACCTATCTTTCCTTCCCGCACTTCTGAACTCCTCCCACTCTTGCATAGGGACTTGTATGTTTGTTTCCCACCCTTGGGCTCTGCACCAATGAAATTAAACTGACTGTCAGCCAATGAGAGACCAGCTGATATCAAGGTTGCGCTCTAGGCTTAGAGCAGGAGGGGAGACACAGGGTGTCTCAGACAGCACCCTCTGTATTCATGGATGACATAAAGACAGGTGAGCCAAGACAAGTGTGCTGTGAGTGTTCTGAAGGACCCACTAGGCCACTACAATATGTAAGTAAGCATTGCCAGCGTGCCAACTAATCAGTGGGATCTGCCATGAGGTTGCAGAAGTCAGGTAAAATCCATGCCTGGTTCATTTTTATAAACGTCAGGCGATCCACATTGTGAACAGGCGATGTGTCTGTAAGTTTACTCACTCCCAACTGCTGAGCACCCTGTCTGATAGCACGCTGGCAGTGGGCAGGATAGCACCTCTAAAGCATGTTGTGCAACCTGTAGCCACTCATCCAGCGTGGACACCCAGAAGTCAAAGGGGCCAACACCATGTCTGAGTACTTCCACGAGGGCTGACATACACTTGGACCATCATGGATAAGTGCTGCCTGTGACTGTCAGTCCTTCCCTGTGCTGTTGCTGCAGGTTGCGATAGTCTGAAAAGACTATGCCACACCTCTGTTAGACTTCTCCTGCTACCGATGCCAGTGCTGCTGTGGCCCCTTCCTGCTTATCCACAATGAGCCGCAGAGCTGCAAGCCATTGCGGATGCATACCCATGGCCAGGAGAAAATGCCCTGCTTAAGCTGTTTATCAGTCTGTGTTGTTAGTGCTGCATTTTGAAATCCCTCTCAACTGCTGGAATGAGATTTGTCATTTTGGCAATGTAGGGGGATCAACAAAGGGTGGTGTTGCAGCAGTGCTGAGATCACTGCCGGATTGACTAAGTCTGGTGTCGGTTTCAGACTTGGTTCTGCACCTAAGGTGCTGTGAATTGCCAGTTGCTCGCTGTCTGAGCTGGTAGTCAGTGGCTCCCATGGACAGCATGGTCTCTGCTGTGACGTGAACAGAGGACGGCTCCATGTGCTGTGGCTTCATCACCAGCTAAGTGTGGTGTTTCATTTGTGTTTCCTTTTGGGGTTTACTTTGTCCTTTATTTTGTTAGCCAAGTAGGGTTTTTTTTAGGTCCAGGGAATGAGTGCAGGCCTGCATCTATCGAAGCGATCAGTCTGTCGTGTTAGGCAGGGCCCTTTCCCTTGTCGTCACGTATTTAGGGAAAGACTTCCCGTTTATTTTGTGTTTATTTCAGTTGCTGCACTTCGGGCTATTATTGTGCATAATTACAGGTGCTGGACCAGCACGTGATTTGCAGACGTAACAGGTGGCCACTCAGTAATGATCTGATGTTTTGATGTGGGCTATGCGAAAGTCCTTCTGCAAGTGTAATGGCCCAGAGTTAATAGGGCCCCTCCGTAATGTCAAATGTGTGTCTTGTGCAATGGTATTGTCAGTGTCTTTGATGTTGTATGCATTTGATGTGTATTGCACCTCTCCAGCACTGAATGGGTTAACATCTGGGTTATGTCTGGGAAATGTATTTTGTTTTATGTCACGTGACTGTGTTTTATATATATGTTGGTGAGGATGCTAGAGAGAGGGTCTTGAGTTTGGAGTCTGTTGGAGTGAGTCTTGCAAGTGAGACACACAGACACTGTCTGGTCTGTGTGGTCCAGAATGCAAGAGGCGGGATGATAGTCTGAAGCCTGTCCTGGGCCCACACTACCCAGGATGTGCCAGTGCTGTTATTCGTACTGTGAGTGAGAGAGAAAGAGAAAGAGAGAGAGAGAGAGAGAGAGAGAGAGAAGAAGGACACTAAAAGAGTGAGTGATGACCAGTAGAGAGTAAGAGAGAGAGAGAGAGAGAGTTGGCCGGAGAAGTATCTCACAGATAACTGGGACTGTGGATTGTCTGGATTACGCCGAGAAAGCCTCCCTGTCACACCACCTTCTGAGCATGTAAAGTGTTTCTGAACTGTTACTGGTGTTTATTGAAAATAAGTAAACCGACATTACTGACCTTCCCGGTTTGTCCAGAAAGTTATCTCTGTGCGTGGACTACTTTATTTTCACTACAAGATTCACCGCAGAGGAAGGAACGGTGGCATCACAAGTGACCACGGACTGTAAGGTAACCACTAGTTACCCCTTTTCTTTTAACCTACCCCCGGCAGTAACTTGGACGGGTCCTGAGCTACCCTCAGGGAAGGAGATGTTAAAGCAACTGTGACAGAAATCCTTTATCTACCCCGCCATCTCCTCGGCTGTGAGCTCGCTCCTTGGATGCTGCACAAGCATTGCAATATAAAAGCACTCATATGCCTTAAAGTGCCAAAGGGTGATGGCCCACATTCTTTGGGATCAGGCCTAAGAGTGTCCTCTGACTGGTGAATGGTTCATGTAAAATAGCTGGGGTTAGTGATGGAAATAAGGAACATTGTGTAGCCCCCTTCCCTGCCCTCTGTGACACAGAGTGTTAAGGCAGCAGAAATGCAGTCTTAAGCTCTCACTCATGATCTGAAGGTTGGTTCAGGTAGCCAGCTCAAGGTTGACTCAGCCTTTCATCCTTCCAAGGTTGGTTAAATGAGTACCCAGCTTGCGGGGGAGAAAAAGATAACTGGGGAAGGCAATGGCAAGCCACCCCATAAAAACAGTTTGCCAAGAAAACGTCCCAATGTGACATCACCCTAGGAGTCAGTCATGACTCGGTGCTTGCACCAGGGGACTTTACCTTACCTCTCCTGCCTCTGAACCTATAATATCCCCCTTGTCTTCCTCCTCTATACTTTTCATATGGGTGGAAAAACATGGTGGAGAAAATGGCCCCCCTTTCTTTCCCAAAGCCTGTGGTTTTGAGTAATAGCAGACTGGTCAGACATTTAGGTTATTAGTATCCCTCCCTCCTCCTCCTGTGACAACTCCCATTGTCCCTGATGTTCTGAGCAACAATGGCAGACAATGAGGATGTGCAGTGTCCAAGGAGCGGGTCCCAGCCCAAGAGACAGCAGGGTAGAGTTTTAGGCCTTGTAATGGTGGCCAAGGGGCTGAGGAAGGCTATTAAATAGATTAACACACTGGTGCTTTACCTTAGTCCTTTTGTCACTTGTGAGGCCACCATTCCATCCTTTGCAGTGAATCCAATTGTTAACAATAAAGAGTCCACACACAGGGATTTAACTTTCAGAGCCAAAGCGGGAATGGTCAGTGAAGCTCATTTACTGGAAGTAACTTTGTACAGTTCAGCAATACACATCAGCAGGGAAGTAGTACAAGACACAAAGTGGTGTGACAGGGAGGATTCACAGGCTTACAGATGAGCCCACAGTCTAGTTATCTGTGGGGTTCTGTTCCTGGCCACTCTCCTCTCTCCAGCTCTCTACCGGTCATCACTCACATTTGGAAAGTGGGTACGCTACATGGCGGCTCCTCATTCTCTCTCTGTTCTTTCCATCCATCAACACAAAGGTCTGGGTACATTGGGCCCAGGGCATTCACAAGGCATCCGCTGGGCCTCTTCCATCCTGGTTGTCCTCTAAGGACTGAGCAAAGTCTCTCCTACTCAAAAGCGGTACATTCCAACTTCAGTCAACTCTCAGGCTGCATGTCCTAACTGCATGGGTCTTGCAGGCATTTTCCCTTGCATCCACCTTGCAAATACATATATATCAAACATGATCATGTGACAGACAACAAGATACTTTTCCAGACATAACTCAGACGTTAGCCCATTCAGTGCTGCAGAGGTGCAATACATGTCAAATTCATACAACACAAAGACACTGACAATACAGTAAGCACAAGAAAAATGCATTCATACTCCAGAGTGGATGAGTCCCAGTGCTCTGCTCACTAGTCAATCATCTGTGCAGTCATGGAGTATGCAAGGCATAACCTTAAGGGCTCCCACCCACTAGCGTTTTTTTCTCCACTGCGTTGCGAGAGTGTTACTATGCAGGGCGGCGCGGGGTCCCGCGGTCGGCGCACGCCACTCCGGCGTCGGCTCCGACGTCGGCTCCGGCGTCCTGGAGCTCCGGGGTCGGGGCCCTCCCGGCGACGTGGGGCGGCCGGTGTGCGGCGGCGTGGGCGTGTCTGCCCGTAGGGTGCCGCCCGCACTCCTCCACCTTTCTTATGCAGCAGTGGGGGAGTTGGCTCCTCCCAATCTCCGCCCCTGGCCGGAACCCTGTAGTTATAAGGCTGAGCTCACTGCCAGTTATGGGTTCTGTCTGCTGCTAGTCTGTCCTGTTTGTTGGTTCCCCTCAGTCAGCTCGCTAGGTTGCTAGTCAGTTTCGTTCCCAAGCTTTGTCTTAGCTTACTTTGTCTGTTTGGTAACTCCATCTGCCTTCCTTGTCGGCACTCTGTCCCCCGGTAGTTAGTTCCATCTAGGTAGTCGCCAGGTCCCTAGCCAGAGTAGGGACCGCCGCCGAGTTGTCCGCCTGGGGTTAGCCGGGTCGAGGCAAGTAGGCAGGGACAGTGGGGTGCGGTAAGTTCAGGGCACCCCATCTGGCGCTTGGGGGTCAGAGTGCCGTAACATAATAACTGGCCCTTTAAACTGTTTTTTCCATGGAGGCGATCAGCTGCAAGCCCTGGTGCCGGTGCTCCAGGATTTATCCGCTCGTATGGCAGCCCAGGAGCAGCGGGGGGTGTCGCAGGGTCCGGATGCCTCAACCAGTTCTGAACCCAAGTGCCCTCTTCCCGAGGTGTTTGCTGGGAAGAGAAACAAGTTTTTTGTTTTCCAACAAGCTTGCCGCTTGTTTTTTCGGATGCGTCCCCGCTCTTCCGGGTCGGAGGCCCAGAGGGTCAGGCTTATAATGCCCTGCTGCGGGGCTTTTTCCATTCCCGAGGGTTCCCCCTGCCTACAGTCGGTGGACTCCTTTTTTCAGGAACTCGGGGGTATCTTTGATGAACCGGACCGAGTGGGGTTGGCAGTTTCTCGGCTGTTGGCGTTGCATCAGGGGTCGCTTTGTGTGGAGGATTATTGCTCTAACTTCAGACGCTCTGCGGGGGATACAGCATGGAATGATAGCGCTCTGAAAGACGTTTTTCTGCAGGGCCTCTCGGGCGCGGTTAAAGACCTGTTAATTTCCCATCCCATTCCCGGGTCCTTAAAGGAGGCTATGGAGCTAGCGGTGAAGGCTGATAGGAGGCTCAGGGCTGGGAAGCAAGATAGACAGGCCCGTAGAGAGCGGGAGGTCGTTTGTCCTGTTCCCCCTTCTTCATTACCAGTCTCTGTTCCCGAGCCAATGGAGGTGGATCCGCTGGACCCCAAGGAGTGACGCCGGATTCATTTATTGCATCATCTCTGCCTCTACTGCGGGAAAGCTGGACATCGGGTGATAACCTGCCCCCTGAAGCTTCAGCGCCCACAGTCTGAACCGGCGGAAGAACTCCAAGTCCTAGGCGATTGCAGGGAGGGTCGCCTAGGACTACAGGTACTTCCTAAACTTCTGGTATCTTGTCAGGTTAGATTCCGGAACTTTTCCCGCCCAGGGCAGGCGTTTATTGATTTCGAAGCAGCCGCTAACCTGATAAGCATGCGTTTCGTTAGGCCCCTGATGGCTGAATTTGTGGCACTGAAGACGCCAATTCGTTTTACTAGCATTGATGCTACCCCTCTTGTTACGGGCTTGGTAAGATGGAGGACCCCAGTGTTACAGTTCACGGTGGGGGGTCTCCACTTGGAAGATCTATCATTCCTGGTGATGGAGAAAATGTCGGTAGACATGGTACTAGGGATGCCGTGGTTGGCGTTGCACAACCCCCAATTCAATTGGACCACCCGGGAACTGACTCATTGGGGACCAGCCTGCCATAGCCATCTTGCTCCTCTTCCTCTCTGCTCAGTAGATACCGCGCTCAGCCTTCAGAGTGCTCAGCAGGACGCTCCACCAGGGGTTCCCGAGGGCAGATGGTTTGTGCCCGAATCGTTACGTTTCACGGTTATTGAAGAGTCCCACTCGTCAGTTTTCACGGGTCATCCGGGAGTGCAAGGGACTCTGGATCTCTGCTCCAGGCTCTACTGGTGGCCTGGCATGTCTCGTCAGATATGTGACTTCGTAAGGGGGTGCTCTGTTTGCGCTCACGGAAAGAGTCGCCGGCGGCGTCCGGAGGGTCCCCTGCGACCGTTGCCCCGTGCCGTCGCGCCCCCGGTCGTACCTTTCGGCGGATTTTGTTACCGACTTGCCAGAATCACAAGGGCATCCCCATGTTCTGACTCCTCTTCCTACCCCGTCTGCCTGTCCTACAGCTGATGTCACCACCGAGGTGCTGCAGGGGGGATGGAAGGAAGTGCAAAAGAATCTAGAATTAGTGGGGTCTCGCATGCAGCTGCGCAGTGGGAGAAGCCTCTCAGCTTCTGAACCTTACAAGGTGGGTCAGAAGATGTATCTGTCCTCCAGGAACCTAAGGCTGAAGGTCCCGTCCTTAAAGCTTGCGCCGCGCTTTGTAGGGCCTTTTACTATTACACGTGTAATTAACCCGCTCGCCTACGAACTTGAGTTGCCAGCCACGTGGAAAGTGCAGGGGGTTTTCCACAAGTCCTTGTTGAAACCCTTTGTCCCTTCGGTTGAAAGCAATGGGATAGCATGCCGCTGACTTCTGCCACAGCTGTGACAGACCGCGGCACTGCTGCCAATCCCATTGAAAGCAATGGGATAGCATGCCGCTGACTTCTGCAACAGCTGTGACAGCTGTCACAGCTGTGACAGAGGGTTCCTTCATCCCCGCGGGGATGAAGGAAACTCCTGCCACAGCTGTGGCAGAAGTCAGCGGCATTCTCCATATCTTTTCAATGGGGCTAGCGCTGCTGCCGCTGGCCCCATTGAAAAGACTGGCGATGTCCCAGCGATATCCCAACGATTTTGGGATATCTGCCTGCGTTTTTTTTGCTCTGCGATGTGAGACTTTAACTTTAGAATCGCATCGCAGTGGAGAAAAAAACACCAGTGTGTGGGAGCCCTAACACTTACTCCCTCTCTGGTCACTACTTAGAGCTCACCCATCCCTGCATTCTCAGACTACCAAAGACGTCACTTTCCATTGAAAGTATTAATTTATGACAGTGTGTGAAGAAGTGGTATGGCCATACCTATTTGAGACAAGTGTTGCTAGGATGGACATAATCCAGGATGCACTAGCATTAGCTATGGGGCACTTACATAACTCTTCTCCCCCAAAACAAAAAGAGAATACATCACTGTAACTATACAATAGAATAGAAGAGAGCGACTGGCAGGATTAAATAACACGAGGCAAGTGGAATGACCATCACTTCCCCTGAAAAACCACATGAAGGGTGGTAGCCATAAGCAATTACCCCCAGCTGAGCTGAATAGAAAAATGACAGTCTGTATCCCCTAAATCAGTTGAGACCACAGAGAGCACTGGCACATGCTAAGTGCATTAGTAGGGACATATAGATAAGAACCTTCGATTGCATTTGCATACAATCATACTGTCAGGGTCGGCTAGGAACGAAAGACTGGAAGTCCCTACAACCAACCCTCTCCCCTGTGCCTACCTACTTGCCCCCCTGGGCTAAACCCCATGGCGACAACTGGGCGGCGGTCCCTACGTATTTCTTCAGCAAAGATTTATGAAAAACCTTATGAATCCTCCATGACTCAGGTACCGCAAACTCAAAGGCTACCGGATTGATGACTCTGGTAACAGGGAAAGGTCCCACAAAACGTTGGGCTAATTTCAATGAGGAGACTTTCAATCTTAAATTCTTAGAGGATAGATACACCAACTGACCAACGGAGAAAGAATCCGAGATGGTGCGTCTATTAGCACCACCCTCTAACATAGCTCTCCTGGCCTGTTCTAAATTCCGTCGGACGTCACCCCAAATCTCTTGAAGCTTAGCAATTCTAGCATCAGCTGCGGGATTTTTAGAAACTGAAGAAGCCCCAAAGAACATCTGGGGTGATAACCCACATTACAGAAAAATGGTGAGGTACCAGATGCGGAATTGCAGTGGTTATTAATAGCAGATTCTGCCAATGCCAAAAACTCTGCTCACTGCTGTTGCCGAACGCTCACATAGAGCCTGAGATACTGAATAAGTTCTTGGTTCATGCGTTCTGTCTGCGCATTGGATTCAGGGTGAAAGGCCGTGGAGAATGATAACCCCACTCCCAAGTTCTTACAGAACGCACGCCAAAAACAGGCCACAAAATGTACCCCCCGATCCGACACTACATCATCGGGGATGCCATGTAACCGAACCACTTCTTTAATGAAAATGGATGCCAATTCAGTAGCCGACGGTAACTTCTTCAATGGAACAAAATGAGCCATTTTAGAAAAACGGTCAACTACCATCCATATTACCAAATAACATTGAGAAACGGGTAAGTCGGTAATGAAATCCATGGTCTGGATAGAACCGGTAGCAGCAGTATAGGCCCCTTAGGGCGTCTCCTAACGCTCTTCCCCCGAGCGCAGGTGGTACAGGCCTCCACAAAACTCCTGACATCCCGGGCCATCCATGGCCACCAGTACGAACGTCTGCATAATTCTAACGTACTATGGATACCCGGTTGACCCGCTAAGACTGATGTATGTACCTCCTCCAGTACCTGCAAGCGCCAGACACTGGGTACAAAAAGCTTCCCTTCAGGAAGAAAGACCGGGGCATCAGCCTGCGTTGCCACAATCTGATTGGATACGTCTGATGTCAAGGCCACCACCACTATCCCAGGTGACAAGATCCCCTCAGAGTGGGAATCCTCCTGCTCAGGAGCTCCAAAACTACGAGATAACGCATCAGCCCTAACATTCTTAGACCCTGGAATATATGTAACGACAAAATTAAAACGTGAGAAGATCAAAGCCCACCTGTCGCGCGTTTAGACGTTTGGCGGACTCTAAATATATCAAATTTTTATGACCAGATGTCCAGGGTCTCCGCAGTAGAAGCACAACCTGTTTCTTTGTCGGAAAGCCCGGCGCTCCGGTGCTGACAAGTATCCCTATTCCATCTTCTCAACCTGGTTACCGGGGGGGTGCTGCTCTTTACAGGTCGCAGTAAGTGTCTCCGGTTTAGTAACCCCTCTCATTGCTGTCTCTAATGTCTTACGCTCCGGGTGACCCAACAACAAGTCCTTTACTGACTCAGAGAGCCTGGTCAAAAATAAGTCCTTTAAGGCCCGGTCATTCCACCCGAAATTTACACAGAACTGTCGGAATTGTGAATAAAACTCCTCGGCCGTCATCTTACCCTGACGCAGGCTCAATAATTTAGAAACCGCATAACCTGCCCAATCTAGCTCATTATATATCTGACCTAAGGCAGAGAAAAAGGCATCCACCGACTGACGAGAGGGGGAATCTGATGGTAAAGAAAAAGCCCAATTCTGTGGGTCCCATCTTAGTCTGTAAATAACAATTCCAACCCTCTGATGTTCTGACCCCGAGGAGTGTGGGCGCAAACTAAAATATAGTCTACATCCCTCACAGAACACAAAAAAATGCCTTACGATCACCAGAAAAGAAGTCAGGTAGAGTCACCTTGGGTTCACAAATAGGTAAAGGTCCCTGTGATACCATTGCCGGAGTTCCTGCCATCGTCTGCTCCTGGTGCAAGAGACGAGCTGACAAGTCCTGTACCACCTCCTTCAAATTCTGGACCTGATTTATAACAGCTGTAACTGCCTCCATAATGCACAGATACTCGGGGTTCACCTTCTACCCTGAATCTTTGTATGGCCAGTGTTTCTGTCAGGGTCGGCTAGGAACGAAAGACTGGAAGTCCCTACAACCAACCCTCTCCCGTGTCCCTACCTACTTGCCCCCCTGGGCTAAACCCCAGGGCGACAACTGGGCGGCGGTCCCTACTCTGCACTGAAGGGACCCCAGAGAAAGGGAAAGGAGAGACCAACTAACCAGACCACAGACAATAATACAATACAAGGTAGGACTAAAGAGACAAATAAAAGCAATCAAATAATAGGGAACGTCAGGAGCTAGGTCAGAGCAAACTGGGTCAGAAGACAGGAACGAGCAAACTGAGCGGGTGTTACCTGGAGAACAAATAGCAAACACTGGCAGGGACTGATAGTGTCTGCGGAGCTATATACCCCAAACCCAGTCTAGGTCGGGGCAGAGCCTGGTGACACGCTGGCCGGGATTTAAAAATTCATGAATAGCTAAGAGCTATCTGTCATTGGCTGAGCACTCAGCCAATAGCTAAGCAGTAGCTGCTATTGGCTGAGCCCTCAGCCAATCTGCACAGCCCTTTCAGTAGGCTGGGCTTTTTAAATCCCCGTCTGCTGAAAGTGCTGGACAGCAGTGTCGGGGAGCCAGTCGGAGGACACGGCTGACAGCAGGAGAGGTGAGTAACTTTTTTATTATTTTTTTAACCACTTTTTTTATGATTATCGGGGAAGGGCTTATATTTCAAGCCCTTCTCTGATAATCATTCTGCAGGGCTTGTCAGAAACCACTGCTTTCAATGGGATCGGCAGCAGTGCCGGTCCCATTGAAAGCAATGGGATAGCATGCCGCTGACTTCTGCCACAGCTGTGACAGAGGGTTACTTCATCCCCGCGGTCCCCGCAGGGATGAAGGAAACTCCTGCCACAGCTGTGACAGCTGTCACAGCTGTGGCAGAAGTCAGTGGCATTCTCCATATCTTTTTACTGGGGCTAGCGCTTCTGCTGCTGGGCCCATTGAAAAGACTGGCGATGTTGCAGCGATATCCCAGTGATTTTTGGGTATCTGCCTGTGTTTTTCTCGCACTGCGATGCGAGACTTTAACTTTAGAATTGCATCGCAGTGGAGAAAAAAACGCCAGTGGGTGGGAGCCCTTAGGGTGACTACCCACTAGCGTTTTTTTCTTCAGCAGGAGTCTATGGGCTATGGGACTTGTAAAGCTAAAATCGCGATTTTGCGCGGTGGCGATTTTAACATTACAAGTCCCATAGACCCCTGCAGAAAAAAAAACACTGCGAATTTCGCAGTTAAAAAAATCGCAAGTGGGTAGGCACCCTTAGTGTGGAGAAGATGGAGGAGGCAGAGAGATTTACGGGTGCACGACCTCCACGGATGAAACTGTAAGCGTCTTTAGTGCTGAGGATGAGTACAGAGAAGGAGTTGTTTGCATGCAAGTGTCCAGTGAGTTATTGTGTGTGTAGCCAGTGTTGAGAACCTTTATTCCAGGAGAGAAAGCAAGACACAGATGACTGGACTGTGGACTTTGTATGGATGCCCCGTGTACCTCCACTGCTGCTTTGCTAAGTATTGCAATCTGTGTTGTTCAGTAAAGTGGACATCATCGACCGTTCCATGTGTGTCCAGAAAAGTACTACTTTGTGTGGGCTCTGTTTATTTTCAAGAAGAGGTGCACCAAAGGAAGGAACGGTGCCGTCACCCGTGACCAATAAGGACTTTCAGGTAACTTTGCCCAATTACCATCCCTGTTCATTTACTTTTGAACTCCTACAGTGAACGGGTCCCGTGCTACCTGGAACTGGGGAGGGGAAGGTAGAGCCACCGTGACAAGTGACCATCTCTACCCCCGCCGTCTCCTCAGCTGTGGGCCTGCTTTGGGGATGCTGCACATTCAATGTCTTGTCTTCTCTTTCTGGTTGTTTGGACTGCCCTGTTAACATCCATGACACTGAATGATCACACAGCTTCCCAGATTGATCCATGTGGACTGCTTCTGAGGGTGTGGCGCATTCTGCAGAGGATGAAGTAGAGGAGAGATGTTCATGGCTGACTGGTGCAGACTGACTACTGTGTGCCTTTGAATGTGATGAAGAGGAGGTGCTGATACTTGAGGCACGCTATGTTATCTAATCTACGACAGCCATTTTAAATAGTGGCAAGGCACATGCTCAACTGCAGTGCCAGTCGCACTTGTCCTAGGTATAGCCTAGGACAATGAGAATAAGTGGATAGTGGAAAGGTGATTAGAGATGAGCGAGCACCAAAATGCTCGGGTGCTCGTTACTCGGGACGAAATTATCGCGATGCTCGAGGGTTCGTTTCGAGTAACGAACCCCATTGAAGTCAATGGGCGACCCGAGCATTTTTGTATATCGCCGATGCTCGCTAAGGTTTCCATTTGTGAAAATCGGGGCAATTCAAGAAAGTGATGGGAACGACACAGCAACGGATAGGGCAGGCGAGGGGCTACATGTTGGGCTGCATCTCAAGTTCCCAGGTCCCACTATTAAGCCACAATAGCGGCAAGAGTGGGCCCCCCCCCCCAACAACTTTTACTTCTGAAAAGCCCTCATTAGCGAGGCATACCTTAGCTAAGCACCACACTACCTCCAACAAAGCACAATCACTGCCTGCATGACACACCCCTGCCTCTTCTCCTGGGTTACATGCTGCCCAACCCCCCCCCCCCCCCCCCCCGCACGACGCAGTGTCCACAGCGCACACCAAAGTGTCCCTGCCCAGCCTTCAGCTGCCCTCATGCCACGCCACCCTCATGTCTATTTATAAGTGCGTCTGCCAGAGGAAAAGCAGGCACACACTGCAGAGGGTTGGCACGGCTAGGCAGCGACCCTCTTTAAAAGGGGCTGGGCGATAGCCCACAATGCTGTACAGAAGCAATGAGAAATCCAATCCTGTGCCACCTCCATCTGGAGCTGCACACGTGGGCATAGCAATGGGGAACCTATGTGCCACACACTATTCATTCTGTCAAGGTGTCTGCACGCCCCAGTCAGACCGCGGTTTTTTATAAATAGTCACAGGCAGGTACAACTCTGCAATGGGAATTCCGTGTGCACCCACAGCATGGGTGGCTCCCTGGAACCCACCGGCTGTACATTAATGTATCCCATTGCAGTGCCCATTACAGCTGAGGTAACGTCCGATTAAATGCAGGTGGGCTTCGGCCCACACTGCATGCCCCAACCTGACCGGGCTTTTTAATTCATAGACACAGGCAGGTACAACTCCCTATTGTGAAGTCCCTGTGGACCGACAGCATGGGTGGGTGCCAGGAGGCCACCGGCGGCACATAAATATGTCCCATAGCATTGCCTATCACAGCTGAGGTAATGTCATGTTAAATGCAGGTGGGCTTCGGCCCACACTGCATGCCCCAGTCAGACTGGGGTTCTTTAGAAGCTTACACATGTAGTTACAACTCCGTGTGGACCGACAGCATGGGTGGCTCCCTGGAACCCACCGGCGGTACATAAATATATCCCATTGCAGTGCCCAACACAGCTGATGTAACGTCAGCTGTAATGCAGGTGGGCTAAAAATTAATTGGATTACACTGTAGGCGAGGGCCCACAAAAATTGGTGTACCAACAGTACTAATGTACCTCAGAAAAATTGCCCATGCCCAACCAAGAGGGCAGGTGAAACCCATTAATCGCTTTGGTTAATGTGGCTTAATTGGTAACTAGGCCTGGAGGCAGCCCAGTTAAAATAAAAATTGGTTCAGGTGAAAGTTTCAACGCTTTAATGAGCATTGAAACGTATAAAAATTGTTTACAAAAATTATATGACTGAGCCTTGTGGGCCTAAGAAAAATTGCCCGTTCGGCGTGATTATGTGAGGTTTCAGGAGGAGGAGCAGGAGGAGGAGGCGGAATATTATACACAGATTGATGAAGCAGAAATATCCCCGTTTTGGATGGTGAGAGAGAACGATGCTTCCATCCGCGGGTGCAGCCTACGTATTGCTTAGGTATCGCTGCTGTCCGCTGGTGGAGAAGAGAAGTCTGGGGAAATCCAGGCTTTGTTCATCTTGATGAGTGTAAGCCTGTCGGCACTGTCGGTTGACAGGTGGGTACGCTTATCTGTGATGATTCCCCCAGCCGCACTAAACACCCTCTCTGACAAGACGCTAGCCGCAGGACAAGCAAGCACCTCCAGGGCATACAGCGCGAGTTCAGGCCACGTGTCCAGCTTCGACACCCAGTAGTTGTAGGGGGCAGAGGCGTCACCGAGGACGGTCGTGCGATCGGCTACGTACTCCCTCACCATCCTTTTACAGTGCTCCCGCCAACTCAGCCTTGACTGGGGACCGGTGACACAGTCTTGCTGGGGAGCCAGAAAGCTGGCAAAGGCCTTGGATAATGGTCCCCTGCCTGCGCTGTACATGCTGCCTGATCTCTGCGCCTCCCCTGCTACCTGGCCCTCGGAACTGCGTCTTCGGCCACTAGCGCTGTCGGATGGGAAGTTTACCATCAGTTTGTCCACCAGCGCCCTGTGGTATAGCATCATTCTCGAACCCCTTTCCTCTTCGGGAATGAGAGTGGAAAGGTTCTCCTTATACCGTGGGTCGAGCAGTGTGTACACCCAGTAATCCCTAGTGGCCAGAATGCGTGTAACGCGAGGGTCACGAGAAAGGCATCCTAACATGAAGTCAGCCATGTGTGCCAGGGTACCTGTATGCAACACATGGCTGTCCTCACTAGAAAGATCACTTTCAGGATCCTCCTCCTCCTCCTCTGGCCATACACGCTGAAAGGATGACAGGCAAGCAGCATGTGTACCCTCAGCAGTGGGCCAAGCTGTCTCTTCCCCCTCCTCCTCATGCTCCTCCCCCTTCTCCTCCTCCTCCTGAGATATAGACATGAGGGTGCTCTGACTATCCAGCGACATACTGTCTTCCCCCGCCTCCGTTTCCGAGTGCAAAGCGTCTGCCCTTATGCTTTGCAGGGAACTTCTCAAGAGGCATAGCAGAGGAATGGTGACGCTAATGATTGCAGCATCCCCGCTCAGCATCTGGGTAGACTCCTCAAAGTTTCCAAGGACCACGCAAATGTCTGCCAACCAGGCCCACTCTTCTGTAAATAATTGAGGAGGCTGACTCCCACTATGCCGCCCATGTTGGAGTTGGTATTCCGCAATGGCTCTATGCTGCTCATAGAGCCTGGCCAACATGTGGAGCATAGAGTTCCACTGTGTGGACACGTCGCACAGCAATCGGTGCACTGGCAGATGAAACCGATGCTGCAGGGTCCGCAGGGTGGCAGCGTCCGTCTTGGAGTTGTGGAAATGTGCGCTGACCCGGTGCACCTTTCTGAGCAGGTATGACAAGTGTGGGTAGCTTTTCAGAAAGCGCTGAACCACCAAATTAAAGACATGGGCCAGGCATGGCACGTGCGTGAGGCTGCCGAGCTGCAGAGTCTCCACCAGATTACGGCCGGTCATTTTTTCAATAAGTATAGTATGAGATACTTTGTCTAATGCTTTACTAAGGTCAAGATATACTATATCCACCACATTTCCCTGATCAACCCAGTCAGTGCTACTATCATAGAAGGAAATTAGATTAGTCTGACATGACTTGTTTGTTACAAACCCATGCTGGCTCTGGTTAATTACTCCATTATCATCCAAGTATTTGCATACATGCAGTTTAATAATGTGTTCAAAGATCTTTCCCGGTATAGAAGTCAGGCTCACAGGTCTGTAGTTTCCTGGATTCACCTTCTTCCCTTTTTTGAAGATAGGAACAACATTTACCCTTTTCCAATCTTCTGGGACTTCTCCTGTTCTCCAGGAATTTTCACAGATTATGACGAGTGGTTCAGCAATTGCCTCAGCTGCTTTTCTTAGTATCCTAGGTAGGACGTAATTCATCTGGACCTTGAGACTTGAATTCATTTAAGATAGCTAAGTGTTCCCTCACCATCTCCCTGCTTACAGATAGCCTGCATTCTTTTATTCCCCCAATAGCACAGGGAAGATCAGTTGAGGTTACATCTACTTTCTGAGAGAAAACAGATACAAAATAAGAATTTAAAAGTTCGTTCTTCTCACCATCATTCTTAACCAATTCACCATTTTCATCCTGTAAGCATCCAATAGCATCTTTGACTTTTCTTTTGCTTTTGACCCCCAAATCCTTTTTTATTGCTTTTGGCCTCTCTTACATGCCTCAATTCATTATCAGCTTTATCTTTTCTGACACTTGCCCTACAGTCTCTGCAGACCGCATTATATTCTTCTTTAGATATTCCCCCTCTTTCCATTTGATAAACATATGTTTCTTACCTTTTAACATGTGTACAAGTTCTGTGTTCATCCATCCTGGTCTCTTTAAATGCTTCCCGTTCCTCTTTCTTTTAGGGATTGGTACCGATTGTGCTTTGAGAATCTAATTTCACAATATTTCCCAACCTTCTTGGACATTTCTGTCCTTAGGAACATCCAGCCATTGGATTCTTCCCTCTTTCTGAGTTCATTGAAATCTGCCTTTCTGAAATCCATCCTTGAGGTCTGAGTCTTCTCAGGTCTTCCTCCCCTTGTTATCCAACATCCAAGGATATCATGATCGCTGCCTCCTAAGGTCCCAGCCACCCTTAGTTCCTCAACCATTCCCTCCCTATTGGTAAGAATTAGGCCCAAGATAGCAGTTCCCCTTGTTTTCTCTTCTACCTTCTGGCAGATAAAGTTGTCACAAGAGCGGATAAGAATTTGTTGGATCCATTACTTTTACCTGAGAGATTCCCAACAAATGTCTGGATGGGGAAAATCTCCCATGATCACTATGCTGGGCTTCTTTGAGAGCTTGGCCACCTGATGTAGAAAGAGTTCCTCCATATCTTCTGCTTGTCCAGGTGGCCTATAGTAAGTACCTACAATGGTGTCCTTTCTGTTGTTCTCTCCTTGTATTCTTACCCAAACAGTTTCTACAGAACTACCATTTTCTAAAGCCTGAATTTCTGCGATGTGTCCTTTCCTAACATGCAACGCAACACCTCTTCCCCTTTTATTAGGTCTGTTTCTTATAAATACATTGTATCCTTCAAGCTTTGTGTTCCAATCATGTGTATCATCCCACCAAGTGTCCGTGATGCCTATGACATCATATTTCTCTCCCTGTGTTCGGAGCTCCAGTTCCCCTTGTTTGTTTCCCATGCTCTGTGTATTTGTGTAGAAACATGTTAGTTTGTGATCGGTGTCTCTTGCTCCTCTGCTTGCCTTCTGAATTTTTTGTCTCTGCTCTTTCTTTCCACTTCTAATAACGAGGTTCTCAAATGTATTAATTAGCTGTATATTTTTACCTTTCACTTCCCCTCCCATATTGTTTTAGTTTAAAGTTATCCTAATGAGTGAAGCAAGGCGCCCGCCAAATATATGCTTACCTGTCTGTAAGGTGCAACCCATCTCTAGCAAGCAGTCCATCATATAGGTAATTCACTCCATGGTCTAGGAATCCGAATCTTTGCTGACGGCACCATCGATGTAGCCAGTTGTACACAGACGATCTCCTCCTCATGCAATAAGATATTACACAGACAGCCTCCTCCTCATATACCAATATGTTACACAGATGACCTCCTCCTCATATACTAATATATTACACAGACGACCTCCTCCTCATATACTAATAATGAGGTAAACAGGTTATCAGCTAGTATATAATATTGTATCACCCCAGAGAGGTGTCCAGGCCCCTCTTGAACTCTTTTATCGCATTTACCATCACCAGATCCTTGGTCAGGGAGTTCCACAGCCTCAATGCTCTTACAGTAAAGAACCCCATTCTATGTTGTGTAGAAACCATCTTTCCCTCTAAACGTAGAGGATGCCCCTTGTTACAGTCACAGTCCTGGGTGTAAATAGATGATGGGAGAGATCTCTGTACTGACCCCTGATATATCTATACATAGTTATTAGAGCACCCCCTTGTTACAGTCCTGGGCATAATAGGTGATGGGAGAAATCTCAGTACTGATCCCTGCTAGATCTATACATAGTTATTAGAGCGCTCCCTTGTTGCAGTGCTGGGTATAAATAAATAATGGAAGAGATCTCTGTACTGTCCCCTGATATATCTATACATAGTTATTAGAGCGCCCCCCCCCCCCCCCCTTGTAACAGTCCTAGGTATAATAGATGATGGGAGAGATCTCTGTACTGACCCCTGATGTATCTATGCATAGTTATTAGAGCGCCCCCTTGTTACAGTCCTGGGTATAAATAGATCATAGGAGAGATCTCTGTACTGACCCCTGATATATCTATACATAGTTATTAGAGCGCCCCCTTGTTATAGTCCTGGGTATAATAGATGATGGGAGAGATCTCTGTACTGACCCCTGATATATCTACACATAGTTATTAGAGCACTCCCTTGTTACAGTCCTGTGTATAATAGATGATGGGAGAGATCTCTGTACTGACCCCTGATATATCTATACATAGTTATTAGAGCGCCCCCTTGTTACAGTCCTGGGTATAATAGATGATGGGTGAGATCTCTGTACTGACCCCTGATATATCTATACATAGTTATTAGAGTGCCCCCTTGTTACAGTCCTGGGTATAAATAGATCATAGGAGAGATCTCTGTACTGACCCCTGATATATCTATACATAGTTATTAGAGCGCCCCCTTGTTACAGTCCTGGGTATAATAGATGATGGGAGAGATCTCTGTACTGACCCCTGATATATCTATACATAGTTATTAGAGCGCCCCCTTGTTACAGTCCTGGGTATAATAGATGATGGGAGAGATCTCTGTACTGACCCCTGATATATCTATACATAGTTATTAGAGCGCCCCCTTGTTACAGTCCTGTGTATAATAGATGATGGGAGAGATCTCTGTACTGACCCCTGATATATTTATACATAGTTCTTAGAGCACCCCCTTGTTACAGTCCTGGGTATAATAGATGATGGGAGAGATCTCTGTACTGACCCCTGATATATTATACATAGTTATTCGAGCGCCCCCTTGTTACAGTCCTGTGTATAATAGATGATGGGAGAGATCTCTGTACTGACCCCTGATATATCTATACATAGTTCTTAGAGCACCCCCTTGTTACAGTCCTGGGTATAATTATACAGTCCTGGGTATAATTCTCCCATCAGGACACCCCTTGTTTACAGTCCTGATGGGAGAAATCCTTGTACTGATCCCTGATATATTTATACATAGTTATTAGAGCGCCCCCTTGCTACAGTTCTGGGTATCATAGATGATGGGAGAGATCTCTGTACTGTCCCCTGATATATCTATACATACTTATTAGAGTGCCCCCTTGTTACAGTCCTGTGTATAATAGATGATGGGAGAGATCTCTGTATTGACCCCTGATATATCTATACATAGTTATTAGAGCACCCCCTTGTTACAGTTCTGGGTATAATAGATGATGGGAGAGATCTCTGTACTGACCCCTGATATATCTATACATAGTTGTTAGAGCGCCCCCTTGTTACAGTCCTGAGTATAATAGATGATGGGAGAGATCTCTGTATTGACCCCTGATATATCTATACATAGTTATTAGAGCGCCCCCTTGTTACAGTCCTGGTATAATAGATGATGGGAGAGATCTCTGTATTGACCCCTGATATATCTATACATAGTTATTAGAGCGCCCCCTTGTTACAGTCCTGGGTATAATAGATGATGAGAGAGATCTCTGTACTGACCCCTGATATATCTATACATAGTTATTACAGCGCCCCCTTGTTACAGTCCTGGGTATAATTATACAGTCCTGGGTATAATTCTCCCATCAGGACACCCCTTGTTTACAGTCCTGATGGGAGAAATCTCTGTATTGTCCCCTGATATATTATACTGTACATAATTATTAGGTCCCCCCTTCTCCTAAACTAAATAATCCCAATTTTGATAACCTTTCTGTGAATCTTAGCCCACCCATTACGTTTATTAATTTAGTTGACCACTTTTGTACCCGCTCAAGGTCTGATATGTCCCTGGCCGATCAACTATTCATGACCTATCCTGATGATAAGTCATCAATAGTGTTTCACTAGAAAACCCCTTTAGCCCCTTCAGTGGTGGGTTTCTTACCCCCCCCCCCCCCCCTGTCAGACCCACCAGGGCAGGTTCTTTAACCCCTTCCCGCTCCATGACATATAGGTACGTCATGGAGTGGTGGGGTATGTATGAAGAGAGGTTGCGGGGCAACCTCTTTTCATACACTGCGGGCGTCAGCTGTTTATTACAGCTGACACCCGCGGGCAATAGCCGCTATCGGCCGCTCGGACGATCGTGGTCATTAACTATTTAAATGCCGCTGTCAATTCTGACAGCGGCATTTAAATCCCCCAAACTATGTTCGGGGGTCTTGTACGGCCCCCCCGTGGTGAGATCGGGGGAGCCGTGCAGGTGTCATGGCAACCAGGGGCCTTCTGAAAGGCCCCGGGCTGCCTTACCAGACTGCCTATCAAGTCATCCCCGTGGGGTAGCTTGATAGACTGCCTGTTAAATGGCTGTATGACATATTGCATTACGTCATATGGCAGGAGCAATCAAAGTATTGCATATTCTAGTCCCCCAGGGGGACTTTAAAGTAAAGTTAAAAAAAAATCAATAAAGTTTTTTTAATTGTAAAAAAAAAAAAAGTTATAAAAGTTTAAATCACCCCCCCCCCCTTTGCCATATCTATTATTAAAAAATCTAAATCATAAAATAAAAATACATATTTGATATCGCCGCGTCCGAAAGAGTCCGATCTATCAAAGTAGCGCATTATTTTTCCTACACGGTCAACTCGTATGAAAAAAAAAAAAAAACAACGCCAGAAATGCACTCTTTTAGTTACCCTGTCTCCCAGAAAAAACGCAATAAAAAGCAATCAAAAAGTCGTATGTATTTCAAATTGGTAGAAAGTTTCACTTTTAGAAACTACAGGACATCCCGCAAAAAATGAGACCTTGCTCAACTACGTCGACAAAAAAATAAAAAAGTTATCGCGCGCACAAAATGACCGCAGAAAATAATTGAAAAAAATTAAATGTCTTCGGGGAAAAAAAAAGAGTAGTATAGGAAAAAAAAACTATACAAGTTTGGTATCGTAGTAATCGTACCGATCCATAGAATGAAGTTATCATGTCCCTTTTGTTGCATTTTGTGTGCCGTAGAAACAAGACGTGCTGAAAGATGGAGGAAGGTAGTTTTTTTTTCCATTTTACTCCACTTTTTTTCAGTACATTATACAATACAGTAAATAGCAGCAGTGAAAAATACAACTCGTCCCGCAAAAAACAACAAGCCCTCATACAGCAACGGCGAAGGAGAAATAAAGGAGTTACGATTTTTTTGAAGGGGGGATAAAAAAACAAAAATGGAAAAAGAAAAAGGGGCCGCGTTATGAAGGGGTTAAATGGGCCAACCATTTAATTTCAGCTAATCTTGCAGTCTCGTTCCCAGAGCCATAACTTTTCATTTCCCCACTGACACGGCCGTATGAGGGCTCGTTTTTTGCAGGACAAGTTGTACTTTTGATGGCATCATTTTTGGGTATATATAATGTATTGTATAACTTTGGTAAAAACATTTGTAGGGAGATTTGGGGAAAAAGTTTTTTGGATCCCACGTTTACAGCGTTCAGCGTGCAGAATAAATAGTGGCAGTGGTAGTGTGATACCGATATTCTCTGAGTCACACGATTCCGGCGATACGAAGTTTATACAGGTTTTTTATGTTTTGCTATTTTGGTACATTTAAAACATTTTTTTCCTTAAAGGTTTGCTCTTGTGTCGCCGCATTCCATTAATGTTATTCCCATCGCCAGCGGTCTAGACGGCCGTGTTTATTGCGGGATGAACTCGTCTTCATTTATCTCATTTTTAGGAACATGTAAGATTTTGATCGCTTTTCATTCCATTTTTTCTAGTGGTAAGACTAACAAAATCTGTAATTCTGGCTGTTTTTTATTGTTATTTTCCCTGCATTCTCTGAGCAGTATAAATAATGTATTACAGTCATTCTACCGGCCGGTGCGATTATGCCAAGACCAGATTGTAAGAGTTTTTTTCATTTTTACTACTTTTTCACAGTTTAAAAAAAAAAAAAAAAAAGCTTTTTTTTTTTTTTATCGCTGCATTCAAAGCCCCCGAGCATTTATTATTTTTTTTTTCAACGGAGCTGTGAGGGTTTTTATTTTGCGGGATGAGTTGTACTTTTTATTAGTACCATTTATTGATCTGTGCAGAATTTCTATTCTGTTTTTTTTATGGTGCGAATTAGCTATTTTTGCTACGTTTAATTTTTTTTTCCCCCATGCCATGCACCATGCAGATTAACCCTTTCCCGCTCCATGGTGTACATTTACGTCCTGCAGCGTCTTGGTTTGTATGCAGAGAGGTCACGGGGCGACCTCTCTGCATACAGCGCGGGCGTCAGCTGTCAAACAGCTGACACCCACGGGCAATAGCTGCGTGGCTGATCGGGACAGTTAACCCTTTAAATACCGCTGGCAATTATGACAATTATCCGTACGCCCACCCATGTGAGATCGCAGGGAGGGATACAGTTGTCATGGCAGCAGGGCTGCCTTAGCAGACTGCCTATCAAGCCGTCCCCGTGGGGGGACTTGATAGACTTCCTGTCAAATCACATTCTATTAAGCCACTCCACTGGGTGTGGCATGTCATTTTTGCGCTGTGGAAACAAGATGCACTGAAAGATGGTGGAATGCCGTTTCTTTTTCATTTTACTCCACTAAACAAGCCTTCATACAGCGACGTTAAAGGATAAATAAAGGAGTTACGAAAAAAAAGGGGGCACATCATTAAGGGGTTAAATAATGTAGTAACTTCCTTCTCTGGGTCATTACGACGCAGCGATACCACATGTGTCATTTTGTTTTTATTTTTTACAAAGTAAAGGGAGAAAGGTGGGGTTTTGGCATTTTCATTTTTTTATAATTTTTTTTTACTATTTTTTTTCCTTTTTTTTACTTTTTTAAAATTTTTGTCCCTTTGGGGGACTTGCATAATAAGCAAGTTATTGTGCCTTTGTCAGGGTATTTAGACGCAGAGCAAGAACAGCAAACCAAATCTTTGACTGTTGTGATAACTTGGGAGTTATTAGCTTATGGGATCGCCATCTTTTCTCCACCAGATGGATGGTTGCAAACTGGTAAACTACATCCAGGCAAGAAGTTTACTGAAAACAACCTTTAGGGCGCCCACCCACTGGCGTTTGCGATTTTCGCGGCATTTTCGCGCTTTTTTCGCGCCTTTTCCGTTAATTTCCATTGACATTCATGGGTGCATTAAGAGAAAAATAAGGACACATATGCAACTGACAGTTCCTATGTTAAAAATTGCAACGGACTGAAAAAAAACCCGCAAGTGGACAGGAACACATTCAATTCTAATTGCTCTTGAGAAAAAACGCAAAACGCAAAGGAAAAAAAATCCCCAGTGGGTGGGAGCCCTTAGGGTGCCTACCCACTAGTGTTTTTTTACTGCGAAATTCGCACCTTTTTTTTTTTTCTGCAGGGGGTCTATGGGACATGCAAAGCTAAAATCGCGATCGCGCAAAATCGCGATATCGCGGTAAATCGCGATTTTGCGCGATCGCGATTTTTACATTACAAGTCCCATAGACCCCCTGCAGAAAAAAAAACTCTGCGAATTTCGCAGTGAAAAAAAACGCTAGTGGGTGGGCGCCCTTATTGTGGTAAATAGAGAGCAATTCTAGCACAATCTTCACACTGTTGTTATTCGTCACAGTGTAACCAATACATACAAATCCCTGGCCAGCCGGCCAGCCGCTACACGACATAGACTTGTTTATCATCAAAGAAACAGAGATGGAACAGAAGCAAATGAAGAAGCTGAAGCTCGATAAGTCCCAATGAAAGCAAAGAGGATTTTACTGCAAGTTTTTTCCTTCTGAAATGCCTCCGACCTAAACGGATGTAATATGTATTTACCCGAGAGTCACCGGACCGCTGCGTGTAAACACTGGATAGTTAGCAGCATATTCACTGCATCAAATATGTGAATGAATGAGTTTTAGGGCTCATTCACACGAGAGTACTTTACTAAGTATTATTCGCGTGTTTTGAGTGTGTAATATGCGGTCTGAATCTTTATATTACTTTCATTTGTGCCTCACACACATCACGCAAAATGTGCGCGCAAAAAAGATCGCAGGATGCATTATCCTGACGCGTATTATGCGAGCGTACACCCCAAAGTAGTATGTGGCCATTGTCTGCACGCAGCAAGTAGGTAATGCATTGCATACTGCTGCATTCATAGTAAGACACGCCCGTGACAGGCAGGAAATAGCGCCGGCGTTAGAGCTTTTAGGGCCCATAAAGCGATCGTAAATATGCCGCGTATTCTGCGAGTATTTTTTGTTTCAATAGGTTCATTCACAACTGCATATTTTTCCTAAAACTTTCAGTCACTTGAAAAGCAAACGCAGCGTGTCCTGTCTTGGCGTGTATGACACCCCGTCGTAGCGTGCATTAATGTGCGTATTCTCTGCATATTTAGGCGCAAAATCAATGGAATTTGGTGAGTTTTTTTTCTACGCGCACAAATATGTTAGGTACCTACGTGTGTAAAAGAAGTATGGACAGGCAGAAACATGCAAGTAGCTGCGGATTTGGACCTGTGACTATGCTGCATAGTCACGAACCGACATACACATATTGCCGTGTGAATGCATCCTCAGGCTAGGTTCACACGGACGTATTTGTGGGCGCAATTCGCAGAGAATAGAACCCACTGACTCCTATGAAGATAAACCAGGCTGCGATTTTTCTGTCTCGTAGCATCAATATTGTAAATACTTCCATACAAATGATGGGTTGTATGTTTGTGCGAGTTTTGTGCGTTTTGCAATACACAAATCTCACGCGCTTTTCTTACCCGTGTGAATGCAACCTAACTTTAATGGGTCCCTATGCTGTCCGTGTTCAGTCAATTAAAAACAGACAACACCTGGACAGGAATAATGCCCCCATGAGTGGACCCTAAGGCCGCCATCCCACGGGCGCATGTGCAAAACGCAGAGTATCAAACTAACTGATTTCAAGGAGTTGGTTCACATCTACGTATTTTTCCTGTGCATTTCAGTTGCGCCAAAAAAGACGCAGCGTGCTCTATTCTCTTGCGCATTGGCGCACGAAAGGTTCTGCAAAAGTACTCCGCTCATGCGGGGGCCGTCAGGTGAGATATGGAAGCTCTGCGTAGCGGCGATTACGTTATTGTGCCATTATAATGGGACGCACATCTCTGCTTTCTCCATTTCTGTTTATTGATGTCCTTGTATAAAGCAGAGAAGGATTTGCGCCCTCCAGGGCCGCGGTGTCACTGCAAACTAACTGCTACAGCGGCTGCATGCTACTGCTCTGCAGCAGGAAAACAAGGGGTTAATGTGAGGCGCTTGTTCTACAGTGACCAGCCCCGAGGGAAGGATCTCACAGTGTGAATGTGGGCAGAGCCGGATTCTAATGATTAATCCAGGAACGCCATTCCCAGGACTTGGTAACTAGAGGAAGCCTAAGCAAGCACAAGAGCTGCAGCATGGAAGCCCGCATGTGATGGCAGGAGACAGGTAACGTGAAGCCAGGTGAGAGCGAGAATTACGTGAACGCGGTCGGATGGAGAGAAAGAACTTTAGTGGATGGGGGAGGGCAGAGAGGAAAAGTTGCACTAACGTACTTAAGTTGATTCTCCAGCTAGATTATTGAGGCTTTCTAAGGCTAAGCTTCACACAAACATTCCTTTAAGTTGGTTTGACACGTATTTGGAAAAATGTAAAAGACGAGAAGCTTCACATCTGCATTGGGACCTTCGATTGGAGATTCCGACGCAGATCCGGCAAAAAATGCTGGAAGGAATAGTGCTGCATGTAGCGCTTTTTCTTCCGGTAAAATGGGGCCAGTTTGGTGCTGCTCAGTTCTGTTATAAAGCGGAATAAACCGATGCAGATATATCTCACATATGCATTCACAAAACGCCGTGTCCCAAACCGCCACATTTTATAGCAATTGTGCGCTGTTTTCAAATACATGTTCATCATTTTACAGCGCTTTTTAATGCACCCCTTCGATGTGATGGGTGAAGAACACGCACGAAAATAGAGCAGACATCGCTTGAAAATCGAGCCCTAGACTGCAAAGCCCTAGTGAAATCAATGTTGTACCGCTGCGCTAATCACGGTAAAAAGCGGGCTGTGTGAGCGCAAATCACAGTCATTTGAAAATCCATTGATCCATTGGTTTTCGACGATCTGCGGCTATAATTGGGGATATCCAAGACATGTTAAAGGCTGATTGCTCTGCGTTTGTCCTTGTTTAGGCAAGTGATGATATAAAATATAATTGGAATTCAGCGTTTCTGGTAAAAGCACCTTGTAGCAAGAATAACAAATCTTACAAGTTCTACTCGAGGGGGGAGTCATGGGGATCACCTCCTTGGCATCTAACCCCATGGAAGTCTGATTACAATGTAATCATGTCAGAACTGCCTTCAACTTGCTACATGGCAAGAAAAATAGGAGAAAAAAGCATTGAGTTGTCCCAAAGTAAGAGCTCCTTTTTTCCTGGTGGCATCCAGCTTCCAGCAGACAAAGATGGCAGTCTGCCCGGCTGGGCGCTAAATGGTTTAACTCTAAGAACACGGAAAAAAGCGGCTCCAACATTACCGCATGCAAACTAGCTCACATCTGACAAAACATGGAACCATTTTTCACAAGGAGGCCAAAAAAGAGGACAGTTAGAAAATCTGTATCCTAATTACATATAGGACTCACAAATACTCCTGGAGACTCTTATAAGGAGAAGACGACGTATTTGTGAGGTTTTGAACGACGATCTAATTCAAACACATTGATGATCTGACACGTGAATGCTCCGAATGAATTCAAGTGTTGTGTTGTAGTCCGTCCCATTAAAGGGGTTGTCTCATATGAGAAAAGGGGGCTGATTGATTTACGGTGTATTTCCAGATGTAGTGCCGTTCTATCCATGAGTAGAGTGGGGCTGAGCTGTAATATCATGCACGCCCTATGGACACGGAGCCGCACCATATCTGCACAACCCCTTTAAATTCATGTATTTAGGAGTTGTACAATCTATACTGTATCATAATATGTAATGTAGTGTGAAAGGCCGAGAAAATTCCTCCCCGATTTCAATCTAGCAATCAGAATAATCCCCGGATCACCAATCCAGTGATATAACATGTAATATTGTATCGCTCAAGGAAGACATCCAGGCCCCTCTTATACTGTTTTATCGAATTCACCATCACAGCCTCCTCAGGATAGAATTCCATAGACTCACTGCTCTTACAGTAAAGAACCTCCTTCTATGTCGGTACAGAATACTACATTTCTCTAGATGTAAAGAGCGCCCCCTTGTTAGACCTCGGTCACATGGGCGATGTTCCGTGCAATCTGCGCATGCGTCCGGCGGTTTTATAAAACCATTGCTTTGCAATGGTATCGGACACATGAGCGCTTTTTATGCGCTCGTCCGATTAATTATAGAACAGAAATCGCAGATCGCACCTATCTGCGATCTGCGATTCCTGTTCTCTTCTCTATATGCGCTCAATGGGGCCGGCAGCAGCAGCGCCGACCCCATTGAGAACATATAGAAAATAAATCATTCTTCTCTGCCACAGCTGTAACAGAGAAGAACGATGTTTGCCCATTGAATTCAATGGAGCGGCAATACAGCCGGCTGCATTGAAAGCAATGAACTGCCGGCGATCGCACGATGAATTTTCGGGAAGGGCTTAAAAATATAAGCCCTTCCCTGAAATTCATCCAGAAATGTGTAAAAAGTAAAACAAAATATATACTCACCTGGTCCTGGCAGACGGAGTTCAGCCGCGGCCGGCCGGCAGTTCTCCTGAACTGCTATGAGTAGTATTCAGCAGCCGGGGATTTAAAATCCCCGCCTGCTGAATGAGCTGCCTCTGATTGGTCACAGCCTCACCAATCAGAGGCAGCTCTCACTTACCCATTTATGAATGGGTGAGTGAGTGCTGCCTCTGATTGGCTCAGCGCAGGGACCAATCAGCTGAGTGCTGCCCCTGATTGGTCCCTACGCTGAGCCAATCAGGGGCAGCACTCACTCACCCACTCATGAATTCATGAATGGGTAAGTGAGAGCTGCCTCTGATTGGTGAGGCTGTGACCAATCAGAGGCAGCTCATTCAGCAGGCGGGGATTTTAAATCCCCGGCTGCTGAATACTACTCATAGCAGTTCAGGAGAACTGCCGGCCGGCCGCAGCTGAACTCCGTCTGCCGGGACAAGGTGAGTGTATTTTTTTTTTTACTTTTTACACATTTCTGGATAAATTTCAGGGAAGGGCTTATATTTTTAAGCCCTTCCCGAAAATTCATCGTGAGATCGCCCGCAGCCCATTGCTTTCAATGGAGCCGGCTGTATTGCCGGCTCCAGTGAATTCAATGCGCTGGACAGCGCTGCATTGCTCCGGCCCGTTTCTAATGAAACGCGGCTAGGAGCAAATTTTTCGAGTGACTTTTCGGACCCGGTCACGCGATTTGCGGATGCGCATCCATCATGCGATCTGCAAATCGTGGGAAAAAACGCCCGTGTGACTGAGGCCTTACAGTCCTGAGTGTAATAGATGATAAGAGAGATCTCTGTACTGACCCCTGATATATTATACATAGTTATTAGAGCGCCCCCTTGCTACAGTCCTGAGTATGATAGATGACAGGAGAGATCTCTGTACTGATCCCTGATACATCTATACATAGTTATTAGAGCGCCCCCTTGTTACAGTCCTGAGTATAATAGATGATGGGAGAGATCTCTGTACTGACCCCTGATTATATCTATACATGGTTATTAGAGTGCCCCCCTTGTTACAGTCCTGGGTATAATAGATGATGGGACAGATCTCTGTACTGACCCGCTGATATATTTGTACATATTTATTAGAGCGCCCCCTTGTTACAGTGCTGGGTATAATAGATGATGGGAGAGATCTCTGTACTGACGCCTGATATATTATACATAGTCATTAGAGCGCCCCCTTGTTACAGTCCTGGGTATAATAGATGATGGGAGAGATCTCTGTACTGACCCCTGATACATCTATACATAGTTATTAGAGCACCCCCTTGTTACAGTCCTGGGTATAATAGATGATGGGACAGATCTCTGTACTGACCCGCTGATATATTTGTACATATTTATTAGAGCGCCCCCTTGTTACAGTGCTGGGTATAATACATGATGGGAGAGATCTCTGTACTGACGCCTGATATATTATACATAGTTATTAGAGCGCCACCTTGTTACAGTCCAGGGTATAATAGATGATGGGAGAGATCTCTGTACTGACCCCTGATATATTATACATAGTTATTAGAGCGCCCCCTTGTTACTGTCCAGGGTATAATAGATGATAGGAGCGATCTCTGCACTGACCGCTAATATATCTATACATAATTATTAGAGCACCCCCTTGTTACAGTCCTGGGTATAATAGATGATGGGAGCGATCTCTGCACTGACCGCTAATATATCTATACATAATTATTAGAGCGCCCCCTTATTACAGTGCTTGGTATAATAGATGATGGGAGAGATCTCTGTACTGACCCCTGATATATCTATACATAGTTATTAGAGCGCCCCCTTGTTACAGTCCTTGGTATAATAGATGATGGGAGAGATCTCTGTACGGACCCCTGATATATCTATACATAGTTATTAGAGCGCCCCCTTGTTACACTCCTGAGTATGATAGATGACAGGAGAGATCTCTGTACTGACCCCTGATACATCTATACATAGTTATAAGAGCGCCCCCTTGTAACAGTCCTGAGTATAATAGATGATGGGAGAGATCTCTGTACTGACCCCTATATATCTATACATAGTTATTAGAGCGCCCCCTTGTTACAGTGCTGGGTATAATAGATGATGGGAGAGATCTCTGTATTGACCCCTGATATATTATACATAGTTATTAGAGCGCCCCCTTGTTACAGACCTGGGTATAATAGATGATGGGAAAGATCTCTGTACTGACCCCTGATATATTATACATAGTTATTAGAGCGCCCCCTTGTTACTGTCCTGGGTATAATAGATGATGGGAGCGATCTCTGCTCTGACCGCTAATATATCTATACATAATTATTAGAGCACCCCCTTGTTACAGTCCTGAATATTTATTAGATAATGGGACAGATCTCTGTACGGACCCTGATATATCTATACATAGTTATTAGAGCGCCCCCTTGTTACAGTCCTGGGTATAATAGATGATGGGAGAGATCTGTGTACTGACCCCTGATATATCTATACATAGTTATTAGAGCGCCCCCTTGTTACAGTCCTGGGTATAATAGATGATGGGAGAGATCTGTGTACTGACCCCTGATATATCTATACATAGTTATTAGAGCGCCCCCTTGTTACAGTCCTGGGTATAATAGATGATGGGAGAGATCTGTGTACTGACCCCTGATATATCTATACATAGTTATTAGAGCGCCCCCTTATTAGAGTGCTGGGTATAATAGATAATGGGAGAGATCTCTGCACTGACCCCTGATATATTATACATAGTTATTAGAGCGCCCCCTTGTTACAGTCCTGGGTATAATAGATGATGGGAGAGATCTCTGTACTGACCCCTGATATATCTATATATAGTTATTAGAGCGCCCTCTTGTTACTGTCCTGGGTATAATAGATGATGGGAGAGATCTCTGTACTGACCCCTGATATACTGTATCTATACATAGTTATTAGAGCGCCCCCTTGTTACAGTCATGAGTATAATAGATGATGGGAGAGATCTCTGTACCAACCCCTGATATATTTGTACATATTTATTAGAGCGCCCCCTTGTTACAGTGCTGGGTATAATAGATGATGGGAGAGATCTCTGTACTGACCCCTAATATATATCTATACATAGTTATTAGAGCGCCCCCTTGTTACAGTCCTGGGTATAATAGATGATGGGAGAGATCTCTGTACTGACCCCTGATATATTTGTACATATTTATTAGAGCGCCCCCTTGTTACAGTGCTGGGTATAATAGATGATGGGAGAGATCTCTGTACTGACCCCTAATATATCTATACATAGTTATTAGAGCGCCCCCTTGTTACAGTCCTGGGTATAATACATGATGGGAGAGATCTCTGTACGGACCCCTGATATATTTGTACATATTTATTAGAGCGCCCCCTTGTTACAGTGCTGGGTATAATAGATGATGGGAGAGATCTCTGTACTGACCCCTAATATATCTATACATAGTTATTAGAGCGCCCCCTTGTTACAGTCCTGGGTATAATAGATGATGGGGGAGATCTCTGTACTGACCCCTGATATATCTATACATAGTTATTAGAGCGCCCTCTTGTTACTGTCCTGGGTATAATAGATGATGGGAGAGATCTCTGTACTGACCCCTGATATACTGTATCTATACATAGTTATTAGAGCGCCCCCTTGTTACAGTCATGAGTATAATAGATGATGGGAGAGATCTCTGTACCAACCCCTGATATATTTGTACATATTTATTAGAGCGCCCCCTTGTTACAGTGCTGGGTATATTAGATGATGGGGAATCACAGTTGTAGGGGAGTAGAAAAATCTGGAGCGCTATCACTATCAAACTCCTTAAAACGTAACCTTTATTTAGATATTTATAAAAACTGAGGGGGAGCGGCTTTCAAACAAAGACAACCCAAAGCTGTATAATGCAGACTGGCACTCTGCGTGGTATCTAATTCAATAATTTGTTACAATTGCAAACGCAACTAGTGTAATGCCGATTACTGGAATGGATAATACTAAAGAGGTGGTGGTCTTTAAAATAGAGATGGGAAGGAAGAGAACAATGTTTAAATTCCCTGACCCCTACAATCCCGCCTGTTCGCCCATAACTAACGTAAATTTAGGCCCGTCCACAATAATTAAGGACCAACAAAAATAAAGATGAATGACGTAGAAATAGACGGTGAAGCAGATCCGCCAAAGGGATGCACCAGAAACGGGAATATAGGATGCTTATAGGGCCCGGAAGACATTTTTATTTTCTGGGTAACCCTTCGGTTCAAGTATCTGATTCACCATAAACCAGGTATGTAATAAGTCATCTGGTGTAAAGCACACATCAGACCCAGGGCCCCAGGGTGACTTATAGGCCCAGTGGGATTTGCTTTCTAACTGATCCGTCAATGCGGATTTTTGATGCACCATAAAACAGATACGTAGTGGCTCGACGTGTTTCTGTCATCGACACGACTCATCAGGAGCCTCAATTTTTGGAATGCTGTTATAGAGTAGAGGTAGTGATGATGTCCATAACTACCATAAAGTTATTGTCACAGGTGAGGACAGAACCTAAGGCTGGGTTCACACGGGGCGTATTCCCATCGGAAATCTCGCGGTTTGGCCGCAGCAAAAACCACGAGATTTCCGCCGAGAGAACTGCCGCGGTTTAAGCCGCGGCGGCTTTGAAGCGGCCCGGCCGCTCGCTTTTCCGTTGCGGCTGGCGCTCCATAGAGGAGAGCGCGGCCGCGACGAAAAAAAAAAAGTAAATAGACATGCTGCATCTTCTGAAACAGTGGCTGCGGCGGCTGCAGCCGCGGTTTCAGCGGGACTTACCGCAGCAGATTGGCCGTCCCGTGTGGACGAGATTTCTGAGAAATCTCGTCCACATGGCTGGCTAATCCCGAGATTAGCGGCCGTGGGCGGATTTACCGCGGCAAATCCGCCCTGTGTAAGCCCAGCCTAATAGTGAGGTTTTTGATATTTATTTATTTCAACTGCCTGGTGTATAAAGCAGGTTGGTAGTTCCTAGAAATAGTCTAGGTAAAAAAAACCCCTAAAGGGCGATACCCTAAACTGCTAGGAATGACGGTCCCTGATTAGGGTCAGTATCCACATGCCTATTGCAAGAATCACCTAACAGGTGTAGATACACCCGGCAAAAATTGCTGGTGATAAAAAATGAGATACCAAAACACCTCCCCTCCTAAAGTTCCCTAGTGCAGAAAAATATGCAAGGAACTAAATAGGAGCACCTAGAATTATGGCTAGAGATGAGCGAACGTACTCGGATAAGCACTACTCGTCCGAGTAATGTGCCTTATCCGAGTACCGCTGTACTCGTGCTGAAAGATTCGGGACGCTCCGCTGCTGACAGGTGAGTCGCAGCGGGGAGCGGGGCAGAGCGGGCGGGAGAGAAGGAGAGAAAGATCTCCCCTCCGTTCCTCCCCGCTCTCCCCTGCAGCTCCCCGCTCCGCAGAGCGTCCCGAATCTTTCAGCACAAGCGGGGAGGTACTCGGATAAGGCACATTACTCGGACGAGTAGTGCTTATCCGAGTACATTCGCTCATCTCTAATTATGGCCCAATATGGCCTAGGACATAGATCATAAGAGGGTGTATAGGTAAGGGAACCCAAAATAATAAAGACAGGGCCTAGCAGCCTCTCCACCCCTCAAGGTAGAGGATTGGAGAGATTTCTGTACTGACCCCTGATATATCTATACATAATTATAAGAGCGCCCCCTTGTTACAGTCCTGGGTATAATAGATGATGGGAGAGATCTCTGTACTGACCCCTGATATATTATACATAGTTATTAGAGCGCCCCCTTGTTACAGTGCTGGGTATAATAGATGATGGGAGAGATCTCTGTACTGACCCCTGATATATCTATACATAGTTATTAGAGCGCCCCCTTGTTATAGTCCTGGGTATAATAGATGATGGGAGAGATCTCTGTACTGACCCCTGATATATCTATACATGGTTATTAGAGCGCCCTCTTGTTACAGTCCTGGGTATAATAGATGATGGGAGAGATCTCTGTACTGACCCCTCAAATATCTATACATAATTATAAGAGCGCCCCCTTGTTACAGTCCTGGGTATAATAGGTGGTGGGAGAGATCTCTGTACTGACCCCTGATATATCTATACATAGTTATTAGAGCGCCCCCTTGTTACAGTCCTGGGTATAATAGATGATGGGAGAGATCTCTGTACTGACCCCTGATATATCTATACATAGTTATTAGAGCGCCCCCTTGTTACAGTCCTGGGTATAATAGATGATGGGAGAGATCTCTGTACTGACCCCTGATATATTATACATAGTTATTAGAGCGCTCCCTTGTTACAGTCCTGGGTATAATAGATGATGGGAGAGATCTCTGTACTGACCCCTGGTATATCTATACATAGTTATTAGAGCGCCCCCTTGTTACAGTCCTCGGTATAATAGATGATGGTAGATCTCTGTACTGACCCCTGATATATTATACATAGTTATTAGAGCGCCCCCTTGTTACAGTTCTGGTTATAATACATGGTGGTAAAGATCTCTGTACTGACCCCTAATATATTATACATAGTTATTAGAGCGCCCCCTTGTTACAGTCCTGGGTATAATAGATGATGTGAGAGATCTCTGTACTGACCCCTGATATATCTATACATAGTTATTAGAGCGCCCCCTTGTTACAGTCCTGGGTATAATAGATGATGGGGGAGATCTCTGTACTTACCCCTGATATATCTATACATAATTATTAGAGCGCCCCCTTGTTACAGTCCAGGGTATAATAGATGATGGGAGAGATCTCTGTACTGACCCCTGATACATTATACATAGTTATTAGAGCGCCCCCTTGTTACAGTCCTGGGTATAATAGATGATGGGAGAGATCTCTGTACTGACCCCTGATATATCTATACATAGTTATTGGAGCGCCCACTTGTTACAGTCCTGGGTATAATAGATGATGGTAGAGATCTCTGTACTGACCCCTGATATATTATACATAGTTATTAGAGCGCCCCCTAGTTACAGTCCTGGGTATAATAGATGATGGGAGAGATCTCTGTACTGACCCCTGATATATTATACATAGTTATTAGAGCGCCCCCTTGTTACAGTCCAGAGTATAATAATGCGAGAGATCTCTGTACTGACCTCTGATATATTATACATAGTTATTAAAGCGCCCCCTTGTTACAGTCCTGGGTATAATAGATGATGGGAGAGCTCTCTGTACTGACCCCTGATATATCTATACATAGTTATTACAGCGCCCCCTTGTTACAGTCCTGGGTATAATAGATGATGGTAGAGATCTCTGTACTGACCTGTGATATATTATACATAGTTATTAGAGCACATCATTAAGGGGTTAAATAATGTAAGAATTTCTTTCTCTAGGTCATTATGAACACAGGGATACCACATGTGTAATTTTGTTTTTATTTTTTACAATGTAAAGGGAGAAAGGTTAGGTTTGGGCACTTTTATTTTTTTGTAATATTTTTACAATTTTTTTAACTTTTTTAAAAATTTTTGCCCCTTTAGGGGACTTGCATAATACTTTTTTTATTCTTCTATAACTCTGCTATGCTGAGGCACAGCAGGGTATTAGACAGACTATGACGCTCAGACAGAGTCTGAGCGTCATAGCCTAATTTAGCTGGCTGACCTGGAGGCTATATTTAAGCCTCCGGGTGCCACAGAGACCCATCAGGACCCCCTCATCACATTGCAGAGGGACCAATGGTGACAGAGGGAGCCCCCTCTCTCTGTCAACCCTTTACATGCTCCAGTCGCACAAAACACGGCATGTATAGGGTTAACAGCCGCATCTGCAAGTCCCGCTCAGGGACTAAGCAATAGTGTTAAAAGAAATTCTATAGTTTCATTTAAATGTAAAAAATCCAGTCTCACAAAATATGCATTTTTCACCAGAAAAAAAAGTTTTAAATGGATGTAATACCAAGATTTTTTTTTAAATGCAACACATAATAGGTGTTATTACATAACGACACAGGCAATGAAAATGTCGTTAGTTGGTGAACGTCATAAAAATAGTTGAAAAAAGTAACGCTAGAATTGTTGTTTTTCTTTTGTTTGCCTCCCAAAAAATGCACATGCACCTCAAAGTCGTACCAATCAAAACTGCAACTCTTCCTGCAACGAACAAGCTCTGTTACTGTAAGGGCTCAGTCAGACGAGCGAACCAATGCTTTTCAATGAAAGCAATCACATGTCTGTTTTTTTACAAGCGAATAAAGTTCACCCTGAAAAAAAATAGGACAGCGTTTTGCAAGTCGCACTTGTTGTGCGGTCACACGATCGTAAAATTTGCACATATAGTGTGGCCCCCATTGAAAGCAGTGGGAGGACATCTCTCTCCCCTGCTGCAGCTGTGACAGCTGCAGCAGGGGATTTCTTGGATGTGAAACCCTTGGATTCACATCCAGGGGCTTCACCTCGTTGTCAATGGGGCTGGCGGCAGCAGTGCTAGTCGCATAGGCGTACCGTCAGAGGTCACAATAGGGACCCAGCCCCTGCGCTTAAGGGGGCCCAGAGGCCGTCCTCTGCCATATACAAACACACATTCAGGTTGCACTGTCGACGGTCACGTGATTAGTGCGGTCTGTCTGACAGCCCAAGCTGGAGACGATAAGAGAGGAGGATGAAGGAGGAGGAGAGCGGACGGGGGCGCAGACACAGATGCACAGCACGGCAAGCCATGGCATGGAGTGGAGCAGGGTGATGATGTCATCTCCCTGCTGCTCCTGCTGACACTTGGTACCGCTGCTCTCCTCACAGAGAAGTGGTCTGGGCCCCGAGGTATGTATCTATCTGCTTGGCTATGTGTCTATCTATCATCAATCACATATCTATCTACGGCTGGTATACGTTATACATCTTTCTATACTGTATATAATTTCGCACTTTACATACAAACGTTTCAGGGAGAGCCATTAAGAAACCTGACACAAAAATTAGTCAAAAACCTTCTTAAGCAAGTACAATACAGGAAGGGCCGTCTTTACAAAGGGTGAGCGCACACACTAAAGTGAAAAGTGCTAAGAACGTGCGATAAGGAGTGTAGCCGAAGAATGAGCGATATCAAAAAGTACAAACAGAAGGGGCGTAACGAAAACTAAATGGACACGAAACCAAGATAAGAAGGGAAATGTGGCAGAGGAGCAAGCAGAGAGAAACCATTCTAACTTCAGAAGAAAGAATAATAATATTTGGCACAGGTTTATATCTTTATACTATTCTTCCACAGGTTACCAACCTCAACATGTACAGCCAAAAACGCTACGGCAGCCCCCCGGACTACAGCCCACCCACTTACATTCATCAGAATAGCCATGGTCCTGAATCATATGCTTACCACATGAACTCTGCCCATCCTGGCTCCTTCTACATGGAAGATGTGCAACCACAGCATTTCTACAAGTGGAAGTCTCCTCCTGGCATTGTCCGGATTCTAGAGGCCGTCGTGGTTTTAATGTCTTTCGTTATCTTTGCCTGTGTTGCCTCAACATTGACATGGCTATATAATTATGGAGGGCTTATGGGGGGATATGCAGGAGGAATGGGTGGATATGGTGGATATGGTGGCTATGGTGGATATGGGGGCTATGGGTATGGCTATGGTTATGGCTATGGGATGACCAATCCTCAAGCTGCAACTGGATTTATAATGGCTATGAGTATTTTAACCTTTATAGCCATGCTGGGGATCTTAATTGCAAGTGTAACTAAAGCCAGTGGATCTCGGTCCCGTAAATTCTTTTTGGGTGTAGTAGTGCTGAGCTCTATTTTAGCAACGATGAACCTTATCGCCTCGATTGTGTATATTGTTGGGGTAAATCCAAGAGCTCAGATGGGTGGCAATATGTACTACAGTCAGATGTTAGTAATGTGCAACCAGATGTACAGTTCGGGAGTATCTGGATCAGGCTTTGGAAATCAGTACCTGTACCATTATTGCATGGTGGATGCACAGGAGGTAAGAAAACCTAAAGGGATGGGGAGAAAATATGCCTTGGACTTTGTGAACAATGTCAGGTAATGCATTTCTCTTACGTAGGCAATTGCTATAGTCTGCGGATTTATCGTAGCCATCCTTCTGTGTGTCATAGCCTTCTTTGCCCAGAAGACAAGAAGCAAGATCTGGCGCTATGGAGAGCCAAACATTTACTGGGAAGAACCTTTCGAAGCATATAAAGAGGGTCCAAATGTTGAGGAATGGGTAAGAATTCTGAATCACTTAACTTGTACATTTTTGCTTGTGCCTGGGACTATTGTTCCTAAAGTCCTATGAAGCGGGATTGCTGTCATAGGATTAACTTGTTGCAAGCTTTTCTCCATTGTTACTGTAGATGTTCCTCGTTGTTTGGGTTGCTTTTGCTTGTTTTATGTTCTTTCATTGAAAAGTCATCATATAAAGTATACAATGTGGTATAAGTGTTTTTTGCAATGGGATTCCACGCTCCATTTATGCAACTGTACTGCATACAATTGTATGCGCCTCGGCTGTAGGCTCTGCCTATTTGTTGGAGCCTTACATACAACTACAGAAAGTCATGATACTTAGAACCTTTCCATGTCCTGCACTCATTTGCTGCAGTGTGAACGGATTCCAAACTCCTGTCATAACGTTTCCCTCATTGTTACAAAAGCATATTGGGAAAAAATAGTAGATGCTTGGAGCAAATTTCCAGTAGACCTGGTTGGAAAATCAGCAATAAATGAATTCAAGCTGCTAGGAATATTATAGATCTGTTCTTAGACAGAAATGAAAAGGAAATAATGCAAGCGCAGACCAGATGGGCCATGTAGGCTTCTTCTGCCATCAATTTTCTATGTTTCTTTAAAAGAATCTGCATCATACGGAAAAGACACCCATTTTCAGACAACTGTTTCATGGTTCATGCTCCTGCTGATGTAGAGCAGGATACCGATTGGCCGAGTGAGAGGCCTTTGGTGTGGGTCTAGGGGATTTCAGTTTCTCCTTGTGGAAAGCATGAACTTGATGTAGGGAGTTTTATAGGCCATGTACTCCTTGCAAGGAGAGCTAATTTGCATACTTTTTCTCAGGGAGTAGTACGTGGCCTATAAGACTCCCTATACTCCCTACACTATCATCATGCTCTCTACAAGTTTACTTTTTTTGCCTATAGAGAAAATTCCAGAAAAGTTGCCATCACTAGAGCATACTGCATTAAAAAAATAACACAATAGATTCAAAAAATGCATCAAAGATGGCAAAAAGTTTAGTTTCATTCATGATTTCCCTCTAACTTACAGCTAACAACTTTCCTTTTTTTAAAAACATCAGGTAAAAAGAAAAAGGTTTGTTACCAGTAGAGCAAAATTGTTCTCAGCAAGAGAAACCAAGTAATCTTGTAGATATGGAACCTTTTAATGGCTAACAAAAATATATGATGTTACAGCGAGCTTTCCAACCTACTCAGGGTTCTTCCTCAGGCTTAATGGAACAGATCTGAAAAAGCGTACATATATATACACATACATACAACAAGGACACGGACATGGTGGGATTATTTGGATTTACCAGAACAGGATGAATAAAGGAGTGAATAATTAGTTCACTGATAAGGGATGTGAAAGCTTTATGATCTCTAAATTAGTGTTGGGGGGGTCACCAGGCCAGTGTATTATCTCTGCTATAGATTTCTCACATTCTCAAATGATGCATGAAATGTCTTGAGATGTTTATGCTTCTGTAGAAAGTGCAAAGATGGTTATAAACTTGTACTCCCAAATTATTCTATGACATTCAGATTTGAAGTTGCCTTTTAAAAAAGTAACCTTCAAAAAGCACTATGTGTGTAACCATCATTATAATAGTTTTGTCTCTTTCCAAACAAAGAATTATTGAGCCACACAATCAATACAATGCAAAAGGAATCTTTTATAACAGGATCGACATACAAACCTTGGCTTTTGGTATTGCAGTTTTTGGTTTTCTAATTCTCGATATTATATTAATGTGGCGGCTACACATTAATTACTTTATAAAGGTGTGAAGCATATTGTCAGGTGCTATTAGCACAGCCAGTCCCTTTCTAATGCATATTTACACATTGATAGCACCAGTTTCTGTCTAGTGACTCATTAACACCCTCTCTAATAAGAGCCAGCACACAACACTCACACCTTATATCAGGGACAAGGTGCGGCCAAATAATCTGCTCGCTGCAGAATAATCCGATAGTAGTGAAATTCACCATATGGAATGAAACAGAATGTGGAATGCTTTCACTAGCAGCTCCAAATGGAATAATTCATTCAAATAATCGTTAAAACGAGGAAAGGTGAACTATAATTGTTTGGTCTAAACGCAGCCGAGTAAACGATGGAGGGGAATCGTTTGTTGTTCTCTTTATGCCGGTGTTAAGACCATCGTTGGCTCGTTCACTTATCATTTAAACAGCAATCATTTAGTCCCTCTCATCCTCTAATACAGGAACTGACGATTCTGATTTAAACGATCCAGTGATGCATCTAACCAGGCTGCATGAGTGCAAACGAGCTAGCAGGGACGTCACTCACTGGTTCGCTCATCCATACAATAATTGGCTCATCTAAAAGTACCCTAACTTATATCAAGAAGTAACAAAGTATTTTTCACTTTAGTCTTCATTCACACGGGTGTGATGATTTTTGTCCAGCCACAGCGTGGGCGAAAATCATGTGAACGTGAAGTAGCCATGACCGAGTCACGGCTGCAACCCCCATTTCAACGTCCATTAAGACAGCCGAGGCTGCGGCTCATATACGCTGCAGCCCCGGGATGCTGTTAGGATACCAATCCTGCCCCCTCTCCACCCCTTGCTGGCTTAAGGCAAGGGGAGGGGGCGGGAGCACAACAGAGCGGGGACGTCACTCACCCATTGAAACGAGAATCGGCTCGTCTAAAAGGACCCTTCGATTCCTTTTACATGGGATGACTGTCAGATGCTTCAATGCCCAACAGTTGTTCCAAAGAATATCGCTCCTATGTTTTCACACAGGAGAGCTAATTGCTCAGTGCATAGAGGCGAAGCGCATGGATATCTCTTCCAGCTCGACACCTCCAACAGATAGCTGTTCATAGATAATCGGCTAGGGCTGATTATTATTGTAGGCATTTACTATAGGCCGCCTGGACAAGCAGAAGATGTGGAGGAACTCTTTCTACATCAGATGACCAAGCTCTCAAAGAAGCCCAACATAGTGATCATGGGAGATTTTACTCATCCAGACATTTGTTGGGAATCTCTCAGGTAAAAGTAATGGATCCAACAGATTCTTATCCGCTCTTGCTGACAACTTTATCTTCCAGAAGATAGAAGAGAAAACAAGGGGATCTGCTATCTTGGACCTAATTCTTACCAACAGGGAGGGAATGGTTGAGGAAGTAAGGGTGGCCGGGACCTTAGGAGGCTGTGATCATGATATCCTTGCATGTTGGATAACAAGGGGAGGAAGACCTGAGAAGACTCAGACCTCAAGGTTGGATTTCAGAGAGGCAGATTTTAATGAACTCAGAAAGAGGGAAGAATCCAATGGCTGGATGTTCTTAAGGACAGAAATGTCCAAGAAGGTTGGGAAATATTGTGAAATGAGATTCTCAAAGCACAATTGTTACCAATCCCTAAAAGAAGGAAGAATGGGAAGCATTTAAAGAGACCAGGATGGATGAACACAGAACTTGCACACATGTTAAAAGGTAAGAAACATATGTTTATCAAATGGGAAGAGGAGGAATATCTAAAGAAAAATATAATGGGGTCTGCAGAAAACTGTAGGGCAAGTGTCAGAAAAGATAAAGCTGATAATGAATTGAGGCTTGTAAGAGAGGCCAAAAGCAATAAGAAAAGGATTTGGGGGGTCAAAAGCAAAAGAAAAGTCAAAGATGCTATTGGATGCTTACAGGATGAAAGTGGTGAATTGGTTAAGAATGATGTTGAGAAGGTCGAACTTTTAAATTCCTATTTTGTATCTGTTTTCACTCAGAAAGTAGATGTAACATTAACTGATCTTCCCTGTGCTATTGGGGGAATAAAAGAATGCAGGCTATATATAAGCAGAGAGATGAATTCAAGTTTCAAGGTCCAGATGTATTACATCCTAGGATACTAAAGAAAAGCAGAGGAGGTAATTGCTGAACCACTCACCATAATCTTTGAAAATTACCCGAGAACAGGAGAAGTCCCAGAAGATTGGAAAAGGGCAAATGTTGTCCCTATCTTCAAAAGAGGGAAGAAGGTGGATCCAGAAAACTACAGGCCTGTGAGCCTGACTTCTATGCCTGGAAAGATCTTTGAACAAATTATTAAACAGCATGTATGCAAGTACTTGGATGAGAATGGAGTAATTAACCAGAGCCAGCATGTGTTTGTAACAAAAAAAAACAAACAAAAAAAAAATTGGTACCATGTTAGCCAGTAGACCAAATCACCAGAGCCACCAGGATACCCAGAAATTGACTACTCTAATACAAGGAGAAAGAAAAAAACGGACATATGCATCTAGTAGTGACCTACAATTCACAGCTAGAGGTACTAAGGAAGACTGCAAAGAAACTCCATCATACTTACTCAAGGATGACCATCTGACCACCATATCACCAGACCCTCCCCTTCTGTGTTATAGGCAACCTCCTAATTTGAGGAACTTTATAATCAGAAGTGCATTGCCTTCTGACACACAAAAAGGAACTTATCCATGTAAGGTAAGGAGCTGTAAGACCTGCTCACATATACTGACTGCGAACAGGATTTGGATCCCCAACACACAGCAGGACTATAAGATCCCGGGGATATTTACATGTTCCACATCTGATGTTGTGCACCTGATCCAGTGCAGAAAATGTCCTGTTGGGGGGGTTTATATCACGGAAAAACAGGACAAAAACTGAGAGCCAGGATGAGATCTCATCGCCTATCAATTACAGAGGGAAAGACTGAACTACCTGTGGTGAAACATTTTTGTGGTCAGGGACATAGCATAGAGCAGATGAGAGTTATCATACTGAAGGGCAATTTCAAGTCGCAGCGTCACAGAAGGATTTTTAGTGTACAAATTTATGGCCATGTTTGATACCCTCAAGAATGAAATGAACCTCAGCTTGGGATTCTTGCATAAGTGGAAAATATGAAAGGTCTGAAGGAGGTCAAGAGGGATGTCCTTTTCCAATCATTTCTTTTTTTTTTTTAACTTAATGATGTTGCCGTCCAATAGGTGGTGCTGCATCTCCTTCCATGTGCAGGTTGAAGGAGAGATAATACACATCATAAAACTGTCACATTCCTGAGCTCAGTGGACTGATTAAGTAGTGTCTCAGCTCTGTTTGTCTGTTGTTTTACATTTTGAGCGCAAAACAGTCTCAAATTTCTGTGTGTGAACATTTATATTTTAATCAAGAGGGGGTATCCTCTCTGCCTTTGTATCTATATATATAAAGATGAAAGTCCTCACTGACTCACTCACTGACTGACTCACCACTAATTCTCTCACTTCCCGATGTCGTAGAAACATGAAATTTGGCACGAGCATTGATTATGTCATAAATAGGAAAAGCTAATGGGTCCCAACTCGATTATTCAATTCTAAGCGCAAAAGAATTAGCGTCCAAATTTTACGTACGTAATCTAATTTTCTCACTTCCCGATGTCATAGAGACTTAAAATTTGGCACGATCATTGACTGTGTCATAAATAGGAAAAGCTAATGGGTCCCAACTCGATTATTTAATTTTAGTGCAAAAGAACTAGTGCCCAAATTTTACATACGTAATATAATTCTCTCACTTGAAATTTTGGCACGCGCATTGATTTATGTCATAAATAGGAAAAGTTAATGGGTCCCAACTCGATTATTCAATTCAAAGCGCAAAAGAATTAGCGTCCAAATTTTACATATGGAATCTAATTCTCTCCCTTCCTGATGTCATTTTATATAAAGGAAACGTCGCATGGTTGCCTCCCCGTGGTGTTTCCTGGGTAACGCAGAGAACTATGCAAAATGGTGAACATATTTTTTTCCTCGGTATCTCTAAAGTAACCATGACTTCATAAGATTTTCCGTGTGAACACCAGATAAACACCAGTACCAAATTAACTCGGGCGAAGCCGGATATATCAGCTAGTATTATATATGTGCCCCATCCAAACCAATTCCATTTTAGCCTGAGGAAGGATCAATAGAGAATCTGAAAGCTTGCTTAAACATGTATTTTTGTTAGACATTAAAAGGTATCATATCTACAAGATTACTTGGTTTCTCTCACTGAGAACAATCACACTGTTACAAACAAGTCATGCCAGACAAACCTAATTTCCTTCTATGACAGAATCCCCGACTGGGTTGATCATGGAAATGCAATAGATATAGTTTATCTTGACTTTACTAAAGCATTTGACAAAGTATCTCATCCCATACTTATTAAAAAAAATGACCAAATCTGGGATTGACAAGGCAACTGTTAGGTGGATTTACAACTGGCTGAGTGATCGTACTCAAAGAGTGGTCATAAATGGCTGCACATCCAAGTGGAAGAATGCAACAAGTGGAAACCACAAGGCTCTGTCCTAGGCCCAGTGTTGTTCAACATTGTTATAAATGATCTGCAGGAGGGAATTAATGGGAAACTGATCAAATTTACAGACGACACAAAGCTAGGAGGCATAGCTAACACTGGGGAAGAGAGAGACAGGATTCAGAAAGATCTAGAAAAACTTGCACAGTGGGAGGCGACTAACAGAATGGTATTTAACAAGGAGAAATGCAAAGTCCTACATCTGGGCAAGAGAAATGAAAAAAGCACATACAGAATGGGAGGAATTGGGCTAAGCAGCAGTACATGCGAAAAAGACTTGGGTATACTAATAGATCATAGACTGAGCATGAGTCAACAATGTGATGCAGCAGCCAAAAAGGCAAACACAATTCTGGGATGTATTAAAAGAAGCATAGAGTCTAGATCACGTGAGGTCATTATCCCCCTCTACTCTTCCTTAGTCAGACCTCATCCGGAATACTGGGGCCAGTTCTGAGCACCCCACTTTAAAAAAGACACTGACAAACTGGAGCAAGTTCAGAGAAGAGCTACCAAGATGGTGAGCGGTCTGCAAATTATGTCCTATGAGGAACAGTTAAGGGATCTGAGAATGTTTAGCTTGCTGGAGAGAAGGCTGAGAGGAGACTTAATAGCTATCTACAAATATCTGAAGGGCTGTCACAGTGCAGAGGGATCAGCCCTATTCTCATCTGTACAAGGACAGACCAAAAGCAATGGGATGAAACTGAAAGGGAAAAGACACAGATTAGATATTAGACAGTGAGGGAGATCAATGAGTGGAACAGGTTTTCACGGGAGGTGGCGAGTTCTCCTTCAATGGAAGTCTTCAAACAAAGGCTGGACAGACATCTGTCTGGGATGATTTAGTGAATCCTGCACTGAGCAGGGGGTTGGACCCGATGACCGCGGAGGACCTGATGACCCTGGAAGTCCCTTCTAACTCTACCATTCTATGATTATCATTTGGTTCTTATGCCTGCGTAAAATGAAAAACAAATGATAAGTGAGTGATTATTGTTTGCCGTTCAATCAGTAGTCAGGTTTATAGTGAACGATTATTTACAGTTTTGCACGATCCAATGATTAACTGAATGATAATCGTGTGTAAAAGGGCCCTTAGGAAACGTTGTGTTCTTGGGGGTAGAGATTTTTCTGGACTTCCTGTCCCTAATCCCGTTGATGAACACGTTTCCCCAATTTGGCAGGAAATGAAAAATAACATTCAACTGTAAAGTAGAGATAAACTGTCCAAATCCCCTGAGCCCCTAATAAGCCTAAGCTTGCCTACTTAGAGTGGTAGAGTACACAACTCTCAGTGGCTTACCTTTCAAGGAACAGAGGATCAGGTGAGTAGAAGTCCAATCCTACAGACATATTTTTGGCCATTCTTGGCTAAAGCAGCAAAGGTTTCAGGCATTTATCTAATGTGCCTGGACAGCTTTACCTAAGAGCCTAATAATATATCAATTTGAAGAGCAGAATGTTGATATGTCTTCTAAATGGAATATCTCTTGTTTGGGTCGCCCCATCTCCCCACAGGTAAAAAGTGTTCCAGGTGGTCTTCCTGATGAAACGTCTACCATTATTTACTCTGAGAAATCACAAAGCCCAAATAAGGTTCTGAGTAATAGCAGCATCTACAAACCACCTAGAGAAGAGTTTGAAGAAACACCCAACAGCCCCCTTACCGGCAGGTGTGTAGCAAATATGTAAGGCTTGTATTTTGGACATTCATTAAGAACATCTCTACAAAGTTCTTCTACATAACATTCAATAGTGTTTTTATAAGACTCCACAAATGCATGATAATGCACCATAACTAATTTATTTCATATTCTACATGGATGTAATACATATGGTCCTAACAACTGTGGAATCACATTTTTACCTTTAGAACCTCCTATGCCTTTTGACTTTTGTTATGACCCCTGGTGGTCTGCTGTTCCCTAGATATACAGTAGATGAAATCAGAGGCGGAACTTGAAGCTCCTGGGCCCCAATGTAAAACCTGTAAATGGGGCCCCCAACTATAATGCTTTATTCATAGTACTGGGCTCCCTATGTGGAGAAGAGAGACCTTATGGGCCCCCTAAGGGTCCTGGGCCCGGGTGCAACCGCATCCCATATATAGTTATGCGCCTGAGTGAAATATTTTCTTCTAATGCTTATTCCATCAATCTCTTTATAAAAGTTGCCTGGAATGAGTCTTCACATCCATACAGAAAGTTAGCATTAGAAGGAAGTGCCATGAAAAATCTAAAATAAAGGAATCAGTGGTCAGTGTTGACGTTCCGGAGCACAGGGCACGGGAGCTAGCAATAGCAACACATTAGTGTTTCTTAAAGGCATTTACATGGGGCAATAATCACCCGAATGATCTTCCATATGAACACTCATTGTTCACTGTCCGCCATAAACATGTTGGCCAATTCACTCACTTGTTGTTGGTCACATTACTTATCTGGACATAAAAATGTAATCAGTCCAACATAAAAATGGTCCCTCACTTTTATCAGTCGTTCTCCGTGGGGAGCGCTGATAGCATTGTTTCCCCATGGAGAACAAAGGATCTGAGTGCAGATAATAGCCTCGGTGAAGGCTTACTTTGCATACCTAATTGGTATTTAAGTAGCTGAGAAGCTACTTAAATAACAATTTTTATGCAAAATGATCGCTCAAAGCTGTCCCTCATACTGTCCTTCGAGCGATTATCTGCTCGTGTAAATGGGCCTTAAGTTTGTCTTCAGTATATCCCCTTGTTGTAAACGGCGGATTTGCTGGTGGCAATAAACTACATGACAGGGGAAGTAATGGCCGCCCAGGCAAAAAAAACCTCATGATCAGGCCGGGCTCACATGAGTGGGTCAGATTCCGTATGCAGATATTTACAGTGGAAGACCCGTGAATGATCGCAGAGACGAATCGCGAATAGCATATGCGTGCGGTTTTCTGCGCAGATTTTCAGCGTATGATCAGTGTATCTTCCATGTTGAAGAAAGATCACAAGCAGGGAATGACCTCAGAAAGTTGCCCAACCCCCTGGAAACCCTGTTCTATCGCCCAGACAGCGTTCTCTTGTGCCGTCGTGGTGAGATGATCTGAGAGCCTTCAGGACGGGATGCTGCTCTCTTGGCTCGGTTGGTTTTACACTACTCATTTTGGAAGTAGTATAAACCATTTATGGAGGAGCCCAGAAGAACAAGTGGAGGTTGCAGACAGCAGTCTGGATGGGTGTTGCTCCCAAGACTCCGTCCTGCATTGCCTGCCCACCAATTCCTTCTTTTCTTTATACCACTTGTATCTGGTTCCTAGCAACTTGTGAGCTAATCTGCGTCCATGCGCAATGTTAATTTTGAATTCACTGCGGATCGAACACATCCATGGAGATCAATAGAGCCCATATGTGCGGAATCCGCGGTAAAATAGAAAGTACTGCGATTTTTCTTCCACTCGCGGAATTCCTACCCGCAAGTGTGAGCAAACCGGTGAAAGTCCATGCATTTTAATGCTCGCATATCCTACGCGTGAACGGCAATCGTGGAGTTCGCAATTGAGATCTGCTCATGTAAGACCGCCCCCTAATTGCAACATTTAAAGTAATCGAGTTCTGATCGACTAAAGGCAATTTATTTCCGTGTAAAAAGTTTTCATTAGCAAATGAGTTCAGAGAATTGAAAGTATAAATGGGAAGGATTATTGCGGGTGAATGGAGATGGAGCGCTGGGGATTGTCGCTGCCCGCCCGTATCCATGCACAGCAAGAGAGTAGTTGCTCTGCATAATGAAAATAAAGGACGTCCGAGAAGCAAACAAATCCCCGTTCATCGTTGAGTCAGGGCATTTACAGAGCGATAATCATCCAGGTTCCTGCTGGATGACGGGAATCTGAACGATCAGCCCATGTAAAGCACCTTCACACCCAAAGAAGAGCAGTCACAGGGGGAGTAACAGAGATAAAACTTGGGGCGGAATAGCTGCAGACAAAACACTGCGGCCAACCAAAACATAAGTCCTTGTTGGACAGGACATCATGCTTGTAGTGCTTGAAGTAGGTCATCAGGTTCATACGGATAGCTGCAGGACAAATTGGCTCAATTGGAGACAGAAGCACCCTCAGCCCAGGTGACCAAGGCCCAAAGGGAACGAGTCTTAGGCCTTATTCACACAAGTGTTTTATCGTGGCTAAAATGTCGGCCGAAAATCCCAACTATCTGAAGCACTGGATTTCAATGCATTTGGCCAGATAGGCGATTTTTAGCCACATAACGCGACTGGCAAAGGTAGGTCTTCACCTATCTTGTGACCGGAATATGCTGGCGGCTCCCATAGACTCCTATGGCTGAAAATTGCAACGCTCGTGTGAAAGAGGCCTCAATGTGTATTGGAGGAGACGCACCTCTTGTTTGATGGCGGCACACTAGCTAGCACTGTTGCCTTGCAGTGTTGGGGTCCTGTGTTCAAATCTAATCAGAGGCAACATTTGAAAGGAGTTTGTGTTATCCTCGCGTTTTCATCGGTTTTCTCTGGGTTCCTCCCACACTTTAAAATGTTCTGACAGTGGCGCTACAGAGATTTGAAATATTGGGGTACATTTACTAATACTGTCTAAAAGTTATACAGTGCAAACTAAGACAGACAGTGTTAATATGCACCAGATTGTCTCTTCTAGGTTTATACCCCCTATTAGTTGCATTAATTTATGCCTAACATTGTGCCAAAATTTTGGTGCAATCTTTGGCACAATTTAGGCTAAACCATTTATTTAGGAGAAGCTGTGAAACCTGTTAAACATGTTCAAAAATTCATAGTAAATGAGGCACAATGCATGTAAGACAGATTTCCGGGGCAATTGGTGCCAGAAAAATGACATACCGTATATCCTGGATTATTAGCCGACCCGAGTACAAGCCGAGTCAATAAATTTTTCCACAAAAAACTGGTGAAACTTATTGACTCGAGTATATAGTTAAAGAAAAAATGCAATACTCACCTCCCAGCCGGCGTCTGTGTCCCCGGTACGATGACCTCCCCGGCGGTGCGGCAAGCTGCTTGAGAATTCTCCCCGCTGTCATCTCCCTGCTCAGATTTGAATTTCCCCGCCGTCAGCGCTGTGTAAGTAAGCGCTGTGATTGGATTGAGTGCCAGCGAATCACAGCTGACGCTCTATAAACCAATCACAGCCATTCAGTGATAGTAGAGGACCGGCAGCACATAGGATCCTTCATCAAATATCGAGTGGAATCAGGAATAAAATATCCATCCAGCATTTATTGAAGTAAAAGTCAAGCAAAATCACAACAGCGACGTTTCGGCCACCAACACTATGGCCTTTGTCAAGCTTGTCATCAACTAAATGGCTGTGAATGATCGCTGCTAAATGCTGCTAAACTCCCTCCCACCTACGGCCGCTGCCATGGGCTCCCATAGGACCCGTGCAGCGGCTGGACGTATTCCAGCCAAAACGTAGTTCTGAACTATGTTTTGGGTCCGACGTAAAAACGCCCGGCGCTATATTGGCTGGTCCGGGCGTTTTTAAGTCTCACAAATACACCCATGTGTTCTGATGCATTGGAATCCAATTCATCAGATCACAGCGCATATCATCCGGCCGTGAAAACAGCGGGCCGATATGCGCTCATGTGAAAGAAGCCTTATTCTGTGGGTTGAGGGCATGAGGTCTCCAAACTTTGACCATAATCTATGTTCTTATTACATGGCCTTTCATATATTGTTATTATGTGGCCTTTTGTACATAATATTGTATTTTTCCATTCTGGTTTTCAGCTTGATTGTAAGATTTATAAAGGTTGAAACTTATAAATAAATAAAAAATAAGTCATGTTATTTGTATAGCACCAGCTTATTCCGCAGCGCTTTCAATTAATTATTATTTATTACCCCCCACAAAGCTGGGTATTCATTTTACCGACTTCGGAAGGATGGAAGGCTGAGTAAACCATGAACCGGCTACCTGAACCAAGCGGGGATTAAACTCTCAACTTTCAGAGCTTAGGACTGCATTTCTGCGCCACACTAGGCTTTATGAATTTCTATTAAAGAAACATACTCATGGGTAAAAGATGGACCCCATTAAGCATGTGTCTGTGTTAGGACATTTAGATTGTGAACACCATAGGGGACACAGACCGATGAGTGATGAAAAATATGCGCACAGCATTGCAGAATATGTTGGCGCTATATAAGCAACAAAAATAAGGCAGGAAGCATGGTTTCCTGTTAGTAGAAAAACGTTGACACCGTTTTGGGAAGGACAACTGCATGAATATTCTAAAATACCATCCAGCCTTCCATCTCCCCAACCATGGATACAATCCCATGGTGGTACTTGAGGATAAGTTAAGCATATTCTGCTGCGGCCTGTACCTGGACTTTATAGTGTTGATGACCCAAAGAGGTGGAGAGATTGCCGTCTAGGCTTGGACATAACATCTCAGTCTGCCCCCTACTGGAAGGGTTGTAGAGCAATCCTCTACCCTTCACCTTGGAGGACTACTATTCTCAGATCCTACTTTAGTCTTCTGTTGTAGACAATCACATTTCCAGTTCTAAAAAAGTATTTGTTGAAGAATGTTTCAAATTGAAACCCTTTCTTCTTATCAAATACTTTATCCAAAATATTATCCAGCCCTAACCTGAAAACTTAGCTACCTCTGACGTCAGTGTGCACCCAGAATCCTCCTCCCCTGACCTCTCCTCCTTAGTTCCGCATGAGAGGACAAGGGAGGAAATGTTCCAGGCACACAGACTGACTTCACTGTGCACCTGGGATCAGCGCCTAGAAGAGGAGGAGGTATATATATGGTTTGGCCGGGCTGTAATTACTGTGGCTACTGAGGGGGTTAATATTATGCTGGGGCTACTGATGGGTTAATACTACAGAGGGGGTTAATATTACTGCTGGGGCTACTGAGGGGGTTAATATTTTTATTGGGGCTACTGTGGGGTTACCATTGCTACTGAGGGGGTTAATATTACTACTGAGGCTAATGTGGGGTTATTATTATTACTGGGGCTACTGTGGGGTCACTATTGTTACTGAGACCAATGTGGGGGTCACTATTACTACTGGGGTCACAATAGGGGTCATTATTACTACTGGGGCCACAATAGAGGGTCACTATTACTACTGGGGACAATATGGGCGTCACTATTACTATTGGCGGGCATGGAGGCTCTAGTACTGTTGTACCACCTCTAGCTTGGATACGAGATGTGATACAAGCAGGCATGGATGCTCTAGTACCCTGTTGTACCGCCTCTACCTTTGATACAAGATGTGATATGGAAAGGCATGAAGGCTCTAGTATGCTGTTTAGAGATGAGCGAGCGTACTCGCTAAAGCAAATTACTTGAGCGAGTATTGCCTTTTGCGAGTACCTGCCCACTCGCCTCAAAAGATTCGGGTGTCGGCGGGGAGCGGTGAGGGAGAGCAGCGAGGAACAGGGGGGAGATCTCTCTCTCTACCCCCCGCTCACCCCCTGCTCACTCCTGCAACTCACCACTCACCCCCGCCGGCACCTGAATCTTTTGAGACGAGCAGGCAGGTACTCGCAAAAGGCAATACTCGCCTCTAGCTTGGATACAAGATGTGACACGGTCGAACATGGAGGCTCTAGTACCCCGTTGTACCGCCTCTAGCTTGGATACAAGATGTGATACGGGGGGCATGGAGGCTCTAGTACCCTGTTGTACTGCCTCTAGCTGGGATACAAGATGTGATACAGGTCGGCATGGAGGCTCTAGAACCTTGTTGTACCACCTCTAGCTTGGATACAAGATGTGATATGGGTGTTAAGGACCGCTAGGTCACATTAACCTTTCAAGCCTTGGGTTCCAAATCAATTTGTATCCGGTGCACCACGGAGGCCAAGAACCACACAAAGAGTCGGTTTCTAGTTCTCCTCAGATACGTAGAGAGAGCCCCGGCAAGTATATAGCTCACTCTGCTTAAGGCGTACGTACTCTGAATCTTTATTAACTTTTCATAGCGTTTCTCAATACAGGAAAGGAATATGTCATTAGTCACGGCTTTAATCTCATTGGGTTAAAAAATAAAACATTACAGCATAGTGTGAGAATATATATGAAATGTCCTTCAAATGTTAATGTTATCTCATCCTCCCTTGTGAGTTTGGATGGTCGCAGCATCTTATTAGCACGATTCGTTTTTTTCCCAGAGCTCAGGGCGTGGGAGGGTTTCTTCTGATAACGATTTTTTCAGGCTTGGTTCTCGGAAGAATAAAAACAAATCATTAGACATTGCACCGAATCTCATGCTCTAAAGTTATTTCTACTTGAATTATTGTTTCACTACGCACAAGCTTATTTACATCTTGTAATGCTCCATTTTGTATCTAGCAGCCATTTTGAGACAGATTCTTCCATTTTATGGACCTGTACCTTCTCATGGGCAGGCATGGAGGCTCTAGTACCCTGTTGTACCACCTCTAGCTTGGATACAAGATGTGGTACAGGTCGGCATGGAGGCTCTAGAACCTTGTTGTACCACCTCTAGCTTGGATACAAGATGTAATACGGGCACGCATGGAGGCTCTAGTACCTTGTTGTACCGCCTGTATCTTGGATGCAAGATGTGATACGGGCAGGCAATGGTGTCCAAGGAGGCGGCAGCATCAACGGTGTAGAAATTGTAGAAAAAGGTTTTATTGCTCCATAAAATGGCGACGTTTTGACTTAATCTAAGTCTTTTTCAATACAATTTCTACACCGTTGATGCTGCCGCCTCCTTGGACACCATTGCATTTATTTGGGGTTGGGTTCATGACTCCACAGGTGGCTTGGCATACACAGATTGGAACCTCTGCACTTAAGTGCATGTGTTAGGTGTGCTGCGGGACTTTCCTATTTCTACTGATACGGGCAGGCATGGAGACATACAGGTTCCATATGCTATCCTCCACATATCGCTTCACATTTGCTGTAACTGAGCCTCTAGATTGTGCAAACTCGTAGGCTGTGAAAGTTGGTGTCCCAGATGGTCCCATACTCATTCTATTGGAGATAAACCCTGTGAATGGGCAGCAACGGAAGTATGACAATGTTGTGGGGGCTCCTGTGACCCCCTTGTGTGTGCGGCCGAGCATTATCCTGCTCGAAAATATACAAGGAGATGTATAACTTACACCAGCTGTACATAAATAATTATATACATGAGATCCCCAGGTTATACCAGCATGCTCCATACTATATACAGGGAGATGTATAACCTATACCAGCTGTACATATATCATTATATACAGGAGATCCCCAGGTTATACCAGCATGCTCCATATCACTATATACAGGAGATGTATAACTTATACCAGCTGTACATATATAATTATATACAAGAGATACCCAGGTTATACCACCATGCTCCATATCACTATATACAGGAGATGTATAACTTATACCAGCTGTACATATATAATTATATTCAGGAGATCCCCAGGTTATACCAGCATGCTCAATATCACTATATACAGGAGATGTATAACTTATACCAGCTGTACATATATAATTATATACAGGAGATACCCAGGTTATACCAGCATGCTCCATATCACTATATACAGGAGATGTATAACTTATACCAGCTGTACATATATAATTATATACAGGAGATACCCTGGTTATACCAGCATGCTCCATATCACTATATACAGGAGATGTATAACTTATACCAGCTGTACATATATAATTATATACAGGAGATACCCAGGTTATAGCAGCATGCTCCATATCACTGTATAGAGGGGATGTATAACTTATACCAGCTGTACATATATAATTATATTCAGGAGATCCCCAGGTTATACCAGCATGCTCAATATCACTATATACAGGAGATGTATAACTTATACCAGCTGTACATATATAATTATATACAGGACATACCCAGGTTATACCAGCATGCCCCATATCACTATATACAGGAGATGTATAACTTATACCAGCTGTACATATATAATTATATACAGGACATACCCAGGTTATACCAGCATGCCCCATATCACTATATACAGGAGATGTATAACTTATACCAGCTGTACATATATAATTATATACAGGAAATCCCCAGGTTACACCGGCATGCTCCATATCACTATATACAGGAGATGTATAACCTATACCAGCAGTACATATATAATTATATACAGGAGACACCCAGGTTATACCAGCATGCTCCATATCACTATATACAGGAGATGTATACCTTATACCGGCTGTACATATATAATTATATACAGGAGATCCCCAGGTTATACCAGCATGCTCCATATCACTATATACAGGAGATGTATAATGTATACCAGCTGTACATATATAATTATATACAGGAGATCCCCAGGTTATACCAGCATGCTCCATATCACTATATACAGGAGATGTATAACTAATACCAGCTGTGCATATATAATTATATACAGGAGATACCCTAGTTATACCAGCATGCTCCATATCACTATATACAGGATGTATAACTTATACCAGCTGTACATATATCATTATATACAGGAGATATGAGATATCTGCAGCCGTACATTTGGGTGTGCTCTTGCTTAACATCTCCCATTGTTTTGTATTGGGGCCAGCAATAACATGTGATAGGTGCGCACGATGCAATGAAAGGTCTCCCCATTGTCAGCCGCGGCTGAGGATCGCTTCTTTCCTGGAATGATACGAGATACGTTTTTGATACAAAAATGCTTCACATCCGCTGCAATATCGAACTTATCCATGTGAAATATTGGCCTAAGAGGCTACAAACAAATCCTTATGTAGTCCAGGAAGTGGGTCATGTTTGGAGGCTTATACCAAGGGGCTAAATCAAGTATGCAAATTCGTTTTGCAGCTGTAGGCAGCATGGTTTAGGTATGGCTACTGGACAGAGGGGGGCAGGCCGAGCTGAACATTTGCATCTGGGCCCCTGAGCCTTTAGATACGCCCCTGCCTTCACTAGATGCATGGAGGCATCAACGATGAAATGTGTAGGTCTTTCAAACACAAGTTGCATCCAGTGAGACAAACAGGGATATAGCCATGCAGGTAGCAGCTAAAAGCAATACCTGGTGGGAATATGGCTGTTGTCCTGCAGTTAATGGGGCAGTTTTATGACAATCGTTATAAAGAAAAACTGACTCTCTTGCTGACTCTCAGCTTTCAGTTTGTATTCTGCTCTTGAAAAATGAAAACTTTGCTGTGATTGTGTTAGGTTGTGCTGCTGGGATCTGTAGTACTATTAGAGTTTCTCCAACCAGCCAACCCCCTTTGGTCTGCTGCACATAAATACCAGCCCCTCTGATTAGAGAGTGCTGGTCATTTTACTGGTCGTTTTTCCGTCTCAGAGCTGGTGTTATGCAGATTAGCTTGCAGCATGTCTCTCACCTTTCCTGAGGATGGTCTGGACAGCTGTTGTCCTTTAATTCAAAGAAGGCGGAAAGCAGCACGACCTTTTAGTGAGCACACGTGAATACACTTATGGTGCACGTTCCTCACCAATGGATCCGGATTTGTAGATCCTCACACCAGACAGGAGAAATTTCAAAAGGAGGACCAGCACGCTGGATAAGTTTTTCTTGTAAAAATCTTCTTTTATTTCCCTAGTATAAATGCATAAAACAGACTGCGACGTTTCGACCTCACATACTAGGTCTTTATCAAGCATGCAGTACCAGGGCAATAAGCCCCTATTAAATAGAAAACTAAAAACAACACCCATAATGCCCACACTATACACACCCACAGATACACAACAGATGATTGGTCCAGGCTTGAGTGCCAACAGCTGTAGTAAATAAATCATTATTGGTTAGAAAATAAACTTACACATGTCTCCACGATATATTGCAGCTGATCCGGCATCCATTATCTCAAAGAACACCTCTATTTCTATATTATCTAATCAGCGGTTTGCCATTATCTCCAGACACACCTCCATTCCTGTAATATCCAATCAGCGGTCTGCCAGGGACCATACTAGTCACCCAAGCATTACTGAGCATGCGTTAGAACCAACATCCTACACTCGGGTATGAACCGGAACTGACGCGACGCGACGGATCATATGACAGTATGCTAGGGATGTTGTCCTTGTCTGCATCTTATGCGGGCACCTCTCCCTTCGCCTTTGACAGGTGCCCCACTTCCCCTGATTAGTAAGAGACAGGGTCCTTCCATCTTTGCCTGGAGTTGTGTATTTGCAACACTGAGAGTTGTTGTGGTTTTATTTGGACCCCATCTTTCGTCCGTGCTGAGGTGTGGTGCTGTAGTGCGCCCAGAGGAAATAACACATTGGTTACTATGGGCAAGAAAGACAATTTTACTTATGACACTTGTCATAAAACTGACCCATTAACTGCAGGACACAGAACAGAGTCAGAGTGCTGGTCATGTGACCTGGAAGGCAGAAGAAAAGTCCAGAATACATAGCCTGGAGGGGTGAGCTACAGAACTGGATTATTTACTGTAACGATCAGTGATATTATAGTATAAACTGTTGTGTGTGTACATGGCAAATAGTAATCGTTACAGTATATAATGCCAACATAAATCTCACTCTTAATAGACAAAATAAGACATAGCGTGCAGTAGTAAACCAATAGACAATCTGAACACAGGAGCAACAAGTGCTTGGTCTGTGCAATGATCCGGTATATAATAACACTGTTTCCGACCACTTTCGGCCGCTATATGATATTTTTCACCAGTTCTGCTCTCCTTAGGCTCCTATTTATAATTGTCAGCTTTTCCTCACTTTAGTGGGAGGAAATGTGCTGCTTTGGTCTCTCCCAATCCAGGGCTGCCTGTGTGCTAGAACTTTGAAGTGCATGTGTTCTAAATAAGGGCTCCCACCCACTTGCGTTAGCGAGTTGCGTTTTTTAGCACTGCAATAGAGCGCTAAAGCTTTGTAGTTTGACACGAATAAGTTGTAATGTGGCTATGCACATTTGCGTTTTTTTCTCGCTTGCGACTGCCCTATATTAGTGCGATGTCCTATTTTTTTCTCGCCCACGCAAGTCTATGGTTGCCGTAAAAATGCATCGCACATCACAGAATCGCATGCGCGACTGTGTTGCGATGCTTTGCTCTATAATTAAGTTTAAAGTGTCAAAAACACTGCGATAAAAAAACGCAGGACAGTCACAATGCATAGAGCTTTGCGATGCGAGTTTAGTGGGGGAAAATCGCAGCGCAATCGCACAAAAATCGCACGTTGGCAGCTGCGATATCGCAGCGATTTTAAAAACGCACTATCGCCCTCGTAAGTGGGTGGGAGCCGTTATGGAAAGGGAGTAATCCGCTGCCAATTTCCAATAGCGGTAGCTTATGTTCCTGAGAACAACCTGAGAAAAAAAAAGAATCAGGCAACTTGAGATGCAACTAACCAATGCTCATCCTTCTCAATATTTGAGTTTGAAGGACCTCATACGCATTAGATGGCCGGCCAATCCCGCGGAAGTTGGAAGGTTTGGCCGATATACATCTAAGGCTACCTACAAAAAGCCAAAGACGATATCACGGCCGCGCACGCACAATGTCCAGCGGATGGGAGCCTTTTTTCTGTCTAAACACCTCCCATCACTTCTGTGAGGTTGCGATCCTCCAGCAGGCTTTCACCCACATTGGAGGATTGGTAAGTGTTTCCCATTGTTTAAATGAGAAACCTCACATTGCACTTGCATGTACATCAAACGTCATGCATTGTCTTTCCAAGGAGCGTGCAGAGATAGAGCATTCGGCAATGTGGCAGAAAATCGCAATGTATATGACTCCATTCAAAAGAATGGGGTCCATATTTGTGTAAGAAGTGTGCATCTCGCGAGATTTTCATGGCTGTGTGAAAGCAGTGTAATGTGTATAGCCTGCTTCAGCCACTAAGCAAACAATGACATTTGCAGACAGTTAACTGGAACCAATCATCTATCTGTTTTAGAATAAATTACTACAGTCACAGCTTTGGGGTTCAGTGCTTCCCCAATGCAAGAAGAAATTGTTTAGTGCTAGAAATTGTCAAGAAGTTTTTCCTAGTTGGTTATCATGCCAATAAATGAGTATGATCCTGTGTTGTAACAGCTCATCTGCATCAGTTAGAGAGACCCAGGAAGTGAGCAGGGGAAGGCCTCCAGTCCGAAGGGGGCGACGATGGAGAAGAAACCCAGAGCTGGATGAATCCCAGTATGAAACAGATTACACAACAGCAGTTGAATCTGGAGACGAAAGAGATCTGGAGGAGTGGGACAGGTAAATACATTAGGAAACCATGATGGTGGAACTTAGGCAAGGCTTGAACACCAATCATGACTGGTGAAAAACACAAGGAGTCTAATAGAGCCGTTCTCTCTACAGCCTATGACTTGTAAATTGTACTTATGCATATAGCTGCACATGGAGGCGAATGCTGGTGTGCATGAACAGTGACACAGATCCCTGCCTTCTTGTTGATTGAACTAGACAGGGAGTATATCTACTGTAGATATAAATGCATGTTAACAAGGCTGGATAAAAGATGGTGGAGGCCTCTGGGTAAATACTCTGGTGGCCCTCTTTATCTGTGGAGAAATGAATCATAGAGTCATAGAATGGTGGAGTTGGAAGGGACGTCCAGGGTCATCGGGTCGTCCAGGGTCATCGGGTCCAACCCCCTGCTCAGTGCAGGATCACTAAATCATCCCAGACAGATGTCCGTCCAGCCTTTGTTTGAACACTTCCATTGAAGGAGAACTCCCCACCTCCCATGGTAACCTGTTCCACTCATTGATCCCCCTCACTGTCTAATATCTAATCTGTTTCCTCCCTTTCAGTTTCATCCCATTGCTTCTTGTCTTTCCTTGTACAGGTGAGAATAGGGCTGATCACTCCGCACTGTGACAGCCCTTCAGATATTTGTAGACAGCTATTAAGTCTTCTCTCAGCCTTTTTCTTTGCAAGCTAAACATTCCCATGCAAATATTCAATGAATAGCTGAGCACTGCCTCTGACTGGTCACAGCACGTAGCCAATCAGAGGCAGGGCTTTCAGGAGGCAGGGATTTTTCAGTCCCCGCACAGAAGAAATACAGAAGAAGACTGCTGGGGACCACAAAGAAGAGACAGACAGCGCTTCTAGGTGAGTTATGATTTTTTTTTATGCAGCTAGGGATGATTTTCGGGGTAGGGCTTATATTTCAAGCCCCCTCCCAGAAAATCATTGCTGTAGGGGTTGCCTTCATCCCATTGTTTTCAATGGGGCAGCAGAAGCAATGGGATAGCATCGCGGTCCTCTGCCACAGCTGTGACAGCTGTGGTAGGGCATTCTTTCATCCCCGCACGGAATCCCTTCATCACTGAACACTGTGGCACTGTCACAGTGTTCAGTGATGAGGGGACTCCCCGCAAGGATTAATGGAACACTCGGGGAGTCCCCTCATCCCTAGGGTGACTAAGGTGTTAGCAGCGGGACATTTAAAAGGTACTTCCATGCAGAAGCAGCTTTTAAATGTCCTGCTGTAAGCAGTGGGAAAGCTATTCCCTGCGCAGGAGTTTTCATTAACTCCTGCTCCCATAGGAGTCAATGGAAACTCCTGCAAATCACGCACCAAAGATAGTGCATGTCCTATCTTTTTTAGGTGCGCACTGTTTTGCAGTTCGAATTCCACGCATGTGAACGCTTCTTTAGAAACCCATTGGTTCTTTTAGAAGCGTGCATTAAGTGCGCTTGTCTGAATGAGCCCTTAGGGAGAGCACCAAGAAGGCATAAGGAGACTTATAAGGTCATTCATGCTCCCCAACCCGCTTCGCCTTCATTCCAGCAGCACTTTGACCGATACCAGCGATACTTAGTCCTGTGTAATTGCTGCCCAACAGTTCTTCAAATGTAAATGGATCATAAGGAGGTGCTTGGAACCACACTGTGCTGCTGGGAAATTAAGTTTACAAGCTGTCACGTGTCTCCAATGCATCGGATCCCATGGCCGTATTCCCGCGGCATAAAAGCGTCCGGCCGGCCAATATAGCGCTGGGCGCTTTCACGCTGGGCCGAAAAGATAGTCCTGGAACTATATTTCAGGCTGGAATACGTCGGCCACTGCCATGGGCTCCTATGGGAGCCAATGACAGTGACCGGAGAAGGGAGGGGATCTTCTCTCCTCCTCTTTCCTTCCCTCCAGCTGTTTGCAATGGGAGGGGGTGGGACGTGAATAGCTGCAGACAAGGGGCAGGGGGTTGCTTAACTCTGCCCCCGTCCTGCCCACTCCCATTGCAAACAGCCAGAGGGAAGGAGAGAGGAGATGAGCTGGCGAGGGGGAGAGAAGGGAAGGCAATCGCATTGCGGCCTTGGCGTATGTGCCGCTGCCGTCTGAATGGGTGCACAAACGTTAGATTTGTGCGCCCGTTCACGCATTTTTATGGCACCTGTGGGCGCATGTAAAAACACCTATGGATGCGTGAAAGATGCCCCCAGGTGCGTTTAGATAGAACAATTATCAAAAATCACTCAAATGAACTAAAGTGAATGATAATCGTTAAGTTTCATTGCGAGCCAACAACTGGGCAGTGAATGAGGTCCGGCGCTTCTCATTCCCAATTTCCACCGATGACTTGCCAGTGTAAATAGGCTGCTGATGATGTCAGCAGCTCGTTAACGGGGCAATGAGAATGCTGAGATTCTTGTTAGATGCAACGGGGCCATTAACCTGTGGAAGTACCTGGAGCTAGAACAGATACATCTGCAGGCGGTGGAGCCTCTCGAGCTGACCTCTTCCTGAATAATGAATGTGTTGTGTCTCCCTCTTTAGTTTGTACCCACCAATTACCTCCGATTTCCAACGGCAGGATTATAAGCGCGAATTTGATTCTGACCTGAAGCGATACAAGAAAATGTGCGCAGAGATGGATGATATCAACACTCAGCTGCAGCAGCTGAACAAGCAACTCGATGGACTGGCGGAGGGCACCACGCAGTACCAGGTACTGCACCACATCCATGATTAACCCTAACCCCTTCCTCTTAGAAACAGCCATACGGCAACCTTAACTGAATGATTCTGTGTGCTTGCAGGGAGTGGCAGAAGAGTACAACAGGCTGAAGGATACTAAAAGAGTAAGTGTTCCTGCATCTCGCTTTACCTCAAACTTGACTTTCTATTATTTCCTCATAAGCGGCTTTCAGAAACGTTTTCCTTTCCCTGCGCTATATGTGTGTTCTGCAAGTCAATGATATATATTAGGTTAAAGGGATCACAGACTTTTATTGCATAACCACAGGGTATTCTCTGGGACCTGCAAATACTCCCAAACTATGCAGCAGCAGCACTTTGCAAGTGTCAAGTAAAATGCCAACACTGAATATATGACTGTTTGCATTATATTAGTATGCTATGCTTAAATGACCTGTTACTACTGTATATACACAGCACAGCTAAAATGTACAAAGCTAGACAGCGAAATAAGTGGATGCTGCTGCGCGCTATTGTGGCTGTAATGCAAAAGCAAACATTCAAAGTATTTGCAAAGTAAGTGCCAAGAAAATGCCGAGGTTGAATATACACATTTGAACTGCATTACTGTTATATTTACTGTGCATATAACATGAGGTTCCTCAGGGAGCCGCACCAGTCTTCAGAACAGGGATCTCCTGAGATGTCCAGCACACTTGGCTTTTTCTTAAAGGGGCACTAACTTTTCAGACAACTTCTGCTCATCTACTAGCTTGTGTTAGTCTCATTGCAGAAATATACGTACATTAACATGTTGTTGTTTTTCCACTGTAAACCACATTTGAAGTGTGTGTATACATATCATAGTGGGTTTACTGACCATTTAGCCAGACTACTGCAATTGTCCTGGGAGAGCTGAGGTATTAACCCCTTAGTGACCAAGCCTGTTTACGCCTTAATGACCAGGCCAAATTTTGCAAATCTGACATGTGTCACTTTAACATGGAAAAACACCAGAAAGGTTTTGCATATCCAAGCGATTCTGACATTGTTTTTTTGCCACATATTGTACTTCATTTAGGCGGAAAAAATAGACCGATAGAATTTGTGTTTATTTATTAAAAGCACCAAAATTGGGAAAAGTTTGAAAAAATCTTAATTTTTTCACATTTCCAACTGCAATATCTTAAATATGTGCAAACATAATATAGAAATTTTTGCTAAGATTTATATTTCCACCCGTTTACTTTAGTTTGGGCGCACATTGGAAAAACTTTCGGGTTTTTTTAACCATTTAGGAGGCGTACAAATTTAACATTACTTTTCAGCATTTTGAGAAACGCTTTGTTTTCCTACACCAATCCAAGATTGGAAAGGCTCATAGGAGTCAAAATGATAGATACCCCCACAAGTGACCCTATTTTAAAAACTACACCCCTTAGTTTATTCACTGAGGGGTGTCATGAGTATTTTGACCCCACAGTTTTTTTTCAGGAATTAATTCAATTTAGAGGAGAAAAAGTAAAATTTCATATTTTTGCAAATCTATCATTTTAAAGACATATTTTTTTCCTATAGTTTACTTGAAAATGAGGATTTACACCCCAAAATGGATACCCCTGTTTATCCCGTGTTCAGTAATATACCCATTGTGGCCCTAATATTATATCTGAGTCCACAACGGGGCCCAAAACGAAAGGAGTAGTCAGTGTCTTTCAGAACAGAAATTTTGCTTGAAGTCCTTTTAGACCCCATTGCACACTTGTAGAGTTCTTGAGCGCCCAAAACCATAGAAAACCCCCACAAATGACCCCATTTTGAAAACTAGACCCCTTAAGGAATTTATCTAGGGGTGTACTGCATATTTTGACCCCACAGTTATTGAATGAATTTAAGCCAAGCAAAAGGAAAAAATTAGAATTTTTGTTTTTTTGGCAATTCTGTCATATTAAAAACAGCTTTTTTTGTACAGCACACATATGAAGGAAGACTCGCTCCCCAAAATGGATACCCCTGTTTGTACTGTTTTCAGTAATATACCCATTGTGGCCCTAATCTTATGTCCGCATGCACAACGGGGCCCAAAATGAAAGGAGTAATCGGTGGCTTTCAGAACATAGATTTTGCTTGAAGTCCTTTTAGGCCCCATTGCCCACTTGTAGAGTTCTTGAGCGCCTAAAACCATATAGAACCCCCACAAATGACCCCATTTTGAAAACTAGACTCCTTAACGAATTTATCTAGGGGTGTACTGTGTATTTTGACCCCACAGTTTTTGAATAAATTCAAGCAAAGCAAAAGGAAAAAATTAGGATTTTCGTTTTTTTGGCAATTCTGTCATTTTAAAAACAGCTTTTTTTGTACAGCACACATATGAAGGAAGACTCGCTCCCCAAAATGGATACCCCTGTTTGTACTGTTTTCAGTAATATACCCATTGTGGCCCTAATCTTATGTCCGCATGCACAACAGGGCCCAAAATCAAAGGAGTAATCGGTGGCTTTCAGAACATACAGTAGATTTTGCTTGAAGTCCTTTTAGGCCCCATTGCCCACTTGTAGAGCCCTTGAGCGCCCAAAACCATAGAGAACCCCCACAAATCACCCCAATTTGAAAACTAGACCCCTTAACGAATTTATCTAGGGGTGTACTGTGTATTTTAACCCTACAATTTTTGAATAGATCTAAGCAAAGCAGTAAGAAAAAAATTACGATTTTCATTTTTTTGGGCTATTGCATCAATTTAAAAACTGTTTTTTTTGTACAGCACACATATAAATGACAACTTTTACCCCAAAATGGATACCCCTGTTTGTCCCGTGTTCAGAAACATACCCATTGTGGCCCTAATAGACTTACAGGACTCATGGCTAGGCCTACAATAAAAGGAATACCCGTTAGATTTCAGGGTACAACTGAATTAATTCCAGGCCCCATTGCCCACTTGTAGAGCCATTGAGCGGCCAAAACGATAAAGAACCCCCACAAATGACCCCATTTTGAAAACTAGACCCCTTAACGAATTCATCTAGGGGTGTACTGCGTATTTTGACCCCACAGTATTTGAATGAATCTAAGCAAAGCAGAAGGAAAAAGTTACGATTTTCAATTTTTTTGGCAATTTTTTAAATTTAAAAACAGTTTTTTTGTACAGGGTACATAGGAATGAAGACGTTCACTCCAAAATGGATCCCCCCGTTTGTCCCGAGTTCAGAAACATACCCATTGTGGCCCTAATCTACTTACAAGACACATGGCAAGGCCTATAATGCAGGGAACACCCGTTGGATTTCAGGGCACAACTGAATACATTCCGGGCCCCATTGCTTATTTGAACGGAATAAAATTGACTCCCTAAAAATCCCCCCCCCCTCCCCACACACTCCGCACCCTTTTTGGCGTTCGCAAATCTTAGATAAAAGTAATAATGTGAACTGTGTGGTATTTCCGAAGACAGGGGTAATTATGGGGGCTGGTTGGAATGGGCCTATGGGGAATAAAACCGGGTATCCCCTCTCCTTTCATGCTTTTTGGGGGTCATTTCTTGACCTCAGTGGTGGGTATGGGGTGTAAAAAGTGGCGTTCCGTGAGTCTCCGTAAGCTTGATGAGGTGCGGCGGTCTCACATAGAAGGCGCTCAACAAGCTGCTCCTGGAACTGCAGGAAGGCGAGCGTTCCCGGGGCTTCTTGTAAATTGCGTATTACAGGTAGCGGTCTGAATAACGCCGGGCTCACACGGCCGTAGGTGGAATCTGCTTGTGGAGGCCGGCAGCGGATCCCAGCTGTGAGCCGGCTGTGACCCTGCATACAGCCGCGTAATGTACTGCGCATAACTGCCTACTCACACGGGCGGTCATGCGCAGTACACCTTTTTCTTGTTTGTATTTCCTGCGCCGTCGCTTAGCGATGACGCGGGTACCCGCAGCCTGTATACAACGTAGTTGCGTATGGGCTGCGGGTATATCCACGACCACGGAGCACAATGGGCTCTATGTTGCTGATATCCGCGGTAAAATAGAACCTGCTGCGTTCTCTTTTCTGCGAGTGGATTACACAATTCCGACCCGCTAATGTGAGCGGAATTGGGTAATCCAATTTGATTGATCTGCGTATTACCACGGATCAGACGCATGCGGAATCCGTAATTCCTATCCGGTCATGTGAGACCGGCCAAAGGTAGATCGCTACCTTTTTATCACGTGACCGGGGACCGCTCAATGAGGCCACCCGTCACTGCCCCAGGCTCTCGGTGACCGTTGGTCGCTGGGAGCAAGGAGATTTTAAGTTTCCTGGGCTCCCCGACTCCTGTGCATGCGTCCGGTGTTTTACCGACGGTCGCATGCGCAGAATCCGGGTAAGTTCACGGAGGAGGATTGCATCGGGGTTCAAATACGGAGGCCTCCGGTAAAAAGTTTCATCTCTTCTCACCGATCGCATCGGTGAGGGGAGATGAAACTTCAAATTTTTTTTAAAACTTTTACGTGATCGCCATTATCCATTGGATAACGGCGAACACGTGATCAGGAACCGCTCACCGCGGCCCGCCGTGAAATCTCCGGGCTCTTGGCTCAGTTTTGTAGCCAGGAGCAGGGGGATTTTCAATTATCCTGGCAATCCACGGCTTTTGCGCATGCGTCCGCCATTTTGGCGACGGGCGTGTGCGCAGAAGCTGGGGTAAGGTCCGCGGATAAATCTGGGGGCCTTATGTGCGTACTTTGATCCATCCTCCATTGAATGACAGTGATCATGTCTCCATTGACATCCCTCTGTTCCAGGCTACACATGGCAGCCTGGAGCAGAGAAATTTTAAATTTCCCGGGGCTCGAGCCCGTCTGTGCACGCGCCCGATGATTGACATCGGGCGCGCATGCGCAGACGGGGATTTGGGCACCCGGGACATCGGGACATCGGGGACGACTTAGGTGAGTATTTTCACCTCCCCTCATGGATCCGATCCATGAGGGGAGGTGAAACTAGCACTTTTTTTTTACTTTTCAAACTTTTTCGCGATCGCCGCTATCCGATGGATTGCGGCGATCGCGGGCCCGGGGACCGCTCACCGCGGTCCCCAGTAACACCTCCTGGTTCCTGGCTACCTTCAGGAGCCGGGAGCCAGGAGGTTTTGAATTTGCCGGGGGCTCCCGGGCTTCTGCGCATGCGCGTGACGTAATTGTCTGGCGCGCATGCGCAGAAGGCCGCCGGCGGGTCCGGGAGGACCAGATCTCCGGGGGACACCGCCGACAAGACAGGTGAGAATTTTCAGCTCCCCTGATGGTTCCGATCCATCAGGGGAGCTGAATATCTAACTTTTGGGGCAGTTTTATTTACTTTTTTGCGATCCGCGCTATCCATTGGATAGCGCCGATCGCAATGCCGGGGGGGGGGGTCCCCGCAGCCCGGGATGACAGCTCCATGCTGTCGGCTACCTGCGGGTACGGGGCTGTATTCTCTGCAGGACGCATGTTTTTACGTCTTCAGAGAATAAAGCCCACTTGCTGAGGACGTAAAAACACTATGGCCCGGTCGTTAAGGGGTTAAGATACTGCCCCCAGCTGATTGGACTACAGACAGTGCAATGCAGCATGGGAAGTCAAGGCAAGGAAGTGCAGGACAGTAAGCTACTGACAAAATAGGCTTGCACGAAAGTGGATTGAAAACAGCAGGGCAACAGAAAAGGGGGAAACCGCCTGAAAATCAGAACTTACAGACATTAAAACAGGTGCAAACAGCAGCAAATGAGGGGGAACTTGTTAGACTTTAGAAAACTTGTAAAAAGTTCAGGTCCGTTTACATTTTCATAGAAATCAGTGCAGAGGGTTGTCATGGCCGTATCCCTAACCTTTCCCCAGTCAGTGGCCCCCTCTTCTGGAGATACTCGTGTGCTGCAGTGGTAGAACACATCTATCAGACAATTAGAGCACATCCTGTTGATACACCAGAAATGTCTGAAATGAAAATGACTTCCCCTTATCAATTCTGAAGGGTAAGTCCTCCCAGTGTGCCTGTGGCTCACCACTGCTGAAATAGTGCAGATATGTCCACCACGTCGGATACTTGTAAGGAAATAGGAGTGAATGGTTCCTATAGAAACCTTGATGTGTTCCTGACACAAATGTAAGGAACTCGACAGATCTGCGGGTCCTCTACTCTCCTTGGAGGCTTTATCTTCATTTTGCGCATGGATGGTAAATTTAACCTGGTTTAGGCTTTATTTAGATGAGCGTATATTGGCCGCGTTTTCATGCCTGACCGATATACGCAAATTGCTTTTCAATGCATTCCTTCGCATATGTGAATATACGGCGCATAAAAACATTGCACTGTAAAAAATGGAACATATGTGACCGAAATATGCGCCGGCGAATATACGGTGCGTAAAAAGAATTCATCATTGAAAATTCTCAATTCATGCGAACTTACGGTGTGGATGTCCGAACGTAAAAACGCATACACTCGCGTGAAAGAGCCCTAAGAGAGAGAACAACCACGTTCATGATGCTAAAACCATATACATACTTCCTGGGAGTAGGAGTCAGATCCTTAAGCAAAATATATATATATAATGGAGTGAAAATATGCAAGTATACACAGGCCACGCAGAAGGGGCTTAAAATTCAACAATTACTGTTAACCCTTTAATGATGGATCCATTTTAGGCACGAAGGACCAACCAATTTTTCATAACTTTCTCACTTTTCTGGCAACATAGCCATTACTATTATTGTATTTTTGTGGCATCAGTTTGGGGTGCATATAATATATCATTTAGGAATGTTTTTGGAGGGCGGGAGATGGGGGGGGGGGGTTGCCATTGGTTTTTAGGTTTCATCTTTGCAGCATTCACCGTGCAGAATGAATAATTTTTGGGCACATAACATTTTGATCGCTTCTTATTAGAACTAGTGCTGCTCGTCTGGTTTGGCCAAGCAATAAAATCGCTCTGATTTTAGAAAAATCCAAACCAATTTTGGATGAAAATCATGGGAAAGGCAAATTTCACCATAATGCATGCTGCAGAGGTCAGCATGCATCCAATCTGCAACCAAGCACCTTGATGATGTCACTAAATGCGTCCTTCATCTTGCATACGGGCAGCAGATTTATTGGACCCCTGCATCCTATGACCTAGCCATACATAACATAGGCACAGTGTAATCAGCAACCCTTTTACAGTTGGGCACAGGACAGAGAAGCTGCATGACGTTTATATGCCTATATAACACATAAACTGTTGTTAGGAACAGATGTTCTACAGATGATATATTGCTGCTGGTGTAAAAGATTGTATACCAGCAGAGAACTTAAATGAGGTTTTATTTGAGGGAGCAGAGAAAGAAGCTGCATCACGTTTAGATGCCCATGCAAAATGTGGTCTGTACATCGGGGGAGGGGATATTTCTACTGCTGTCAACATATATAGCAGCAAAGTAGACAGACAAAATACGCTTTGACATGGGAAATATTGCAGTTCTGACACAGTGCATGTCAGCGGCCTCACAAAGTCACCAGTCCAGCAACTGTAAATTATTTGTAGACCTTATGCAGGTAGCAGTGGGGTTTGGGGAATTCAATTCAATTATGCAAAGCAGGGACAACTCACAAAGATAAGAGCTGTACTCTGCGGCCTTCTGTCCTCACACATCGCGCGCTCCCAGGGACTGCAGCTTATTTTGTTGACGATTGTGCTTTTGTTAATATAAAACAAAAAGAAAACCAAACAGGGAAACAGCAAATGCATACAGTGTGTGTCAGCAGCCTGAGATGTCATTTAGTCCCCAGTCCAGCCAATGCGAATTGTTTTGCAGGCCTTACTCAACTAGCAGTGGTTTTCCACAAACTAAAAAAGTCAACTGATAAACATAACAAAAAATAAATAAAAAGGAAACAAGAAGAAAGCAAGGGGGGACTTGTAGGTAGTGGTGCTGGAGGTAGTAGAGGACAAGCAAAGTTGGCACTTAAAGTGTCTCCTGCGGAAGCAACAGCGGGAATGGCAGCAGTCCTGCCTTACCATCTGCATGCGGTAAGACAAGCCTTCTGCCATTCCTTAGAAGTGGTTCTGCCCATGTAGTACATCCGCTGCACGCAGAATAGGTCATAGAGTGGATGACACAGCATATCCCAAGTACAACCACCTCCTCTTCCTCTCAGTCATGGCACACAGCAGTCAGTCTGCATCGGTTGACCATGAGCATCTGTCCCTCTACTTCACCCTGTGCCAGATCCCCAACACTCTCTGAAGCAGGCCACATGGATCAGTCTGAGGAGCTGTTACATTTAAAATACAGCAAGACAACCTCAACACAACATGTATGAACAGTCACATGTTCTCCCTCCACCCGCTGCCTTGGAGAGCCCACCCAGGCCAAAGGGAAAAGAGGATTTGCACCCCAGAATGGATACCCCTGTTTGTCCCGTGCTCAGAAACATACCCATTGTGGCCCAAGTATTACGTCTGTATGCACAATGGGGCCCAAAATGAAAGGAGCAGCCGGTGGCTTTCGGAACAGAAATTTTGCTTGAAGGAGATTTAGGCCCTATTGCACACTTGTAGAGCCATTGAGTGACCAAAACGATGGAGAACCCCCACAAGTGATGCCATTTTGAAAAGTAGACCCCTTAACGAATTTATCTAAGGGTACAATGACTTTTTTGTCTTCATAGTTTTTGAATGAATCTAAGTCAAGCAGAAGGAAAAAAATTACGATTTTCATTTTTTTTGGTAATTCTGTCATTTTAAAAGCAGTTTTTTTGTACAGCACGCATATAAATGAAGACTTGCACCCCAAAATGGATACCCCTGTTTGTCCCGTGCTCAGAAACATACCAATTGGGGCCCTATTATTACGTCTGTATGCACAATGGGGCCCAAAATGAAAGGAGCAACCGGTGGCTTTCGGAACAGAAATTTTGCTTGAAGGAGATTTAGTCCCCATTGCCCACTTGTAGAGCCATTGAGTGACCAAAACGATGGAGAACGCCCACAAGTGACCCCATTTTGAAAAGTAGACCCCTTAATAAATTTATCTAGGGGTACGATGACTTTTTTGACTTCACAGTTTTTGAATGAATCTAAGCCAAGCAGAAGGAAAAAATTATGATTTTCATTTTTTTGGCAATTGTGTCAATTTAAAACAGTTTTTTTTTGTACGGTGTACATAGGATTGAAGACGTTCACCCCAAAATGCATCCCCCCGTTTGTCCCGTGTTCAGAAACATACCCATTGTGGCCCTAATCTACTTAAAGAACACATGGCTAGGCCTATAATGGAAGGAGCACCCGTTGGATTACAGGGTACAACGGAATAAATTCCAGGCCCCATTGCCCACTTATAGAGCCATTGAGCAGCCAAAACGATAGAGAACCCCCGCAAATGACCCCATTTTGAAAACTAGACCCCTTAAGGAATTTATCTAGGGGTGTACTGCGTATTTTGACCCCACAGTATTTGAATGAATCTAAGCAAAGCAGAAGGAAAAAATTACAATTTTCATTTTTTTGGCAACTTTGTCAATTTAAAAACAGTTTTTTTAGTATAGTGTACATAGGAATGAAGACGTTCACCCCAAAATGGATACCCCCATTTGTCCCGTGTTCAGAACCATAACCCTTGTAGCCCTAATCTACTTACAGGACACATGGCTAGGCCCATAATGGAGGGAATGCCCGCTGGATTTCAGGGTACTACTGAATAAATTCCAGGCCCCATTGTCCACTTATACGGAAAAAAAATTGACTTTCTAAAAATAATCCCTAACCCCTCCCCCCCCCCCCCCCCCCGCCATCCCCATTTTTTGGCATTCCCTAAATATTAGATAAAAGTAATAATACAAACTGCGTTTTATGTTCGAAGACAGGGGTAATTACGGAGGCTGGTTGGGATGGGTACATGGGGCAACAACACCGGGTATCCCCCCCCCCCTCTCTCGCTTTTTTGGGGGTATTTCGTGACCTCAGTGGCGGGTATGTGGTGTAAAAAGTGGCGCTCTGTGAGGCTTTGTAATTTTGCTGCGGTGCGGCGGTCTCACATAGAAGGCGCTCAACAAGCTGCTCCTGGAACTGCATGAAGGCGAGCGTTCCCGGGGCTTCTTGTAAATTACGGATTACAGGTAGCAATCTAAATAACGCCGGGCTCTCACGGCTGTATGCAGAATCCACTTACGGAGGCCCGCAGCGGATCCCATCTGTGAGCCTGGCTGTGACCGTGTGTACAGCCACGCAATGTACTGCGCATAACTGCCTACTCACACAGGCGGTCATGCGCAGTACACCGTTTTTTGTTTTTATTTCCCGCGCCGTCGCTTAGAGATGACCCGGGTACCCGCAGCCCGTACACAATGTGTTTGCGTATGGGCTGCGAGTATATCCGCGGTCATAGAGCACAATGGGCTCTATGTCGCGGATATCCACGGTAAAATATAGCATGCCGTGTTCTGTTTTCCTGCGAGTGGATTCCGTAATTCCGACCCGCTTATTGGGGGAAATTGTGTAATCCAATGCATGCAATTGATCCGTGGATTACCGCTGATCAAGCGCATGCAGAACCCATAATTCCTCTCCGGTCATGTGTGACCGGCCTAATGTTATATCGCTACTTTATCACGTGACCGGGGACCGCTGAACGAGGCCTCCGGTCACTGCTCCAAGCACTCAGCAACCGTTGGTCGCTGGGAGCAAGGAGATTTAAAATTTCCTGGGCTCCCCGACTCCTGCGAATGTGTCCGGCATTTTGCCGGCGGGCGCATGCGCAGCAGCCGGAAGGGTCCATGGAGGATAATCGCATCTGGATTCAAATGCAGAAGCCTCCGAGAAGATGTTTCATCTCCCCCCACCAATCGCATCGGTGAGGGGAGATGAAACTTCCACTTTTTAAAGAACTTTTACGTGATCGCCATTATGCATTGGATAACGGCGATCACGTGACCAGTAACCGCATACCGCGGCCCTCCGTGACATCTCCAGGCTCTTGGCTACCTTTGGTAGCCAGCAGGAGGGAGATTTTACATTTCTTGGGCAATCTCTCACTTTTGCGCATGTGTCTGCCATCATGCTGACGGACGCATGCGCAGAAGCTGGGGTAAGGTCCACGGGTCAACATCCCACCAGGGAACTAATCCGGGACCTTGGGTACGTAATTTCATCTCCCCTTACGGATACGATCCGTAAGGGGAGATGAAACTTTAACTTTTTAAACTTTTTTTTACTTTTTTTTTTTTTTTTACTTTTTAACTTTATATGATAACTGTTATCTGATGGATAACGGTGATCATATGACTGGAAACCGCATACAGCGGTCCCCAGTCATATCTCCCTGCACTCGGCTATCTGTGACAGCCGGGTGCAGGGAGATTTTGAATTTGCCGGGCTCCCCGGCCTTCTGCGCGTGCGCGCCACATCGGCGCATGCGCAGAAGCCAGCGTATGGTCTCGACAACGGCCGGAGGACACGGAGGAAGGGGGGTGAGTAATTTCACCTTCCCTCATGGATCCGATCCATGTGGGGAGGTGAAGTTTTTCTTTTTTTTACTTTTTTCTCCACTTTTCCGCGATCGCCGTTACCCATTTTAAAATTCCCGGGCCGCCAGGCCTTCTGCTCATGCGGCTGACGTAATGCGGCCTGGCGCGCATGCGCAGATCGCCGGTTTCGGGACCCGGAGGACCAGGAGAGCGGGGAGCAGTGCGGCGGACCTCTGTAAGTAATTTCAGCTGCCCTGATGGATGCGATCCATCAGGGCAGCTCAATCTTTAACTTTTTTCAAACTTTTATTTACCTTTTTGCGATCGGCGCTATCCATTGGATAGCGCCGATCGCAATGCCGAGGGGGGGGGGGGGGTCCCCGCAGCCTGGGATGACAGCTCCATGCTGTTGGCTACCTGCGGGCACCGACAGCATGGAGCTGTCACGTCCAGAGCCCGAGGGGCTTTATTCTCTGCAGGACACATGTTTTTACGTCCTCAGAGAATAAAGCCTACTTTGGGAGGACGTAAAAAGACTATGGGCTGGTCGTTAAGGGGTTAATAAGAGTAGGAATCAGCCGCCTCGACTCCCGATGATTTTCATAAAATCGGACCGATACAAACACAAACCGATTACTCCACTAATCGTTCATCGATATTTAGAACCAGACATTTACCACTTAATTTACGTTGCCCACGCTTTCCTAAAGCCATATCTTATACATTTTTCCACTGATGTGACCATATGAAGTTTTTTTTTTTTCAAGGCAAGTTGTATTCTTTTAATAGTACCATTTATTGTGCGCAAAATGTTTTCAGTGGGGAGAAAAGAAATTTAGCGGAGTGAGCTATAGCTTTTATTATTACCATTTTGGACTGCATAAACCTTTTCAACCACTTTTAGGCCTAATGCCCACGTCCGTGACAGGCTCCGCAAGCAGAATACCGCAGCGGGGTACCCCAAAAGATCCCATACTCACCTCCGGATCCACGCATGATGTACCTGCAGTGTCATATGACGTGACGGCGGTGTCGCGGGGCGCGTATTTACGCTATACTTCCGCTGTGCTACAATGGAACACGTCTGCGCGTACGCCATAGGACATGCTGCGGGTAATTTCACGCTGCCGAATTCCCCAGCGTGTATATTGAGCTATTAGGTTCAATAGAACCTAATAGCTGTGGTGAAACGCCGCAGAAATCCGTGGCATTTCACGTGGCAGAAATCCGGCCGTGGGCATTAGCCCTTATTGAAATTTTTGGGGAGCCGGGATTAGAAAAGAAAAAAAAAATTGTGGCATTCCATCTTTTTTTTATTTTTTAAACCATAAGAGATAAATATTGGGGTAATTTATTAGTTATGACTCTTTTGTACACAGTAATAACAAATATGTGGGGTTTTTTGTAGGGAGAATAAGAAAGCGTTTTTTTTTTAACTCTTATTTTTATATATATATATATATTTTTATTTATTTTTTTTAACTATTAAAAAAACTTTATACAATTTTTTTTCTTACACTTTTATTTAGTCTCCATAGGGAACTTGAACTTCCAATCGCTTGTAATATGTACTGCAGTACTTCAGTATTGCAGTATATAGCGATTTTTAATGTTGCCTTTCAAGCCCTGCCACGGGTAGGACTTGAAAGGCGTCTATGCGTATTAGCACTGGGAGCCTTCAGTATGCCTAGGTTTGCCATGCTATCCTATCCCCACCCTTCGATCCTACTGCGAGTAGGGGGATGGTTAGCTTTGACCACAGCACCAAAAGAGTTAACTGCCACAATCAGTGCTAATGGCTGTCAGCTGACAGAAATCGCTGATAGCCTTTGAAGTTAGAGTGGACTCTGTTCCTGAGCCTGCTCTATACACACTTCAGGACCCCAAGACGTTTATAGTCGCTTTGTGGTCTTGAAGTGGTTAACCAAAGAATCGGCATTTAAAAAAAAATATCGCTCCACATCTGCTGTAACTGATCATCTAGATCATGCAAACTGGTAGGTTGTGGAAGTTGGCGTCCCAGGTGGTCCCATACATGTTGTATTGGTGATAAATCTGGCGACTCCCTTGTGTGCAGCCAAGAATTTTCCTGCTGTAAAATACCTCTTTTGGAGGTCCTGCCATAAGAGGAACACATGTGGCTGCAGGATGACCTGAACATATCGCTGAGCTGTCATTGTCCCTCAAACCACTACTAGGGGTGACGACTGTCGTATGCGATGGCCCCCCAGACCATCACACCAGCAGGGGGCAGTGTGCTGCTCGACAGCAAAGACAGAATTGAAGCGTTTACCCCAAGGTCTCCAGACTCCAGGTTTAGTTTGGCCGTCGTCAGCGCTCAAACTAAACCTTGATTCATCACTGAAGACACTCCGTAGCGTCCAGTTTCATCGTTCACGACACCGCTACAAACAGAGGCAACGGTGGGTTCAAAACCCGTAAACATTATGGGGGCCTTGAGACAAAATGTCCTTTAGCCAAACGCCTGGAAAAGTTTCTGACAGAAACAGGGGTGTAACGATGGCACCACCTGTCTCTACACAGCAAAACAATTGGAGCTCCTGGTTCTTATTGGACAATCATATGATTCTCTCTACTAGTGGTCTGCAGGGGGCATACTGAGCCCGGTTACCTTGTTTGCCCCCACCCACTGCTCCCAACACCTCCTACCAGTCTAGTCAGATGCTCCTCTCTACTGGTGGTCTGTAGGGGGTGTCCTGAGCCTGGTCACCTTGTGTGCCCTCATACATCCACTTGTCAGCGGTCCTGAGCCCACTCACCTTGTGTGCCCCCATCCACTGGTCCCAACACCCCCTAACAGTCTGGTCAGATGCTTCTCTCTACTGGTGGTCTGTAGGGGGGTACTGAGCCCGGTCACCTTGTGTGCCCCCATCCACTGGTCCCAACACCTCCTAACAGTCTGGTCAGACGCTCCTCTCTACTGGTGGTCTGTAGGGGGGTCCTCAGCCCGGTCACCTTGTATGCCCTTACACATCTACTGCTCCCAACACCTCCTAACAGTCTGGTCAGATGCTCCTCTCTACTGGTGGTCTGTTTGGGGGGTGTCCTGAGCCCAGTCACCTTGTGTGCCCTCACACATCCACTGGTCCCAACACCCCTAACAGTCTGGTCAGACGCTCCTCTCTAGTGGTGGTCTGTAGGGGCGTCCTGAGCCCAGTCACCTTGTGTGCCCACATCCACTGGTCCCAACACCCCCTAACTGTCTGGTCAGATGCTCCTCTCTACTGGTGATCTGTAGGGGGCGTCCTGAGCCCGGTCACCTTATGTACCCTCACACATCCACTGGTCCCAACACCTCTTAACAGTCTGGTCAGATGCTCCTCTCTACTGGTGGTCTGTAGGGGGCGTCCTGAGCCCGGTCACCTTGTGTACCCTCACACATCCACTGGTCCCAGCACCTCCTAACAGTCTGGTCAGATGCTCCTCTCTACTGGTGATCTGTAGGGGGCGTCCTGAGCCCGCTCACCTTGTGTGCCCCCATCCACTGGTCCCAGCACCTCCTAACAGTCTGGTCAGATGCTCCTCTCTACTGGTGGTCTGTAGGGGGCGTCCTGAGCCCAGTCACCTTGTGTGCCCCCATCCACTGGTCCCAACACCCCCTAACAGTCTGGTCAGACACTCCTCTCTAGTGGTGATCTGTAGGGGGCGTCCTGAGCTCGGTCACCTTGTGTGCCCTCACACATCCACTGGTCCCAACACCCCCTAACAGTCTGGTCAGATGCTCCTCTCTACTGGTGGTTTGTAGGGGGCGTCCTGAGCCCGGTCACCTAGTGTGCCCTCACACATACACTGGTCCCAACACCTCCTAACAGTCTGGTCAGATGCTCCTCTCTACTGGTGGTTTGTAGGGGGCGTCCTGAGCCCGGTCACCTTGTGTGCCCCCATCCACTGGTCCCAACACCTCCTAACAGTCTGATCAGACGCTCCTCCCTAGTGGTGATCTGTAGGGGGCATCCTGAGCCCGGTCATCTTGTGTGCCCTCACACATCCACTGGTCCTAACACCCTCCAACAGTCTGGTCAGACGCTCCTCTCTAGTGTTGATCTGTAGGGGGTGTCCTGAGCCCGGTCACCTTGTGTGCCCCCATCCACTGGTCCCAACACCCCCTAACAGTATGGTCAGACGCTCCTCTCTACTGGTGGTCTGTAGGGGGCGTCCTGAGCCCGGTCACCTTGTTTGCCCCCACCCACTGGTCCCAACACCTCCTACCAGTCTGGTCAGATGCTCCTCTCTACTGGTGGTCTGTAGGGGGCGTTCTGAGCCCGGTCACCTTGTGTGCCCCCACACATCCACTGGTCCCAACACCCCCTAACAGTCTGGTCAGACGCTCCTCTCTACTGGTGGTCTGTAGGGGGCATCCTGAGCCCGGTCACCTTGTGTGCCCCCACACATCCACTGGTCCTAACACCCCCTAACAGTCTGGTCAGATGCTCCTCTCTACTGGTGTTCTGTAGGGGGCGTCCTGAGCGCAGTCACCTTGTGTGCTTCCATCCACTGGTCCCAACACCTCCTAACAGTCTGGTCAGATGCTCCTCTCTACTGGTGGTCTGTAGGGGGCGTTCTGAGCCCGGTCACCTTGTGTGCCCTCACACATCCACTGGTCCCAACACCCCCTAACAGTCTGGTCAGACGCTCCTCTCTACTGGTGGGCTGTAGGCGGCATCCTGAGCCTGGTCACCTTGTGTGCCCCCACACATCCACTGGTCCTAACACCCCCTAACAGTCTGGTCAGATGCTCCTCTCTACTGGTGTTCTGTAGGGGGCGTCCTGAGCGCAGTCACCTTGTGTGCCCTCACACATGTAGCAAAATGACAACTTCCCGTAGACACTTTATTTTTTTAATTGATATATGTACAAATAGTGTATATAAGGTTTTATAGGGCTGCAGGCAACTGAGCTAATCCCATGACCCTGGGTATGTAAAAAAGTCATACAATATAAAGAGAGTATACAGCTGTGTTCGTAAGAACACTTCTTGCTTGTGTTCAAAAACTTCACATGAACGAGGCAAACTTTTATGAAATAAGGAAACTCAATGTGTTCTCACATGAAACTGACTGTTATTCATTACCTTTTCCTTTTTATCAGACTCCTGATTACCAAACAAAGAAGACCGAAACCAAACAACTGCGGAACAAACTGTTTCATATCAAAAGGATGGTGAATAATTATGACAAAGGAAAGGATTGATAAGTGGGAACAAAGATGTAATGTCAGAAACATCCACTAGAGGGCAGCCAACACTGGAAGTAAAAAGAAAAATTACATTTCCTTGTATATTAATAAGTGAAATGCCTATGTGGAAGGTTTTAGCAGCTCTAAGAATTATAGTCATTAATGATGTTTTAATTAGCGATTTTAAAAAAATGTGGACCAGCTGAAGCAAGATTTCATCCCATTTGTAAGGTTAAATAATTGCTTTCATCTCACACCGGTTCTTTACTGGAAAGTAAATGCCATATGGCAGAACTAGCAGTTGTCTCCCTATAAACTGAAACCTCATGCTCCATTTCCTATTTTCTCTCATTTCCCTTCTGGCTTTTACTTTTGCCACAATACAGCTGATGTTTTGTTACTTTGTGAATACAGCTTTTACAAGATGGAACTTTTTGTATCTTTTTATGCGAAATTTGCTGGGATACACATTTAAAAGCTGAATCTTTTTGGGAAACCTCACTAGTATCTCTCAGGTTCCACGATATTGGGAAGTATGTGATGAAACTTTACTAAGCAGCTATTTTTGTAACTTCCTGCTCATTTCTAAGATTTTCTATATTATTGTAAGCTTTGAAAAAATTTAAGAATAAAAAAATGAACTTTCCATGGAAAGATGGTGGAGACTTCCCAATGCTGATAATGCATACATTTGGGCTCACATACATACATTCGTATTTAGCCTAATCCGTTTCTTATCAGACTTAATGGGCTAGTCTCATGAAAGACACTGATGGCTTTGGCATATAAGTGGGAGATGGTGACAAGGTCGTTGACACGACTCTTGTAAAGAAGCTCTTCAGTTCTATTACCCATTGTTTTTATGAATGTAAGAAGTGTAGGGGGATATTCACACAGTTTTTTATTTGGCATTTCCGTGTTGGATTTTTATGACGTGTATCTGCGACAATATAACCTGCGACAATCATCCAGGGCTGAGCCTCAGAGCTCTGTCACATACATGGATCTCCATTTAATAGGACACATCCATGTAAGGGCGCCTGATGTGGCAAGACTTGACATCAGTTCTATATTTGCTGCACCGTGGATTTAAAATGCCACGCTACATGAACTACGGCTGGATTCCCATTCAGTTCAATGCAATGTAAAAGTGACGAGGATTCAGACATGGATTTGGGGAATCCACATCAATAAAACTCCATGTGAACGGGGCCTAAGAGTGAAGCTGCTTTCAGCGAATAACCTACAGAGAGCAAAAATAATGGAAACATTTGTACGTCTTTAGCTTTATGGACCAGCTTACAAATACTGATACAATTGTGAATGAGGCCTATGAAAGAAATGTAGTGTCTTAAGGGAATGTGTCAGAAAATAATTGTTTAACCCTCCTGTGACACCAGTTTCAAAAGTGCAGGACTGCAATGGACAAGGCTGGGTCAAAGAGACCCTATGGTGCCACACGAGGGTTACATTATAATTTTAGGTTTCCCACTGCACCCATTCACTCCAGATGAAGTGTTACCACTAAAACGTTTGCTTATAAAAATCAAACACCTAGAAAAAGTTGTAGGAATCGAATGAAACGTTCTGTGATTGTAACGCTGATAGAAGTGATTACAGTATCCACCCCTTTAAGGGCCTCCGTTCATCTAATCACCACAACTCTCATCATTTACATATCTGCCTGGGATGGAGCTGCAGGACGGGTTTTGCAGCAAAATGCCAACTTCTTCTGGGGGCCGAATCGTTCTTTTTTTTACACGGGGTCTGTCAGCTTTGGGCGCTCGTCCTCCTCTGTTGGATCGCAGTAGGAAAAGAATTACAACATTTAAAAAAAAAATTCTTGGAAAAATATCAAGCTAATTGCACATGTATTTATGAGCCTTAAAAGCAGCAGTTCTATTGCTGCACGACCAAATGACTAGAAGGGGTACTATAAGCGCTGCGGAACTAGTTGGCGCTCTACAAATAAAGATTATTAGTATTATTGTGCTAAAAATAAATCACATTTTTATGACAGATCCGTTTTTGCCACGGCTTTCCTATGTAGGTACGCAGAGGTGGTACTAGCACATTGAAATCGTTTCACCTTAGCCATGCGAGTAATATCGGTCATGAGGACAATGAGCTGGGTTATGTGGCTAACCTTTCCATAAGGCTCCAGACGTTCTGACGATGCGCCGTGTTGTAGAAGCAGCTAGCAGATTGCCACCACTTTTATCCTCTGACATATGACAGGACTCATTTTATGAAGTGTTCACATTCTTTAAAAGGGGTTTGTCATTAAAACAAAGCCCTGTCCCCCAGATGGGCCCTGCCTGGAAATAGAAAGGAGGGACCCCAGGAACGGAGCTGACAGCCAACGCTGCCATCGACAGTAACTTCCACGTCGATGGGCTGGAAAGTGAGAACGCAGCATTATCCCCCCAAGCTACTGGCATCGTGGCGGCCAGGATATGAGCGCTGATGGTAACGCTGCAGGTTCTGTTCGGCTGCAGCGGTCGCATGCTTCCACCTGGCTCGTCTACCCAGAAGTCACCACTGGCTGTCAGCTGCATCCCGAGCCCCAGGGCAGGCGAGCATACCCTCCTTTGTTATTTTAGGAAGGGCGCAGCTGGGAATGAGGTTTTGTTTTAATGACAAAACCCCTATAAAAAAGTACGGTATATTTCAAATCAGGTGCTGGTAAAAAAAAAAGGACTACAACGAGTTAAGGGTGCCTACCCACTACAGTTCTTTTCATCCTACACAGGAGTATATATATATATAATACAGCGGTCTATATATATAAGGGTGCCTACCCACTACAGTCCTTTTTATCCTACACAGGAGTGTATATATATATATATATATATATATATATATATATATATATATATATATATTATACAGCGGTCTATATATATAAGGGTGCCTACCCACTACAGTCCTTTTTATCCTACGCAGGAGTGTATATATATATATATATATATATATATATATATATTATACAGCGGTCTATATATATAAGGGTGCCTACCCACTACAGTCCTTTTTATCCTACACAGGAGTATATATATATTATACAGCGGTCTATATATATATATGAGTGCCTACCCACTACAGTCCTTTTTATCCTACGCAGGAGTGTATATATATATATATATATATATTATACAGCGGTCTATATATATAAGGGTGCCTACCCACTACAGTCCTTTTTATCCTACACAGGATTATATATATATACATATATATATATTATACAGCGGTCTATATATATATATAGGGGTGACTACCCACTACAGTTCTTTTTATCCTACACAGGAGTATATATATATATATATATATATATATATATATATAATACAGCGGTCTATATATATAAGGGTGCCTACCCACTACAGTCCTTTTTATCCTACACAGGAGTATATATGTATTATACAACAGTCTATATATATAAGGGTGCCTACCCACTACAGTCCTTTTTATCCTACACAGGAGTGTGTATATATATATATTATACAGCGGTCTATATATATAAGGGTGCCTACCCACTACAGTTCTTTTTATCCTACACAGGAGTGTGTATATATATATATATATATATATATATATATATATATATATTATACAGCGGTCTATATATATAAGGGTGCCTACCCACTACAGTCCTTTTTATCCTACACAGGATTATATATATATATATACACATATATATATATTATACAGCGGTCTATATATATATATATATATATAGGGGTGACTACCCACTACAGTTCTTTTTATCCTACACAGGAGTGTATATATATATATATATATATATATATATATATATATAATACAGTGGTCTATATATATATATATATATATATATATAAGGGTGCCTACCCACTACAGTTCTTTTTATCCTACACAGGAGTGTATATATATATATATATATATATATATATATTATACAGCGGTCTATATATATATATAAGGGTGCCTACCCACTACAGTTCTTTTTATCCTACACAGGAGTATATATATATATATTATACAGCGGTCTATATATATATAAGGGTGCCTACCCACTACAGTTCTTTTTATCCTACACAGGAGTATATATATATTATACAGCGGTCTATATATACAAGGGTGCCTGCCCACTACAGTTCTTTTTATCCTACACAGGAGTGTATATGTATATATATATATATATATATATATATATATATTATACAGCGGTCTATATATATATATAAGGGTGCCTACCCACTACAGTTCTTTTTATCCTACACAGGAGTATATATATATTATACAGCGGTCTATATATATATAAGGGTGCCTACCCACTACAGTTCTTTTTATCCTACACAGGAGTATATATATATTATACAGCGGTCTATATATATATAAGGGTGCCTACCCACTACAGTTCTTTTTATCCTACACAGGAGTATATATATATATATATATATATATTATACAGCGGTCTATATATACAAGGGTGCCTACCCACTACAGTTCTTTTTCACTGCGAAATTTAAAGTGTTTTCTTTTCTCCTGGGGTCTGTGGGACGCAAAATCGCATTGCGCAAAATCGCAATTTCGCAGTAAATTGTGATTTTGCCACAATGTGTTTTTAACGTTAGAAAGCCCTATAGACACCTGGAAAAAAAAACGCAGCAAATTCACAAACGCTAGTGGGTAGTCACCCTGAGTGTTAGTGATTAAACAATGAATACACTTGCTCTTATATACAGGAAACACGAACACACATCCAAGAATATGTCGAATCTGTAATCATATCCAGGTCCATGTTCAGGGCTTATTCACATGAGCATACGGCGGCCGATATACACGACCATCTAATGCATTGCATTCCAATGCACCAGTTCTGATGGCCAATTTTTGGGTGCATAAAAAAAGGTCGACCGAAAAAGACAGTGTAGTGGCCAAGAGTTAGGGGTCCCCTCCAGCGCCTCAGAATACATGTCTTATGTTTGTCTTGGATTACTGTCTTAAATGTGGAATCCATCAGATTTATGTGTATTGGAGTTTGTGGGCATGAATGGGTTAATGCCTGTTCATGTCTGATGTTGTCTGGAAAATGTCTGTCTGTCTGTCTAGATGTCTATTGGTCTGTATCCATGTGATGTGTTGAGAGAGAGATATCAAAAGTAATGTGCAGTAAGAGGTGAGAGAGAAGAAGTAGTTAGCCAGAAGTCAGTGAGAATTGATTTGGGAGAAAGTGGTTGTTGGAGAGAGATGGAGGAAGCAGAAAGGTGGTCAGCCGCTCAAGAACCTTCCTTTTAGAAGCTACTCCAAGAGAGTATAAAGGCCCAGACATGCTGGAACCGCACGAGGTATAGTCCAAGAACCACATGTAACCAGAGAAAGAGAGAAACCGCAAGTGTGCGAGAAAATGTGAGTGTTTGACAGTAGTAAGAGAGAGTGTTCACTTGGGAGGAAAAGCCTACAGATAACTAGGACTGTGGCTGTATAATGCGCTGGGAATCCTCACTACTTTAACATTACGCAAATTGTTGTGTGCAAGAACTGTTCATTGTTACTGCTTGAAGCCTTTAAGTAAACGGGCAGGACCAAATGTTCCTGGTTCTCGTTCAGAAAATACTCTCTATGTGTGGACTACTTTATTCTATTGGGGTGATGCACCACAGAAGATGAAACGTTGGCGTCACCAGCGACAAAACAGAACTAAAAGGTAACCTTGGTTGCTAATTGTTGGTCTCCCTCTGTGGTAACGAGGTCGGGTTTCAAACCACCCTTAGTGAGGAGACGGTAGAGCCCCATGACAAGGTTATTTCTCTACCCCGCTGTCTCCTCAGCTGAGGGACTGCTTCTTGTATGCTGCAGGGTGGCGCATGAACAGGATAGCGTCTTCCATGCCAAAAAGAAAATTGCCATGAACAGGATAATTACCAAAGTGCCTTGGAAAATGTAAATTTGATTTTGCCCCGGCATAAAGCCCTCTGAGCCTTCCAAAATTCAAGGATGCTGCAATAGCGCATACAGTTCTTGATCCATCTTTTCAGCCGGTCAATCCCATTAACTCCCATGGGAGCCTATGAGAGCTGCCGGAGAAGGGAGGTGCGAGGGAGTTTAGCAGCGCCTCTGCTAAACTACCTCCCCCTCTCTGCCACTTGCCAGCTGTTGCCAAAGGGAGGGGTAGGACTGGGCAGGAGCTACCTTGTCTACAGCCGGCCAGGGGCAGAGAGGGGGCAAGAAAGTGGAGGGCGTTTAGCAGAGCTGTCTGACTGGGCATATAAATGGGAGATGCACCTGTGACTTGGTCATGGCTGCCTCTCGTTCATGCGATTCGTGATGCGGCCGACCATAAATCGCAGCATTCCTGTGAAGGAGCCCTCAGACTGTGGTTTATAGAAACCTACTATGTTTTTTTCACATGTAAAACAAATCTGACAAATATTGTTCAGATGATTCCTTTACTGACTGAGAAATACTTTAGCCTTAATCACAGTATGTGGAAATACAGGATTGCACACTACAGTATATAAATGCAAAATGTTGGTTGGTGCGCTCGTAATCGGAAGGCAGAAGAATGTTCCACATTAGGAAATCTTAATAAAATCAGTAAGATCAGTAAAATCAGTGAGATCAGTGAGATCAGTGAGATCAGTGAGATCAGTAAGATCAGTAAGATCAGTAAAATCAGTGAGATCAGTAAAATCAGTGAGATCAGTAAAATCAGTAAAATCAGTGAGATCAGTAAAATCAGTAAAATCAGTGAGATCAGTAAAATCAGTGAGATCAGTAAGATCAGTAAAATCAGTGAGATCAGTAAAATCAGTAAAATCAGTGAGATCAGTAAAATCCTGCCTTGACAGTTTTCGCTGCTCATGTATTCCCTTCTGCTCACCCCCTGGTAATATCTTACTCGGCTCTGATAAATCTACATGCACTTTGTGTCTTCTGTAAATAGAACATGAACAAATGTGATATTTTCTGTCTGTCCTTCATAAGATATGTTAATAAACGGTGCGATTACAGGGCTTGTGTGTGTTTTTGTTACCGCAGCTCGGTCCTCATCACATGGATGGGATTTGGAAGCTATTAGGTGGAAAATGTTTGCAGCATAATTTGGGGTATTTCTACCTAGTGGGACAGGTGGAGTCTTTAATGAACAGTCATTAATTAGCTTAACCTACCTGCACTGCTTTTTCTGTCCTGTGATAGTTGATGGCGCCTGGTCCCTGCTAGGACTCTATTTCTGAGGCTTTTTGCCATTTTACCAGATTGGGTCAGCCTTGGGCACTAGCCTCCTTGTCTGTTCATGCTGCTTGTTTTTGTTTTTACTGGGGTGTTCTATTGTTTTGATGCCATGCGGACAAGGAGGAGCCCTCCTGCACTGGGAGCCACGGACCAGGCGTAAAGTCTCGTTACTTCCGGTAGTGCACATTGCTGCTCTCCATGCTAGGGGGGGGGGGGGGGGGGGGGGGGCGGTAGCGATGTTGCTGCTTCCACTTCCTGCAACTGTTTTAGTGCTTTATGTGCAATAAAAGCTATAGATATATATTTTTGGGGTATTTTCTTATGTTTATATTGTTTTATTCTGTAATTTTGTTTTACATATTTATGGAATTCCATTTTTTTTACTATCTGTGTCCCCCGTGACGTCATATAAGACCTCTGGGGAACATTCACGTTTTTTTATTTGACACTTTCCCACTGTAGCTGGGGCATCCATAGGAGCCTCAGTTACAAGGAAAAACATCCCCTGTGGGAAGGAAAAGGCAGAAAGGGTTAAAGCCGCCTTCTCCTCCGGGTTATCAGCTGTCACTAACAGTTGACAACCCGTCCTGCCTCTGATTGATTACAGAGCCAAAAGGCTTAAAGCCGCGCCATAATTTTACTATCAGCGGGGTTTTAAGCCCAGGAGCCCTAAATTTACTGTGCCTGCTCCTAAACGGGTTAAGGAACGCTTGGTGAGACCTTCATCCTTTATTAGGAGCCAGCGCATGTGTCAGCCTGAGCTATTGTCGTTGTCTGCATGTAGTCCATTGATTGTTTTTTTCATTCAAGATGTCCGACACAGAATCAGGGGACACAGTGCTAAGATTGTGACACTGCTCTTCCGTATGCATAAGAGTATAACCGCTGCCGGGCTGCTGCAGAAAGGATCCTGTTGATGAAGCAACTGTTTGAGATGTTCTTATATGGGTAAAGGATTCGGTCCAGGATTACATGAAAGAATTCCCTCATGCACCAGTGTCATACGGGGAAGATGCGATCGCTTCCTTCTTCTGAAGAATTCCAGATACTTGACGTGGTAAGCTCCTCTTCTTCCTCAGAGAATGAAGAAGCTTCAAGCAAATTATGTTTTCCAATAGAGAAAATCAATAACTTCTTAAAGTCTATCCAATCTTACACCCTGGTTGTTGACCAAAGGGAAGCTCAAGAGTCCATCCCTAGACCTTTAAGAAGGAGGAGGCCTTAAAAAGCTCATGTTGACTGAGTGAAAACATCCAGAAAAGGGCCCCGCTACTCCTAGAAGATTCAAAGCAATGTGCCTGATCCAGGAATAGCCTTATAATAGCTGTGGACCTCCTCTCAAACGTAGACATGGCGATAGTCAAACTTTCAAGACGTACAGTGCTTAAAGCTACGGATGGTTCAAGTTTACAGGACCCAATAGATCATAGAGCAGATTATGCATTAAGAAGTTATTCTGTAGTCTCGAGATGGCACAGCTACGGAGGAACCTATGACAATTGGAGTATAATGTTGATGCAGAAGTACCTAGCAGCAGGATTAGAACACCCTTTAGGCCTCTTTCACATAGGCCACAAAAAGCATGTATGTGAAGCTGATGGTTTCCAATGGGTTCTTTCAGGCTACAAAACATCTCATGTGAAAGACCCCATTGGAAGCCATGGGCTTCACATACATGCATTTTGTAGCCCGTGTGAAGGAGGCCTTAAGCACATAAGCTTGGCTGTAGATTACGTATGAAAAAAACAACGTTTTCAGCCAGGTCTATGGCCTTAGCTACAGCGGCTAGGAGAGCGTTGTGGCTTAGGCTCTGGAGAGCTGCCAGCAACTCAAAATACCATCGATGTGGCCTCCCATATGAGCTGATCACATTTTATGGTTCTGCCCTGGATTTCTCACATGCACAACTCCAAAAACAGGCCCAATTCTTTTATCCTGCATTTCTTAGCATCTGAGTGCTGTCCGTATTTTTTAGCATCAGCCTATTGACTAATATGGGTCGTAGTGTAGCATGAAACTAGTTAGTTAACTAGTTGCAAACAGTTTAAAAATATTTGCACGTGTCTTTAGCTAGAAACCTACTGCAGACTAATGAGGGGCAAACACCCCAAAACAGCTGTCTGTGTATGGATTCTGGCTTGGTTTCCTATTCCCAGTCATTGTTACAAGGCTTGTATAAAGAGTCTAACATTGACTTGCAGGAATGCTGCCTTCCACTAGGTGGTGCTGCAGAGGTATGGTTCCATCAACCTTATTTGCATATTACCCAGAGGAGCATGAATGGCCTTATAAGTTTTTTCACTCACTCACCTCTAGGGCCCTCCTTAAGGAGAGAATATAGTGTTACTAGCCTCAGAGAGAAAAGCAGAACAAGGTTTTTTTTTTTCTTCACTTCATTATTAGGCCCCATTCACACTTAATTTTGCTATGAATTCTGCAAGATTTTAGCATTCTATTGAATGCTATGGAAATCCACATTATGAACTACAGCTCAGATTTTTCCACATGCTGAAAAAAAATGAACCTGTCATTTAGACAGCTGTATGCAGCTTTGCCCCATTGTCGGCATGTGGATCTCCATAAAAATCCATGGCAGAACTTCAAGGCTCAGCATCTCATAGAATGGTAGAGTTGGAAGTGTCCTCCAGGGTCATCGGGTCCAACCTCCTGCTCAGTGTAGGATTACTAAATCATCCCAGACAGATGTCTGTCCAGCCTGTGTTTGAACACTTCCATTGAAGGAGAACTCCCCACCTCCCGTGGCAACCTGTTCCACTCATTGATCCCCCTGTCTAATATCTAATCTGTGTCTCCTCCCTTTCAGTTTCATCCCATTGCTTCTAGTCTTTCCTTGTACAGATGAGAATAGGGCTGATCCCTCTGCACTGTGACAGCCCTTCAGATATTTGTAGGCAGCTATTAAGTCTCCTCTCAGCCTTCTCTTCTGCTAAACATTCCCAGATCCTTTACCCGTTCCTCATTGGACATGATTTGCAGACCGCTCACCATCTTGGTAACTCTTCTCTGAACTTGCTCCAGTTTGTCTATGTCTTTATAAAGTGGGGTGCCCAGAACTGGACACAGTATTCCAGATGAGGTCTGACTAAGGAAGAGTAGAGGGGGATAATGACCTCACGTGATCTAGACTCTATGCTTTTCTTAATACATTCCAAAATTGTCTTTGCCTTTTTGGCTGCTGCATCACATTGTTGACTCATGTTCAGTCTATGATCTATTAGTATACCCAAGTCTTTCACATGTCTTGCATTAAAGGTGTCAGGTCCAATCAGAAAAATCCAACATTGATCAACACCAACAATACCATGAGCACAAGCCTTATGGGCATGTTTGAATACATATTTTTGTTGACTACTTTCTCAAAGCAAACACAAAAAAAACCCCAAAAAACTCTTTTTACTTCTATCCTACAGTTTTTAACAGGCTGCTATAGTTAATGGTGTATTCTTCCCTCGCCTTCCTTTTTGCCTTTTCCATGTTGCTTCCTCTACCACCTTAATGTTTTTTTGCCGAATACTGGAGTGGACCCTGTTGTGGTGAAACCTAATGCCCACAGTGAAAAGGGCAACATTTCACAATTCATTTTATCTACATAAAAGGGTTGTCTTGTTATTAGTTACTGATGGCTTATTCTTAGGCTAGGCCAGCATTGGCAGTTCGGCAAGCACCACAGTGCTACAGCTTTGTATTGCAGTCCAAGTTACAATTCGTTTCAAAAAGCCAGGCTAGTGTAGTGGGAAAAGAGCCGTCTGCTTCCAGCAAAAACAGCTCCATGCCCAAGTGCAGTTGCCCGGATAACAGCTGACCAACAGGATCCCCAAGCGACAGACCTTCATCAGTCTGCTGCTGACAGCCTATCCTGCAGCTCAGCCATCACCAGCTCAGAACTGGGTAACCCCGTTAAAAATGGGAATTTTTCTTACCGATAATTCCCTTTCTTGAAGGCATCATGACGGCATACACCTGGAGGTTGCCCACCTGCTGACCTGATGGGACAGGAAAAGGCAGAGCATAAAAGGCACCTCCCCTCCACCAACACCGGTGCGTTCGAAATAACCACAGAGACAGAATACTTAACCAGAAGGTGTGTTTTTATTGGCATCACACACCTCAGACAAAGAAACATAAGCATACGCATTACCTCATGTATTAGACAAAACAAGGGTAACCATGTCGGTAGGGGGTGGGGGGGGGGGCGTATGCTGTGATGATGCCTTCAAGAAAGCGAATTATCGGTAAGAAAAATTCCCGTTTTCCCTCCCACATCATGACAGCATACGCTGGAGGAATACCAAATAACTGGCATGGGCTTTTTTAGGGAGGGATTACCGCTTGTAGCACCTTCCTACCGAAGGTTGCGTCCTGACTACATTTAAAGTCCAGCCTGTAGTGTTTAATAAAGGTATGGCCAGAAGTCCACGTGGCTGCGTTACAAATCTGCTCGATTGACGCATGCGCTCTTTCTGCCCAAGAAGATGCCACCGCTCTCGTCGAGTGAGCCTTCAATCCTTCTGGAGGAGGGATGCCCTTGGCCTTGTAAGCCTCCTGGACGGCTCTCCTGAGCCACCAGGCGATCGCAACTTTAGAAGCGGCCCTTCCTTTGGCCTGCCCCTGAAATTGAACGAAAAGTTTATCAGCCTTTCTGAAACTTTCCGTTGCCTCAAGGTACGCTAGTACAGCTCTTTTGACATCTAGATTATGGAGCTTCTGCTCCTTTTCGTTTTTGAAATCTTGGCAGAAGGCTGAAATGACTATTGGCTGGCCTCTGTGGAAATCTGACAAGACTTTAGGCTGAAAGGACGGGTCTAAAAAAATACTATTTTGTCTGGGTGAATAGTCATATATGGGGCCCTTCGTGAGAGGGCCTGGATTTCACCCACACGTCTAGCCGACGTGATTGCCACAAGGAGGGCTACCTTATACGTCAGCAAGGCGATGGATAGATCTCTAATAGGTTCAAATGGGGGATTGCAGAAGGCCTGAAGGACTATGGTCAGATCCCAGGGGGGTGCCATAAGCCTTGTAAATGGATGCAATCTACTTGCCCCTCTAAGAAATCTGCTAATCCACCTGCGCTCCGCAAGCGCGAGATCAAAGAATGCCCCCAAAGCCGCCACTTGGACTTTGAGGGTATTCGGACTCAACCCTTTATCCAGGCCCACCTGGAGAAAATCTAGGATTTTACGGATGTCTGGCTGATCTAACTGCTGGATGTCCTGGCCCATCCACTCCGAGAATTTTTTCCAGACTTTGGAATAGATCTTTTTTGTCGAGGGTTTAAGGCTCTCGCTAATAGTGGAAATTACGTTAGGAGAAAGACCCTTCCCCAAGAAGTTTATCTGTTCAAGATCCAGGCCGTAAGCCTGAACTTGTGAACCTCCGGGTAAAGAAGAGGGCCCTGCAGCAATAGGTCCGGTCTTGGTGGAAGGTGGAAAGGCTCTCCTACTGACAGAGATCTCAGGAGGGGAAACCAAGGTCTTTTGGGCCAATAAGGTGCTACCAGAATTACTGACAGGCTTGACCGCAGTAATTTCCTTAGTAGGAGCGGAATTAATGGTAAAGGGGGAAAAGCATACGCTAAGTCCCAAACCCAGGGGTGAGAGAGCGTCCGTGTCCAAGGCCTGTTTCTCCGCTCCTCGGGAAAAAAAAAGCCGGCACTTGGTATTTGCGCTTGACGCAAATAGGTCTATTTCTGGTACCCCCCATTTCGTCACAAGCAGGCTGAACACCTCGGGATGGAGCTCCCACTCTCCTGGATCCACTTTCTTTCTGCTTAGAAAGTATTTTCGGCTGTATTTTCGGCTCCTTTTATGTGAAAGGCCGACAGTGACTTGGTTGTGAGTTCCGCCCACTGAACGATTCTTCCCGCCAACTGCTGCAGTAGAGGATTCCTGGTGGTACCCTGGTGGCGAATGAGTGACACTGTCGTCATATTATCTGAAAAGATCCTCACATGCTTCATCCCTAAGAGCGATTGCAGGCTACGTAGGGATTTCCACACCACATTAAGTTCTCTAAAGTTAGATGAACCAGATCTCTCATAAGCGTCCTAAGTACCCTGTATATGACCGCCTTCAAAGTGGGCCCCCCACCCTTTGGCGCTGGCATCTGTTGCGATTATTATTGCAGGGTCCAAGTTCCATTCGGATGCCCGTGACAGGTTGTCCGATGACAACCACCAGCGGAGTGAAGATCTGGCTTTAGCAGAAATAGAGATTGTCTGGTCAAGTGAGGACTGTAACTTGTCCCAATTCTGAAGGATTAGTGACTGGAGACCACGACTATGGAACTGGGCCCAGGGAACCACACCAATACACGAAGTCATTAGCCCCAGGATCCGCACTGCGTCTCTTACTGTTACTTTAGATTTTCTATATAGAGTGGAACATTCCTCCAAGATAAGCTGTTTCCTTAGAGGAGGAAGGGACGAATTTTGGAGACTGGAATCCAGAATGACTCCCAGGAATTTTTTCCTGGTTTCCGGTTCCATGTTGGATTTTAGATCATTAATAATCCAACCCAGGTCCTTAAACAGTTGAAGCGTGAACCCAAGTGTGACCTCAGAATAGTCGGGGAATCTGCCACCAACAGGAAGTCGTTCAAGTAGGGGACGATAATAATCCCACGATTGCGCAAAAAGGCAACCATTTCTATCACCACCTTGGAAAAAATCCGCGGAGCAGAGGAAATTCCAAATGGGAGGCAAATAAACTGAAAGTGACAGATTTCCCCTTCCATTCTCAGCGCAAACCTCAGGAACTTTTGCGAGTTGGCGTAAATAGGGATGTGAAAGTAAGCATCCTTTAGGTCAATTGTAGCCATTACATTATCCCTGGCAATTAGGGGAGTTGCAGTTCTGATAGTCTCCATTTTAAATTTCCTATACTCAATGAATTTATTCAGTTCTTTGAGGTTAATTATTGTGCGGTGGGAACCATCTGGTTTGGGAACCAGAAAAAGGGCGGAATAAAATCCCTTCCCCCGTTCCTTCTTGGGGACGGGGATAACCGCGCCAAGATCCAGCAGGTTCTGTACACCTCTGAACAGAGCCTGCTCTAGGCCTGGAGACTGGATTGAGGTTACAATAAATCTGTCAGGGGGGCAAGATTCTAGTTCGATCTTGTACCCCTCCGCCACCAGGTGTAGCACCCACTCGTTAGTCGTTATGTTACGCCAACTAGTGGCAAAACGAGTCAGTCTACCGCCCACCGGGTACGAAGATGCGGGCTGAGAGACAACAATAAGAGTCTTACCCCTTCCACCCTTCGGATAGGACCATCTTCCGGTCTTCCCTTTCCCAGCGTATGTTGTAGACGAGGGACGTGGAGTGAAGGGTCTCTTGGGCGGTCTGATGGCTGGCAGTCCCTGGTTCTTGTCAGCTGCTTTTTCCAGCAGGCGATCCAGGTCCGGTCCAAAAATGCGTGCGCCCCGAAAGGGTAGGGTACACAGCTTGTTTTTGGATGTTAAGTCCCCTGACCACTCCTTTACCCAGACTGCCCTTCTGGCGGTGTTGGATAGGGCTGCCATGCGAGCTCCGAAGCGGACCATTTCCATAGAGGCCTCCGTCAGAAACCCCGTTGCCATCTGTAGCAGAGGGATGCCGCTCGCAAACTCTTCCCTGGAGGCTTTTTGGTCAATTAGGGACGCAAGCTGATCCAGCCAGACCGCCATGGAGCGAGCCACAGAAGTGGCCGCGATATTGGATTTTATAATAAGGCTGGACGTGGACCAGGCCTTACGCATGGTCATGTCCACTTTATTGTCCAAGGAGTCCTTTAAGTGGGACGTATCTTCAAATGGTAATCCAGACTTCCTGGACACCATAGCGATAGCCGCATCTACTTTCGGCATTTTGTCTCCCGCAAATAAAAGGCGCTCCTTGAACTCCCTAGGGATTAGCGGAGCCTGATCCACACAATCCCACTCGTTCAGGATTAGTTGTTTGAGTGTGGCATTTACAGGAAACGAAGATTTCCGTTGTGGAAGCAATCCCGCAAACATATCGTCTTGCGCCGTGCGGGGTTGCTGATCATCATCTTCCACCTGCATGGTTCTACGTACAGCTTTTAAAAGTTGATCCATGTCAGCGGTGGAAAAAAGGTACTTTTTCTCCTCCTGCAACACTTCCCCAAGATTATCCAACTCCAAATCTTCCGCCATGTCATAGTCGGACTCTGACACAGCCGGAGCAGACCTTCATGTAACCCCTGAGGGCCCAGGTTGGAGGTCCGAGAGGGAGGACTGAACTTCTTCCCGGACGACCGACCGAATTTCGGACATAAGGGAAGATTTTTCCTCCTGCAGAACTTTTGCAGAACAAACGGCACATAATGTTTTGGTGTAGGAGTCATCGAGTTTGGCCAAGTACACTGGACACTTTTTACTCCTCCTCCAAGCCTCCCTAGGTTTTTGAGTATCCCTGTCCTGAAATGACCAGGGACAACTCTGTTAGTCAGGAAGTGTATGTAGTGCATGTGTCTGTAGGTTGGCCCACTGGACCACTTACAGTTTGGAGATTCTCTTGGTCCTCTCTGGCAGACATCCTGCGCTTGTGGGATCAACTCCTGTACTTAGGATCGATTCCCCGGTGTGAAGAAACACCAGCCGTCTTCCCTGGTACAGAGGAGCTTTTAAAATTGAATCCGGGGCCAGCCGCACTAGGCCACGCCCCCTTACAGAGCGTCTGACATCACTGCGTCACTCCCTGTGCTCCACCGAGGCCACGTCCCCTTGAGACACGCCGCTGATTGGCCATGAACGCAGAGATGACGGCCACAGTGGTGCTGGAAAGCCCGTACTTGGACCCAGGCCCACGCAGTCCCCGGTTAGCTCCCAGATGAGGTACTTCCCACTGGGGCAACTGGGGCTGCCAGGAGAGATGCCGCTGCTCACCGGTAAGCCATGGAACCTCCGGCATGGGACAGCATCGCTGGAGCTCTGCCGCTGCTGTCCTGAAGGGACAGGAAAAGCACTGGTGTTTGGTGGAGGGGAAGTTTCTTTTATGCTCTGCCTTTTCCTGTCCCATCAGGTCAGCAGGTGAGGGACCTCCAGGTGTATGCCGTCATGATGCCGGAGGGAAAGTATTATACTTGACATTTCGATATACATTTTCAATTAGCAATGTGTACTTCGTTACCTTTTATTTGTATTTTTTATAAGGGTCCTTTTAGACAGGATGATTGTCGAGTGCTTAAGTGCCCAACAGTTGTCACTCCTGTACTTTCACACAGGAGCAATATTGATTTAGTGAATCAAGGCGGACCGGGCCAAATAGCTCTTCCAACCTCCGGCAGTAAACAGGCCAATTGTCTGTTTTTCAGTTGCTGGCAGCATTTAAAACTGAACAATTATCATTATGCTTTGCTTGTGCAAGAAACTGATAATCGTTGCGTGTAAAAGGGCCCTAGGTTCTCTCATTAAGTGGCTACTGGGCAGCTCTTCTGTCATGCATCTCCCAGTGGAGGAAAAGGAGTTGTACGGGCTAAACAGACTTGTTCTCTGCAGTCACACCTCACATCAGCAATAGCTGACAAATCTAAAGCATATGGATAGCTTTGCTGTACTTCAATTACTTATTTGTAGGATAGTGGTCTCTCGAGTTATAGTACAATATCAATTTATGCCAAATTGCACATTTTAAGTTGAAAATATTGTAATTTGAGGCCCATGAAAAATGATTAATTGGTTCAGAAAGAACAAAAATATTCTAAAATAAGAAAAAGGGGAAAACTAAAAGACAAGTAGACTAAATCAGACGAAAAAGAGCTGCGGCAGCTGTAAGTTACTGCGTATGGAGAGGACAGGAGCTTCAACATCCTGTATAGAACACACAATGTACCAGAATGTAAGTCGAGCCACCGTCACCTAGTAAAAAGCAGTAGAGAACATGTAGAAATGGAGAGGCGCTACTAGACAGCCAATTAGTGCAAACACTGGAAGCTAAACAAGAGTTTAACCACTAAGATGCCCGTGCCGATTGGCTGATCTTCCAGCTCAAATCACCCGTCCCTGATTGGTAGTGTGTGGTGAATGTGGTTTACACGACGATGGCCCATGAACGACCATTGTATGTAGGAGATATTGTAAATTCAGCAACTTGAGGGATCCCTGAACTTGTAGTGTATTACATTTCTTTACGCTCTACATGTGAGACTAGTACAGTAAAACCCCTTAGGACATCCACCTAAAATTGCAGTAAAACCAAAAAAAAAAAAAAAAGTGTTCTAGAGGGGAGGTGCTCTAGAACATTGTTTCTCAACCATTTCAAGCCAAGTAGCCATAAGTGATTAAAACATCCACGTGCTCTCGAGGAGGTGTCCACAGCCTCTATCAGGACTTCTGACAAAAAGAATGGAGCGGATTGCAATGCTTCCCAACAAGGCACTAGACCCCAAGAATCAAGATCCAACAATGGTAAACCCCATTATAAGGGAGTCTGTCTAGGAAAGAGGACAGTGCTCAGTTGTCTGGTATACGATGGACCTGGCATTGCATCATGGCTTCCATTCAGTGGTGGGTAACAAAAAGTGGGACATTTAGCATGCCAAGGAGGATTGTTTTTTGCCTTAAGCACCTTCGGTAGAGCCCAAAAGAAATACAACCCCACAGACCTACTAAATGCATAGGCTATAGGGGAGACCCTGCTATATACAGACCAGCACTGTACTGTCACACTTATGGCTCAGGGATCCCAACTGCCAGAGATCAAAGGATCTTGACAGTCACAAACCCTGAATGCACAGATGGACAATCTGGTATTGTGCCTATTCAGAGATTATACCAGACACCAGCATAAGCATGCTCATCCAGGGGTCTGGCCCGGCATAGGTAATTTCAGTACAGCCTCCGCACTGACCTGACAGGTCTTCAACAGCTGATCTCATTATTGGGTAGCAGGTTGATAGCCATCAGGCTACTTTAGCATCTTCCATTTGGTCCAAGTGTTCTGCTGCTCAATGTACAAAGGATAAGACTGGGTGCCAGTCTGCCAGGAGTTGCGGTGGTTCGTCCGTCAGGACAGCGGTGTGACACCCTAAGAGTTGTGTGGTGGACATGAAGGAGGCCCAGCTGCTGCAGCCTACTAGTGATGGATGCCCTTTTCAGCCACAGGGTATTGTATGTGCAATGCAGGCCGAAAGCCACTGTTCTGGAAGAATATGGCCGGTATGCAGAGTGCATGCTAGCAGGGAGAATCTGTTGCAGGAGACATGGTCTACATCAGCGTTTCCCATCTCCGGTCCTCAGGGACCCCCAGCAGGTCATGTTTTTAGGATGTCCTCAGTGTCGCACAGGCGATGTGATTATTGTTGGTGCCTCCGACATTGTCAGAGTTGTTCTTACTATAGCATATCCTGAAAACCCGAGCTGAAATGGTCTTTTTTGGCTGGTTTCCTTCCTCTGCCATGACCTGCGAAGTAAAATATTGATAGGACTAGGAGAAAAATAAAAAGCAGAACCCGTCACCTCTGTGTAAGTTATCTTTATTAGGTTTTCCATCTGACATTCCTTCTTTGGCAATACTCCTCCCACCAATTTTTGGCATTAGCAGAATGTTTATACACACAAGGTTGAGAGCAGGAACACAATGGGCATCGCACAAACACAATAACCTTGGTGCCCACTACAGGAAAACGGCGTCAACATAAGCATTTACTGATTTTTAATCTTTTCTGGTGCCAAAACGGCAAAATCCAGAATCCACAAGTTAGGAGCAGATTATCAAATTACACAGAACAAATGGTTAGAAAATCAATAAACGAAATCTGCAATTAATGCAATCAACACAAATAATAGGTCCCGTTTGGGACAGGCCGGGCGCACCGAGTACCAGTGAAAGCATTAGGCATTTTGTTTTCCCATTCATTTTTTTGTTTTCACAACAGCACGGCCGCCTTTACCGCAGTTAGCGCAGAGTCCTGAGCGCCGCACTAGTCGTGGTACAATTGATATCAATGGGCTTTCGCAGACCTGCGCTCCAACATCGTGCTTTTCTAGCGTTGTCCGTTGCATTTTTCTGCATTTTCGTGTTTAATGCACCACCTCACCCATCCCAATTATGGGGTGCATTAAAAAGCGCTGTCAAATGCCACGTTTTGAGCAGTGCATCTGAACGCATGTATGAGAGTGGTCTTTGGGTTGTTTCACATCTGCGTTGGAACCTTCAGCCAGAGGTTCCTTTGCAGATCTGGTTGCAACTACTGGAAGAGAAAGCACTGCATGCAGCGCTGTTTCTTCCATCCCAAAACCTGGCAGCTGGGTGGACCCCATTATAGTCAAGGGGGCCACCCGGTGCTGTTCAGTTCCATCCAGAGAGAGTCCTGGAGATTCCTCTTTCCTACCCCGAATGGAGCAGCAAAGCAGAATCTCTAGTGCAAGTGTGAAACCGCCCTTACCAAATTCAAAGTTTTCTGCTCTTTTATATGTATAACTAAGGGGAGGGAGAGTCGGCCATATTTTTCACAATAGGTTTCACATTGGGAGCTTTTTATAAATCATTAGGAACCCAACACGGCAGACTTTGGATGCCCCTCATTAGCATGCTTCGAATAACCCAAACGTGACTTTTACAACATGTACCAGTGTGCACGATGTCATCCAGGCCTGCACTTCAGTTTTGGGTATTCAGGTTGTACAGTATTCTATGTATATAGGAAAAAGCTAACGTTAATTGAAAGTAGTCCAGACATCTACATTACATGTCAAAGAGAAGACCACTGAAGTAACCCAGAAGTGAAATGTGTCAGGGTCATCAAGTTCTCGTTGATGCAAGCAAAGTCTAAAATTCACGATGAGCCCTTAAAAGGGGTTTCTCATAGGAAGTTATGGCACACGAGTACGTTATGGCATGTCAAAGAGTGAAAGGCTCGGCTGCTGGACCTCCAAGGATAGGGAGAATGAAGCCAACATGACCATCCCAGCCTCCATCAGGCAGCAGCTGCACAACATGGGATGAAAAGTGTCAGCTTTGTGTAGCAAACAGCAGAGGAGCCAATCAGATTGGACCTCCACAGTGAGTGATGGCATATAATAGTGCTATGCCCTAGCTTACTATGGGGGAGGGCGGACACCCGCTAGTGGACCATGGGGATAGAAGCATAATGTATATACCCACCGCCGATTCTGCCAAACGCAAACATTATTGCTGTAACATAAATGGTACTTCCTGCCAGACTTCACACTTATTCTGTCCAGCACCATAAACCATTAAAAACAAAAAGACAAAAACAGACAGAACTTACATTAATTTCTTCATTTTCTTAAAATGTAGAGAAGAAAAAAAATCTTACAAAAAAACATTAAAAAAAACACATAAAGACGTAATTTATTCATTGAAAACCATGAATATAACGGGAGTCATTTGGGTTGTTGATTGGTTAATCAGATGCTACAACATAAGGAAGTGAAGATTAAAAAAGGAATAAGAAGCCGTCACAGCAAAGAGGGACAATTAAAGAGACAGTCCCGTGCGTCACAGGAGGTCGTCCCGGTCGCTGTTAAATAATGGGGTCCAATGAGCTGCTTTTTGATAAATGCCTAAATTGGCAGATTTTTAAAACCTTTTCTTGGACAGTAAATGTAGACATTCAGGAGGTAGAGAAGATGTAGGTTGAGCTAAATACTCAATATCAGGTAAAGCGCCTCGGGCCGTCACCGGCGCCGTTCGTTCTAAGTGTGATCCATTTAGTGCCTATACAGATCGGCTCACAGAAGGGCTCCTCAGACGGCCTAAATATATTCGGAAACCTTTCTGGGGAAAATTGTAAAACCACTTCTCCCTTATTTCTGGAAGTGCCTTGATAATCCGCAGGAGCAGTGGATAGAGCCAAGTGTGGTGAACTGCCCCTCGTAGTGTAGAAGCTCCGTCGTGCCGGCGGCGGCTACTGACCAGTTGAGTAGGGCCAATTGAAACTACTTCCAGAAAGAAGCATGTCCCGAATAAGTGTCTCTATGGGAGTTTTTCCAACAAGCCGCATAAAAAACAGCTGGGAAATGAGGGACGCAGGTACAGCTCTGAGGGCCGGCAAGCGCAGCAGAAGCCTTCCAAAACGCTGAGGTTGGGAGGGGTACTGGGCGCGGACATACTCCGTGAGGGCCACTTGGGCTTTTTCTTGCAAGCTCTCCACATGAGCTGGATCAGTAAGACCACAGGCATCTAGGGGAAAAAAAAGTTTAATATGACAAGTTCTGAACACGAGAGATTGTCAAGACAAGATGATAAGAATTGCAACAAGTTAAAGCAAATCAGGCCGGCTGCACACGACTGGGTCGGATTTTGCAAGCAGGAGCCCGTGTCCGCGCGTACCTGTCTCTCCTTCCTGATCTGTACTGCAGATGGCAGTGGCGAGCCGTCAGACATGCGCAGCACTGGTTTTTTTTATCTGAAGGTTTCTTTCTTGCGTCGCTAGGCGATGATACGGGTACCTGCGACTTATCTGCAATGTAAATTGCGGATGGGCTGCAGGTCAGACGGCTTCCATTGACTTCAATGGAAGCCATCCATGTGGAACCCACGCTAAAAGAACATGCTTTCATTTTTCCTCCGCTTGCAGAAATCGTAATTAGTTTCCGCAAGTGCGTAGGAAAAAGCGTTTGTGCACTGAAGGTTGAGAACAGTATTTGCTGTGGATCCGCAGTTCGGACGCCGATCGCAGATTCCGCAATGCAAATCCATTCGCATGCAGCCGGCCTAAGAAAATAGGAAATTCTTATCTATATGTATAAAATTGAATGTATGTCTGTGTGTCTGTTTGTCCTTTATGCGCTACTACACCATTCATCCGATCGCCATTAAACTTTGGGAAGTTGTTGAGTACACTCCTGGGAAGATTATAGGCATAGTACAACTATCCTACGATAAATGGCGCGCATGCGTGCGTCGTCAACAGTTACGACCCCCCACGTAGATCGTTGGATTTCCATCATTGCCACGAATTCTCTCACTTCCCGATGTTGTAGAAACATGAAATTTGGCCCGAGCATTGATTATGTCATAAATAGGAAAAGTTAATAGGTCCCAACTCGATTATTCAATTGTAAGCGCCAAAGAATTAGCGTCCAAATTTTACGTATAGAATCTAATTTTCTCACTTCCCGATGTCATCGAAACTTGAAATTTGGCACGGGCATTGATTATGTCATAAATAGGAAAAGTTAATGGATCCCACCTCGATTATTCAATTCTATGCGCAAAAGAATTAGCGTCCAAATTTTATGTACGTAATCTAATTCTCTCCCTTCCTGATATCCTTTTTTATAAAGGAAACGTCGCATGGTTGCCTCCCCGTGGTGTTTCCTGGCTAACGCAGAGAACTATGCAAAATGGTGAATATATTTTTTTTCCTGGTATCTCTAAAGTAACCACGACTTCATAAGATTTTCCGTGTGAACACCAGATAAACACCAGTACCAAATTAACTCGGGCGAAGCCGGGTATATCAGCTAGTTTCCAATACATTTTTTTCTTTGTAACGGGAAGAAGTACTTTACCGGAAGTGAAGAGTGCAATGGCTTTCAGACAAGCATACTCTGCAGAATCCACTTGGAGACGATTTAGCTTTTCTACCTGGTCCTGAAAAACACGTATCTGGTCCATAAAGGAAACCACCCGGTCGGCAGACATAGGAGACGAATGGAATCCAGCAGCAGCCAGCAATGGTGCCATGTGTAGCGGAAGGGCTGACTGGGCCGCATTTAACACAAACAGTTCACTCCAACTCAATCTCAGCAGTGACACTTGATCCGCCATGGCAAGCTCTGGGAAGTAGGGGATGTTCCGGGACCACTCCACCGTGCTAAAGAGTAGCCTGGCAGCCAGTTCACAGATGTTGTCAATGCCCATAACACTGCCCTGCTGAGCATACTGGGAACCATAGCGGGACGTAGGGTAAGGCTCGGCTCGAAGCAGCTGGGAGATGAGTTCAGAAACTGGCTGTCCATTAAAATATTCTGCGCCTCCGGATGCTGTAGTGGGGCTGGCGCTGGAGTGAGTCGGTGGGATTCTTCCCCGCTGGACAGCTGGAAACAAATAGAAAAGGGGAAATGGAACAATGTCATCAATTGGTAAAACAAGCTCCCATTTTATTTCATTTCAGGTAGAATGAAGACCCCCTTGGAGCTACTTTACACAGTTTATCATTCGTGTCATGGTGTCTCCTCTATGGTCGCCGTTGTAGCTTAGTCCAATTGCTTCTGCTCATAACTTAAATAATTCCTAATACACTGCGATATGTGATGAGAGTCTGATCAGTGGGGGTGTCACAAAAGAGAATGGGGGTCCAGTCCCAGTATCCCCCCTCACTGCACTCCCCGAGTAGAGCGAAGGCCGCTCCATTCATCTTCAATAAGACTTCCAGAGTCAGCGGCGTACAAGTGCTCAGCTACCTCTGTGGCGGCAGCGGCCATGCATGTGTAGTTGTCGCTCCATTCAATGTGATTGTGCTGTGGGTGGGAGAAACATCCCTGCAGTGATGAAGAGGGGGATACAGGTCCCTCAGAATCAGTGGCGAGACCCCCAACCAGACTTAATCACCCATCTTATAAGAGCGAATTCGGTTACCCCTTTAAAAGGTATATCTCAATCTGCAAAGGGTTTCCAGTTCTTCGAGTCTTACCATCCGAAAATGAGACAAACCACCGTCAGAGAACTCCAGTAACTGCGCTAAAACGACACATTTCATCCCCAAAGTGAAAGCCAGTTCTAGGTAAGATTTGCAAGCAGAGATTTAACACCCAAAAGAATTAACAGAACAGTAAAAATTGCACTTTTTGTAGAATGAGAATTTGTTTTGTTGCAGAGACTGAAATGATGAATGGACAGCGGCTTCAGAGCAGATCTCATGTTAGAACTACCTAGATAACGAGGCGTCACAGCCATTTAATAAGGAATTGAATAAAAAGGCATTTCCCTTGAGTTCCGGCAGTATTTGTGGCATCGCCCCTCGGGTGGGATCTACATGAACAAGCCCACGGCCCATCAGCGCTCCGCCGCACATCCATGACACCCAGAAAGCCCCTGTTAATAGGCCACGTCTGCATTGTCAGAGGATTACCACCAATGAATAAGACTGGCAGAAGGATTTGGATAGACGTAAGCGGATTATGGCAACAAACAACTCTAAGCTGACCTCCGCCTGCACAAAGTCCAAGCAGCAGCAAGAGCCAAAGGCTTCTTGTAGGTTCCATAATATTGCATTCTGTCTCCTCCTAGCGCTACCAACCCAAGAATCCATCTGAGGAGCAAAGAAGCAAACTGGTATAAAAGACAGATGTGTACTCAGGACTAAGAACAGAAGTGTAAGAGTCCCGGCAGCACGAAGGGGGCGAGGCCGAAACGTCCTTTATAAGGGCAGGATGAACCGCCTCTTGGACCTGCACCCTTCGTGCTGCTGGGACTTTTACATTACTGGATTTTTCTGAGACTTGGGGCTCCTTTCCACTGGCGAGGTAATCGCACGTTTTCAGTGCGAAGCGAGAGTGCGAGCTCGCAGGAAAGTCCCACACATGTTCCAGGACAACCTTTCCACCAGCGATGTTTAAGGGTAAGCTGCGAAAAAAATAAAAAAGCGCAGCAGGAGGATTGCTTCAGCGTTTTGCACTTTTCTGTCGCCCATACGGTGCAATGGCACAGATTCTCGCATCGCAGCGTAAAAACTTGACATTTTGCAGCATTGCGATGCGATTTTAACATTGCGATTTTCTTGCAGCAATATCACCATCGCCAGTGGAAAGGAGCCCTTAGGGTGGACACCCACTTGCGTTTTTTTTTCTCACACGATTGTCTATGGGACTTTCTAATTTTAAAAACGCATCGCACAAAAATTGCAAAGCGCCAATCTGTGATGCGTTTAACATTAAAGTGTCCCATTGACAATCGCGTGGAAAAAAACACGCAAGAAAGACGCAAGTGTGTCGGAGCCCTAAGGATTCGGTCTCTCCTATAACTCGGCTGTTGCGTTATTTCTGCCCAGCCCCATTTGATTGGTGGCGGTCCGGGTGCTTAATGACTATTCTCAGTCCTCCCCCCTTCCTTTAACCCCTTAGTGACGGAGCCAAGTTTTGGAAATCTGCCATGTGTCACTTTAACATGGAATAACTCCGTAAAGGTTCTGCAGATCCCGCTGATTCGGATGTTTTTCCGCCACATGTTGTACTTCATTTAGGGGGTAAAAATAGACTGATAGAATTTGTGTAGATTTATTAAAAGTGCCAAAATTGGGAGAAATTTGAAAAAAAAAAGTCATTTTTTCACATTTTCAACTGTAATCTCAAATATATGCAAACATACTGTACAAATTGTTGATGAGATATACATTTCCATCTGCGTACTTTATTCTGGAAGCACATTTGAAAAACTTTCGTTTTTTAACCATTTAGGAGACGTACAAATTTAACATTACTTCTCAGCATTTTGAGGAACACTTTGTTTTCCTGCACCAAGCCAAAATTACAAAGCCTCATCAGTGTCAGAATGATAGACACCCCTACAAATGACCCCATCATAAACTCCACCCCTTAATGTATCCACTGAGGGGTCAGGAGGATTTTAATGTCAGTTTTTTTCAGGAATTAATTCAATTTAGAGGAGAAAAAATAAATTTCGTATTTTTGCAAATATGTCATTTTAAAGACATTTTTATTCCTATAGTGCACATAAAAATGAGGATTGACACCCCAAAATGGATCCCCGTTTCTCTTGTGTTCAGAAACACTCATTGTGGCCCTTATCTTATGTCCGGATGCACAACGGGGCCCAAAATGTAAGGAGCAGCCGGTGGCTTTCAGAACAGACATTTTGCTTGAAGGCCTTTGCGAAAGAAGAATCCACGGTAGCAAAGAAGATGCAGATAAAATCCAACGTTTTATTCCTCAACGTTTCGATCCGTGTCAAGCAGAGTTACATCTTAAAACACACCCGTTATATTGCCAATTAAAAACAGATCTACTGCAGCTGGATCTAGCACCCGATACCTGCAAAGCATAGGCTTCCATTCTCCATGGAGTCCGGCTCCTCCAGCGTCATAGACTAGATACAGAGCATGCGCGGGAGTGTATGTATCCCGCGAGACTTCGGCCCCAATCAGCTGATGTGACATCATAGTACTCAGAAGGCCGCTGTCTCCTAATCTCATAGTGCGCAAGTGTGGGCACTTCTGGATCCCGCGAGACCATAGCAACAATGGCCAAACAATACATAGAAAGAGTGCACCTCTGGAGTGACGAGCCATTAGAATACCGACCAGACATGCCATGTTGGAACATGGGAATAGCTCATATGGAGTATCTTTAAATATGGGTATTCTAGTAGTATAAGGATCACTGAAATGAAGATAATCATAGGTAGATATAGTGTATCCTAGAGCTATGTGTAAGAATAATCTCTTACATAAAAGAACCACCATAGTCAGCCAATATGCAGAGTCCCATGGAATATCCACAACATATAGTGAGACCTTATATCATAGTTTAAACCCGACAATCAAATTAAAAAAACCTTTTTTTTTTTGTACTGCACACATATAAATGAAGACTTTCACCCCAAAATGGATCCCCTGTTTGTCCCGTGTTCAGAAACATATCCATTGTGGCCCTAATCTACCTACAGGACACACGGCTCGGGCCTATAATGGAGGGAACACCCGTTGGATTGCAGGGCACAACTGAATACATTCCGGGCCCCATTGCCCACTTGTGCAGAAAAGAAATTGACTCCCTAAATATAACCCCCCCCCCCCTCTCCTTTTTGGCATTCCCTAAATATTAGATAAAAGTAATAATGTGAACTGTGTGGTGTGTCCGAAGACAGGGGGAATTACGGAGGCTGGTTGGGATGGGTACATGGGGCAATAACACCGGGTATCCCCCTCCTCATGCTTTTTGGGGGTATTTCGTGACCTCAGTGGCTGGGATGGGGTGTAAAAAGTGGCGCTCTGTGAGTCTCCGTAAGCTTGCTGAGGTGCGGCGGTCTCACATAGAAGGCGCTCAACAAGCTGCTCCTGGAGCTGCAGGAAGGCGAACGTTCCCGGGGCTTCTTGTAAAATACGTATCACAGGTAGCGGTCTGAATAACGCCGGGCTCACATGGCCGGATGTGGAATCTGCTTGCGGAGGCCTGCAGCGGATCCCAGCTGTGAGCCTGGCTGTGACCCTGCGTACGGCCACGTAATGTACTGCGCATAACTGCCTACTCACACAGGCGGTCATGCGCAGTACCTTTTTTTTGTTTGTATTTCCCGCACCATCGCTTAGCGATGACGCGGGTACCCGCAGCCCGTATACAACGTAGTAGCGTATGGGCTGCGGGTATATCCGTGACCATGGAGCACAATGGGCTCTATGCTGCAGATATCCGCGGTAAAATAGAACCTGCTGCGTTCTCTTTTCTGCGAGTGGATTACACAATTCCGACCCGTTAATGTGAGCGGAATTGTGTAATCCAATGCGATTGATCTGCGTATTACCGCGGATCAGACACATGCGGAATCCGTAATTCCTATCTGGTCATGTGAGACCGGCCTAAGGTAGATCGCTACCTTTTTATCACGTGACCGGGGACCGCCCAATGAGGCCACCCGTCACTGCCCCAGGCTCTCGGCCACCGTTGGTCGCTGGGAGTAAGATTTTAAGTGTTCTGGGCTCCCCGACTCCTACGCATGTGTCCGGTGTTTTTCCGGCGGTCGCATGTGCAGAATCCGGGAAAGTTCACATAGGAGGATCACGTCGGGGTTCAAATACGGAGGCCTCCGGTAAAAAGTTTCATCCCCTCTCGCATCGGTGAGGGGAGATGAAGCTTCACCTTTTTTTTCACTTTTACGTGATCGCCATTATCCATTGGATAACAGCAAACACGTGACCAGGAACCGCTCACCGCGCCCGCCGTGAAATCTCCAGGCTCTCGACTAAGTTTTGTAGCCAGGAGCAGGGATATTTAAATTACCCTGGTAATCCACGGCTTTTGCGCATGTCTCCGCCATTTTGGCGACGGACGCATGCGCAGAAGCTGGGGTAAGGTCCGCGGATAAATCTGGGGGTCTTAGGTACGTCATTTCATCCTCCCTCACGGATATGAAACGTAAGCTTTTTAAACTTTAAAACTTTTTTTTTTTTTAACACCTTTTCTTTTTTTACACTTTAGATCCCTGTTCTCCATTGGATCACGTCCCCGGTGACATCTCTCTGCTCCTGGCTACACATGGTAGCCAGGGGGAGGGGGAATTTAAATTTCCCGGGGCTCGAGCCCCTCTCTGCACGCGCCTGATAATTGACAGGACATCGCATGGATCCATTAGGTAAGGTGACACTGGCACTTTAAAAAAAAAAAATTTTTTTAACTTTCTTGCGATCTCCGCTATCCATTGGTTTGCGGTCCTCGGTGACTTCTCCTGTTTTCCGGCTACCTTCAGTCGTTGGGAGCCAGGAGATTTTAAATTTGCCGGGGCTCCCAGCCTTCTGCACATGCGCATGACATCATGCGTCTGGCTCGCAGGCGCAGAAGAGCGGCGGTGGGTCCTGGAGGACCAGTGCACCGCGGGACACCTCTGACAAGGCAGGTGAGTAATCTCAGCTGCCCTGATGGATCCGATCTATCAGGGCAGCTGAATAACTTTTTTCCACTTTTCTTGCAATTGGCGCTATCCATTGGATAGTCCTGCCCGCAGCCCAGGATGACAGCTCCATGCTGTCGGCTACCTGCGGGCACCGATAGAATGGAGCGGTCACGTCCTCAGCTAAGAGGGCATTAATCCAAAAAAGATGCATGTTTTTACGTCCTCTAGGATTAAAGCCCACTTAGCTAGGACGTAAAAAGGCAATAAGGCCATCACTAAGGGGTGAATAGGCCCAGATGTTTCATTGCATCTCTGATGGATACGGTCGTTGCTTGAGATAGGGACAAGACTAATTGGCTGAGGTCCTTACTCTTATACGGGGGAAGCCGTGATTCCTGGGTGCAGGAATCTAGGAGTACTCCTGGATAGATCTTCTGCGTACCAGGATTAGGTCTGACTTCTATCTGTTTAGTATCCACCCCAAGTTGTCAATGTGGACAAGTCTGTGTGGATGGTGTCTGCTGATTTTGGCACTAGCAGGAAGTCGTCCAGATAAGGATTTGCCTTCTCCTAAAGTAGGCTATCATTTCTCTCACGACTTCCGTGAAGACTCGAGAATTTTATCCCGGACCGGGCCGAACATGTATTCTCCCTGGAAAGGAATTGCGCAGTTTGTTCTTCGAAGTCACATCTGCCGACCATAATTTAGCCATAGCGCTCGCCTTGCGGTGTTACTCAGGACTGCGGTTTTCGCGCCACATCTGACAGATTCCGCTGATGCGTCCGCTAGCAATCCTGTAGCCATCCTTAGGAGGGGAAGGCAGCTGGCTAATTCTTCTCTTTTATTGAGGTCTCCATCCCGTTCAGGACCATAGACCTGGCTACTGACATCGCCGCAATGTTGGCTTCAATGGTGAAGGAAGTCGTTTCCCATGCTTTCTTCATCAGTCTGTCAACCTTCTTGTCCATAGGATCTGAATGTTTTGATGCATCCTCAAAAGGGTAGCAGGGTTTCCTTAGCCACTTTGGCTATCTGCATATATGTGGACATCTTCTGGTGCAAATGCCAGCCGCTTCTTGATCTCTTTTGAGACTGAGTCTCTTTTTGGCTCCTGCCATTCATCCGAGAGGACTTGCTGCAGAGTCTGGTTTATTGGAAAACTAGTTTTCCTCCTGGACCGAAGCCCCCGAACATCTCGTCCTGGACGGTTCTGTGCGGACGGTCCTCTTTAACCTGCATGGTGTCCCTCACTGCTTTGATGAGATGTTCCATATCATCTGAAGAAAAATATTTTCTCTCATCCTCAGCTTGTGGCAGCGGGTCCTCCAATCCCCCATCTGATAGGGGATCCAGGGACTCTGCGACTCTGCCGGCCTTGACCTTTTGGAGGGTCTTGATGGCCTAGGCGGAGGATGGGGAAGGGACGCCATAGAGGCCTGTAATTCTTCCCTTATTGTACCCCTAATATCCACCCTTTCTTCTGCTCCAATTTCCCCCGGACATTCTTCGCATAGAGATTTTTTATAGTTCTCTTCCAATCTCTTTTTGCAGATAACGCATTTCCTAGCCTGTTTTCTAGGGGCCGCTTTACTCTTCGGACCTTCTTTATCAATCTAAAAGAACCCATGCACAGAATGGGGTGGGTGGGGTTGGAGGGGGGCATATATGCATTTAAATCCACCGCAGTGACAACTGCATATCCTTTCTTCACATAAAGCCACTCAGTTTGCAGGGGGTCTGCCCCTCCTTCCAATACTGACGTGCTGTAGCACTTCTCTGGGTCTGCAGGGTAACCTCCAGCAGACGTTCAGCCTGTCAGTGGACGCAGGATTTTAAATTTGGCGCCATTTCCGGGTTTGTGCCGGTAGCCACGCCCCCACATCGTGCGTGTGACATCACCACGCCAGATGTCATCGCTGGGCCACTGGTGCTGTGAAGGACGCCCCTGCCAAGAGGAACAACCTGAGGCCGGCAGCAGCAGCGTCCAGTAAAGAGCTGACCCGCTCATGGAGACCTGCACTGCTCGGCAACTGACGGCTCCATGGCGGCGCAGGCCGGGCATGCAGGGACCACAGTGGTGTACAGACCCGGCCTCTTCCCTCTAGAGGATCTTCGGCACAACATGCCCTTTGGCGAGTAACCCCCCGGAGCTTGCATCTGGCCACCGTAAGGACAGGAAGACACTGAGGAGATGGTGGAGGGGAGGTGCTTTAAGGGCTCTTCCTGTTCCTAACGAGGTCAGAGGGCAACCTCCATATGTAATGGGGCCGTCGGGATGAGGACCGGGAAAAAAAGGGATTTCAGGCGATTTACACTGAACTCCATGCTGGAATAGTCAGATGCAATTTACAAGCAACGATCCAGAAAGTGGCATCAGAGCGTGCGGGAGGGCATCACAAGTGGCGCTGGCATGACGCACATCTACAAACTCCTCTTTTGCCTCTTGCTGGTTTTCATTTTAGTCCGTGTTACAGGATTAAAGAGAATCTCTAAACAAATTCTGGGCGATTCCACAGAGAAAAGTGGCTTCAAAAATAACCGAATGACAAAGTAGATTGCGGGGTGTAAAGGAGCCGTCAGACCGAACGATCAGCGCGCAAAGATCACGAGCGAAAGCGAACGAAACTGGTCTAAAGGCGGCCAGCGACGGAATGAGGAACGGTAAGTACTTCATGCAGCCATAAAACCCATCGGCGGCTCATTCACTTATCGTGCCATCCCTCAGTCGCGAATACTGACCGACGGACGAGGCAGCGGCGCTAGCGGGGGGTCAGCAGTCGCCGGCAGTTTAAACAAGATTAACCGCTTATTATCCAGGATCCTTCAGTCGGCTGTTCCAGGGAACGAGCGGCTGAACGATCGCGTTTAACCCAAACGATGAGGCAACAATTCTGTTTCCATGCACTGAGCGATAAGTCAGCAGCGTTCACACGGAACGATATTCGCATTCAAACCATCCAGTTTGTAATCGTTCCATGTAATAACCCTCAACTCTCTGCGCGAGATACGGGTATATCTGCAGCTTCGCGTTACTACGTACGGCCCCAGCGCTGGTTCCATGGGTCGGGGCGAACTAGACAAACTATACCGATGTTACAGTGGGAACTTCCAGCAACTCCTCACCCCAGCAAAGACTTCTCACGGCTACATCGCACTTGTCCCATAAGACTCATCCAAGCCCCAATCAGAAGAACAGAAAATCTACATATAATGAGGACAATAAGGTGGTAGTTTGAGGGAAGGCCGTTGGAAGAGCAGCTGCCCCGCCGTCACCCCCTCTAATCTACTGCTTTCTGAGATGACCTTCCACCTCCCTGTCTTCGGGCAGATGCAAACAACTCCCCCTCCTTCCCATGGTTACAAGTAGTTCTTTCCCACCACATTATATGCAGTTACGGAACTCATCCCTGAATGGATACAATGCGCCCGCTCAACAGGGCTTCAGGCCTCTCCATAAACACAGGCAAACAGTGCAGAGGCCTTTTTCATTCCATGCAGAGTTAAGCAGCGGCTGCCCACTCCCCTCCGCACACATAGAGCTCATACCCCCCTCCTCTCTGTACACAAACAGCAATGACCCCTCTATCCTCCTCTGTGCTGCTGAATGCAGGCCTGACCTCCTCCACTCCCTGCACAGAATCATGGTACAGCCTGAACCATCATGTTGGCCGCAGAGCCGGGCAGCGAGTCTCTGAGTAGAGATGCCCATTTATGCCATCCTGTCTATACATAAAAGCAGCTCCCAAATAAACGGATTATGCAGCGGCTACCATGACAGGTTTGTATCCATAATGCAGAATATACGCTTGGTATTACATAACGGTGTAGATACAAATGTATCAAGCGGTGCTCCTTCTAGTAACGCAGGACCTCCGTGCCCACGACACGCCAATGTAACCTAGCAATCCGGCATGTGGGTACAATGGTTGTTCTTGGCGTCTGCCTCATCTCATGCATTATGTCCGCAGCCGTGTTCATTCAGGTCATCCGTGTGCCCCTCCCCGACTCGGCACTTGGTTCACTCCATGTTTGCCCAGCGCCTGCGAGGAATGTGCTGAAGTGAGAAGGTGGCGGCAATGAGGGAGCCGAGGGGGAAGAAAGCTGTTATTTACTTTCTGATGCCTGAACGGCCGCTTAGGATTCACTCAAGCAGCAAAAGGACACCGAGTTAAGCTCATCAAAAGAAGGGCACAAGGAAAGAAGATCAGGGGGCAGAGACGCGGGCCAATGAGGGCAGACCGAGGAGTGGCAAGGAAAGAAGGATGAAATGCTGGAAGAGCCAGCAGCGGGCAGGAGGTGGTAGAAAGCACAATGCAGGTAGTGCAGGCCTGCCAGGAGGTCCGGCATCCACAACATATAGCGCCATAGTATATGTAGATGGATTATGTCATGGATGTAGAGCGCTTCCTAGCAGGGTATATTGTCTACAGTAGGTCCAGCAGCGGCTCCTGAAGCCCAAGAGCTGACGTTGGCAGCTCCTTCGCACTCGGGCAGCGTGTGTAAACCGTTCCATTCCCATTGAGAATCATGCAGTTCTCGCGCGCCAATTGTTCAGTGTTTCACATGTGAACGATCGGTGTCTAAACTGCACAAGTGCCAAGCTGCGCTGGTTGTTATACCGGATGAATGAGCAGCACACGATCCTCGGACGCCATTGGCAGTGTTTAACCTCAACAGTTTCGCTTGCCGGCCGGCGCACGTGTGCAGTAGATTTTTTCCCCCTTAAACTACTGCTTTTCCTGTGGATTCCGCAGCCCATCGCGGTCGGGCCACGGATTGGAGGGCTGCCATTGACTTCAAAGAAAGCTGTCCGAGCGGGAACCGCAATTGTTTTCTGCTCATGTGCATGAAATATTTCCATAGCGTGCTATGGAGAGTTATTGCTGCGGAACCCGGAGCGGAACGCCTGTTCTGGAATCCACAGCAAAGATCCGCCCGTGTGCATGAGGCCTAAACGCAGCATAACGCTGTCTGACGCTTATCACTCGCTCTGTACAAAAAGATACTGCAGCTCTAGAAGTCCATACACCACGCCGCCCCCCCTCCTCCTCCACATACACCACGCCGCCCCCCCCTCCTCCTCCACATACACCACGCCGCCCCCCCCTCCTCCTCCACATGCACCACGCCGCCCCCCCTCCTCCTCCACATGCACCACGCCGCCCCCCCCTCCTCCTCCACATACACCACGCCCCCCCCCCTCCTCCTCCACATGCACCACGCCGCCCCCCCCTCCTCCTCCACATGCACCACGCCGCCCCCCCTCCTCCTCCACATGCACCACGCCGCCCCCCCTCCTCCACATGCACCACGCCGCCCCCCCCTCCTCCACATGCACCACGCCGCCCCCCCCCTCCTCCACATGCACCACGCCGCCCCCCCCTCCTCCACATGCACCACGCCGCCCCCCCCCTCCTCCACATGCACCACGCCGCCCCCCCTCCTCCACATGCACCACGCCGCCCCCCCCTCCTCCACATGCACCACGCCGCCCCCCCCTCCTCCACATGCACCACGCCGCCCCCCCTCCTCCACATGCACCACGCCGCCCCCCCCTCCTCCACATGCACCACGCCGCCCCCCCCCTCCTCCACATGCACCACGCCGCCCCCCCCTCCTCCACATGCACCACGCCGCCCCCCCCCTCCTCCACATGCACCACGCCGCCCCCCCCTCCTCCACATGCACCACGCCGCCCCCCCCTCCTCCACATGCACCACGCCGCCCCCCCCTCCTCCACATGCACCACGCCGCCCCCCCCTCCTCCACATGCACCACGCCGCCCCCCCCTCCTCCACATGCACCACGCCGCCCCCCCCTCCTCCACATGCACCACGCCGCCCCCCCCCTCCTCCACATGCACCACGCCGCCCCCCCCTCCTCCACATGCACCACGCCGCCCCCCCCCTCCTCCACATGCACCACGCCGCCCCCCCCTCCTCCACATGCACCACGCCGCCCCCCCCTCCTCCACATGCACCACGCCGCCCCCCCCTCCTCCACATGCACCACGCCGCCCCCCCCTCCTCCACATGCACCACGCCGCCCCCCCCTCCTCCACATGCACCACGCCGCCCCCCCCTCCTCCACATACACCACGCCACCCCCCCCTCCTCCACATACACCACGCCGCCCCCCCCTCCTCCACATACACCACGCCGCCCCCCCTCCTCCACATACACCACGCCGCCCCCCCTCCTCCACATGCACCACGCCGCCCCCCCCTCCCCCACATGCACCACGCCGCCCCCCCCTCCCCTACACATGCACCACGCCGCCCCCCCTCCACACAAACCCCACGGACCCCCCTCCTCCACGTACCCTTCGGAACAAAGAGAAAAGATAAAAGACTATCACCAGCTTTTTGCCCCCCTCTCTGAGAGCACCATCAGGTAGTGCCTGTCACTGTGTGGATCTGTGCAGTAGTTTGGGAGAAACTTGCATTTTATTAGTAGCAGCCAGACCCAGAACTACCTTGTGCTGCTCTCAGAGAGGGGTACATATACATGGGGACAGAGTCTCTTTAAGCATGTGCGACCACCTTTGAAGCAATTACTGAGGACACAGAAGGGAAACAGCAGGGGGCGCTATTCTAACATTTGTCCCGGAATAACAATTATTAACGTAATGCACATTACAATGGAGGTGGTCAACGGCCTTATGGGGCTTACTAAATGAGCAGAATTATCAGCCCAAATTGGAAACGTCAAGTTCGTAGCAGCCAGTAGCAGGACAGAAAGGTCTAGAAAGAGGGGAAAGGAAAGTGACGGAATGGGGGGGGGGGGGGGGGGGGGGGGATGGAAGCCCTTATTCGCCGCCTCAGAGTCCGCGAGTCTAAGCCAGTCTATGTGCTCAATTCCATCTATCGCCTCCACCCACGCACTCCTGGGCACTTCTACACCTGGGTATTACCTGCCTTGTTGCCATGATGAAAAACTTCAGTAAGTCTGATTTGAGTGACAGGGCCCAATGCTTCTTCCCATGCCCCTATCCACCTGGGACGGTGACTGACCAGTAATGAGACCATGTGCCTAGGCACCTCCAAAGCACAGCCTCTTGAAGGTGGTAAGCCTCAGGTTCCAGTCCTGTTCCCCAAATAACTGCGCATCTGGAGGTATTCCATCCAAGAGCCCAGGGGCATCCCATGTGTTCCACACAAGTCTGTCAGAGGCTGCAAGCCCTCCGGTCCCATCAACTTCCCCGCCCTGGCCTACGGTCCCCCCGGCATGAACCCCAAGCTGCGCAGAGCCAATGTGGATGGGAGCTGTGGGTTCCCAACTAAAGTAGTAAGAGGCCCCGGGACAGAGATCCCACACACACCATTCCAGGCTCTGAGCAAAGTGACCATCGTAGTCGATGCCCCCAACCCTTCCCAGTTGGTCATTAACATTTTTTAATAGTGTAAATACAAGAAAGGTTTATAATTATGAGCGGGATTTATCTTTTCATGGGACGACCTCTTTAACCCTCAACAGTTCAGGTACACTTGGTTCTTTCTACTGTCCCCAGTACAGCAGTCAGATGTGATTCCCTGCCAGGACCTTAATCCGGGGTCACCTGACAGCCCATAACATTAGCAGCTCCTTAATCTAGTCAGGTAAAGTAAGAAGGAACAGAACTATGACCAACACTTATTGTTCAAGACAGTCATTTTTAGGTTGACGAAGGTTTGCTGCATCCAGCCTTTCCTTCGGGGCTTTTGTCTAAACCGGAGAAAATGGCCTTCAGACAGAACCATGAATGGAACCTTAGGCTCCTCATTAGGAGACCAGAAGGTGCAAACTTTGCTCTCCACTTCAGCCGCTTCTTTTCTGGTATTCCTGTCAGATAATAGCGTGGTCGACTAGGAGAGGAATGGAAGCCTGGGAGAACGGAGACCAAAGTGGCCTCCATGTGTAAGCCTTGCGCTCCGCCTGAATACCACTTACAGCAATTCAGAAGGGACTCTAGGGCAAGAAGGCCGGACATGGCACAACACGATATGAAGCTAGCCCAACAAACAGCATCACACCATGATCTCTGGGCTGTCTACATTCTTAGGCCGATCTCACATAACCAGATCTCAATAGCAGAATCCGCAATAGTCATGCGCTCGGACGATCCGCAGTATTCTGCGCACATTGAAAAAAAAAAAAGAACATTCGCAAATACACTCAGATAAGCGGATAGAGATGGTGATTTCCACTAGCAGATTTAAAATCCACACAGACAGCTTCCTTTGAAATCAATGGAAGCCGCCTGACTCATCTGCAACTGGCATTGTGGTTAGGCCATGGGTACCTGTGTCATCGCCCAGCGACAGCACACGAAAACATAAAACAAAATCTGTACTGTGCATGACAGATTGTGAGTGTCCGCGGTCATTCAGGATACAGAAAAGCGAAGGTACGTAGGGTCACCGGCTGCAGCAAGAGGATTGCCCATGTGAGACCGGCCTTACACCAAGTACCACCTAACGAAATACGTTACATGACGGCACCCCCACCACTATGTTCATACACTATGCCAACAGAGACACAAGCACAGTGTGGGACATGGCATGTACCCTTGGGTGCCCCTACATAGTTTAAGAACCCAGGGACTTGAGTAAACCTGCTTTCACAGAGCTCTCAAGTGAACAGGTTAGTCCTTCTAACCACTCACATGCTCAAGCCACTACGTGCTACTACTACCCTGCTTCCCCTAAAATAAGTCCTAGCATGATTTGTCAGGATTTTTGGGGAGGCTTGAAATATAAGCCCTGCCCTGAAAATAGGCCCTACTTAGTCCTAAAAAAGGCAATAAGAATTCTTTAAGTATGTGAAAAGGACCGTGAAAACACAATTGCTGCATTTTTACAGCGCTTTTCAAGCAGATCATCCGAGTCACTTACCCAGTAGACTCGGTCCAGATCCTTTCTGCTACTCTCCAGAGCCCTGGCGCGGTTTTTGCAGTCCGTGGCTCAGACAATCAATGCAGCTCTCCAAGAACCAATCACAGCCATTGCTTTGTGCAGGCGGGATTTATGACTCCTGTAGCCATGAAGTGATCCTGTGTGGGCAGCCCAGGGGCGTTGTCGGGGTTTTTACTGCTCAGAGTACGCATTAAAAATGCCAACAAAAAAGGTCTGCGCACTTTGACATTAAGGGTTGGAAGTGTCGGGCTCACACACAGACTGGGATCTCCTGCCGTCATCAAAATAGGACATCCCCTGAAAATAAGCCCCTAGTGCACCTTGGAGCAAATATTAATATAAGACCCTGTCTTATTTGGGGGGGAAACCAGGTATCATGCAGTATTTCTAGGTTACATGTTGGCTGGATTAGGTGGCCAAATTTATAAATACGTGCACCACTTTTCCCTCATTTTTGGGACCAAACCTGTTCATTTAGCACTTACACTAGTATTGAGATGTCACCAGGGTGAAGACCTCTCCCCAAAGTCAGGTAGTCCTTTTTTATATCCCACGAATACTATTAAATACTAAACTACTGAAGACAAAGTAGAATCCTTCCAAGTCTCCTTATAAGTTTATTAGTACAAAGTACCCGACGCTGCGCCCTCCTGCTTTACCTCCCAAAGTGGATTTAATGACTGCAGAAAGAAGTGCGATGGTTCTCAGCAAGAGAAGCCGAGTCATCTTGTAGATGGGAGACCCTTTAATTGCCAAACATACATGATGTTATAGCGAGCTTTCGAAGAACCCCAAGCAGGTTGGAAAGCTCGCAGTAACACCATGTATTTTTGTCTCCCATCTACAAGACGACTCGGCTTCTCTTGCTGAGAACAATCGCATTTTGCTTCGGACCGGACCAAACGTTTGAAGAAAGAAGTGTTACAACTTGATAGTCTAGTGTGGTAATATGTAGTACATGACTGGTATAATATAACAGCTAGGAAATAAGGCTGCCAATACATTACCCTCTTTCCTCATGCCCACACGGAAGCATTTCTTTAGTCGGCAGTACTGGCACTGGTTGCGGTGATGTTGGTCTATTTGACAGTCACGATTTGACCTACAAACATATAAAAGGAAAGTTAACAAGAAAATTATATCTGAGGTCTAATCCCATTATTGATCCTAAACAACTGGAGCGCCGAGTGATAGAAGAGACCTGCAGCCAACGCAGCCGACTCCTGACAGCTGCTGAGGGATAAATAAATAACTATGTGGCTTATTAAAGTTTCATAGATCATGCCTGCTAAAGACATCCCACACAGTCAGACAATTCACCGACTCGCCCGCAGAAGGACCCTGCAAGAAACAGGAGTATTTAACCACTTGCAGAAGCGGCGTTCCTAGTACTGATCAGCAGCACATACAATACAGGGACCGGCTGATACAATGTGGCGAGTTATTTACCATCCCAGCATTGTAAGCCTGAGGTCTCACAATAAACAGGCGCCACATATCTGTCAGCATCAGCTTTGCCTGTGAGGTTCTTGAGGGGGTTAATCCACCCTTCCATGTGGGTACGGGCAAACAGAAGAGCGAAGGGCGGCGTTATGTCTTAAATAAACACTGCAAAGGTCAAGAGTAATAACGCTGCTCTTAGCGGAGCGCACAGATAGCTGCCCAAGACAACCCAGCCTCGTCACTTGGCTTCCTCAGACCCGGATTGTCAGTTACAGCACCAATTTCTAGCATGTATTTATACATTTTCAACGTTTGCATATGAGGGCGGTCATCATATACTATTCCAACTCTGCACCCCTGGGAGATAAGCGGGTGCCAGCGGCGCCTCATCCCTCTCTGCTGAATTGATGCATGTGCCTCCATCCAGCGCTGCATGACAGAGGCAATGCTACAGGGGCAGAAGAGCTGCACTATATGGCAGCTAATGGAGATGTGAACACACCTCTGCAGACCGCAGCGCCCGACATCCCTATATAAAGGGAACGTTATGTACAAGCCTAATATACAGTACTTCAGACATCAGAATATTACTGTTTAGTGGGCCACTCCAGCAAAAGCACACTTCCATCCCGGCAGCCCTCAAACTGATTGCCTGTCACACTCTAAAGGTGTGTGTGTGTGTGTGTGTGTGTGTGTGTGTGTGTGTATATGTGTAATATAAATATATATACACACACACACACACACACACACACACACACACTGCTGTGCAGGCTCCTGTCTGATGCTCATCATGCACCATATAGATGCGGAAATTTGGCCTGACTTTCTTTCCCTATTCTACACCATCAATTCCATGATGCATCAGCACATTACTGCAGGTTTACAGCACAGTTACTAATATTCATCTACCTTCTGTCACCAGCAGGTATGTCCCATCACCCATCGCTTCACTCCATCTGAATGACTGCTCCGCCTTCCCTCTGCGCGGGGTATGTGCCATTGCTTCATACAAACTGAAGTGACGATTTGTTACCATATGTATCTGCCTCCCTCTGTCTCATCTTAGTGTTGCTGGCCCATTGTGTTTATTTAGGAGGGTAATAACCCCCCCATCATGTAACAAGCCGCTCCCAGCTGAAGTCCTGCAGCCAGAACTTTAAGACCTGTTCTATCCTCCATCATGCCTCGCCTGACGTGTCCAGAAACAAGTGTCTTATGCAGTCGAATGATGCAGTTTTACAGAGCAGGAGACGGGTAACATCCACAACTGGCCAAAGCCTGGAGGAAAATACTCCCCTCTGCACCGCTCTCCACCACTATCCTCTTTCAAGCCTTAGCACTTTCTTCCAGTGCCCGGCGCCAACACACTCCATCCACATCAGGCCCTCGCTGCTCTCCTCACCCAAGCACTTTTCAACTTCTTCCTCAGATGCCTCAATCCCCCCCCCCCCCCCATACCACCAAGAAACACCTCATCCACCAGCACAAATCCCCTAACCCCCTCTCACCCTGCTACTCCTTGCCGCAGGGGTCATATCCCCCAACCCAGGCCCTCCCCGTACTGCTCTCTACCAACATGCCCCCCCCCCGCCCCATTCAAATGCGCCCTATGGAACTCCCAATATGCATGCAACAAACTCCCAACTATCCATGACCTCTTCACCAAACACTTGACCCTGCTCGCCCTCACCGAAGCCTGGATACAGCGGTCCGATTCTACCTCCCCCGCGGCATTGTCCTATGATGGCCTGCAGTTCTCTCACACCCCCAGATTGGACGACAGGCGCGGTGGAGGAGTAGGCATCATCCTCTCGTCTAACTGTACCTTCCAGGTCATTCCCCCAGCTCGCTTGCTTACCTTCCAGTCCTTGGAAGTCCACACCCTGCGACTCTTCCGCCCACTGCCCCTGCGTGTCGTAGTTATTTACCGGCACCCAGGTCCCACCCGTCTGTTCCTAGACCACCTGGCTCCTGCACTTCCTATTCTGTGAAATCCCAACCCTCATCCTTGGTGATTTCAACATCCCTACTAACCACCCCAGCACATAATCTGCCTCCCGGCTTTTAACGCTTACCTCCTCCCTCGGACTATCACAAATCTCAGACTCCCCCACTCACAGAGATGGCAAAACTCTTGATTTAATCGGTACTGGTGTACCTTGACGCCACCGGACGTGAAGGGTAGAGCCTGGGTGACAGTGTGTTGACAGCCAGTACACGCCCCCGGCTGCAGGATCATTCCACAGTAGCTGAAGCAGCGCTGAGGAGTTACATGTACGGGTGCTGGGAGTCGTTATTGGTGGTCTGCTGCTGCTGTCCGACACAGGGAGGTTGCAGCCCCGCGGTGAGCCGCTGCTTGCAGGGAGACGCCGCTTTCACTGTCATGTGCAGGCGTCTCACTCCCCACACCGCTGTCCTGCACTAAGGAGTCAAGGGCTCCACACAGGAAGGGGCGACACAGGTAGCTTGGAGGGCAGCAGGGAGACGCCGACTGCTACAAGACGCTGCGGCCACTGTCCTGTGCAGGCGGCTGTGTGAGTGGGGGAAAGGGTGAGTGGGCGGGCCGGACAGCAGAGAACCGGCTGCCGGCACAGAGCACACAACCACCGCCCGTGAAGCACCACAGAGCCGGCGGCCGGGCAGGACGCAGCGAAAACCATCATAGCACCAGCGTGTGGATTGATTTGTGCCTTCCCTGCAGGGTTAGGGTGAGGGGAAGTTTACCTATTAGGCTTACATTATTACAGGCATCTATGCAAGTCTAACAGGTCAACTCTCCATCAGGCAACCCAGCATCTCCCCTGACCCTCCTATCGATCGCACCTCCAGTCCGTCCGCACCCAACAGTATGCCGAGACCATTCAGTCCTTCCAATCTCTCTCCTCCCCTGCCCTAACCTGGCAGCCAAACACTACCACACCACCCTCAGCCATGCCCTGGATGAAGCGGCACCGCCCATGACCCGTGCCGTCAACCATAGACCACGGCGACCTTGGCTCACTTCCCAAACGCGCTTCATCCGGCGGTGCTCTAGGTGCGCCGAGCGGCTGTGGAGAAAATCAAAGCTGCCCACAGACTTACTCCACTTCAAATTCATACCTAAAACTTATAATCATCCCTTCACCATGCCAAACAAGTTTATTTCACCTCCCTTGTCTCCTCACTATCCCACATCCCCAAATGACTGAGACCTTCCACTCCCTCCGCAGCCCTAAAGAACAGGCCCTGTGACAGACCTGACTGCTGGAGAACTAGCTGCCTATCTCAAAGAGAAAAAAAAGACATAATCCGAGGAGAAATCTCCAAAAACTGCACGGTTAGCCCCGATCCCAGTCTCCTCAGCACTGTACAGCACTTACTATCTACATTAGAACCAACGACAGAGGAACAAGTCTCCACGCTGCTGTCCGCTGCTCGCCCCATCACCTGCGCTAGAGACCCTCTCCCCTCTCACCTCCTGTGGACCCTCTCCCCAGCTCTCATTACTCACCACACCACAATCTGCAACCTCTCCCTAACCTCTGGCACTTTCCCCTCCTTATTTAAACACTCCATCATATCCCCTCTGCTTAAAAAAACAAGCCTGGACCCAACTGATGTTGCCAACTACCGACCCGTCTCAAACCTCCCCTTCATCTCCAAATTACTAGAACGCCCGGTCTACTCCCGCCTTACGCGCTTACTCTGACAACTCACTCTCCAGCCTGGTTTCCAGTCTCTACACTCGACCGAAACGGTCCTCACAGAAGTATCAAATGACCGGATGACGGCAAAGTCTAGAGGCGACTACTCCCTACTAATCCTCCTTGACCTGTCTGCTGCATTTGACACTGTCGACCATAATCTCCTTCTCACTATGCTCCGCTCTATTGGTCTAAAGGATACTGCTCTCTCCTGGTTCTCTTCCTACCTCTCTGACCGCTCTTTTAGTGTTTTCTTTGCTGGTTCTATCTCTGCTCCACTTCCTCTCGCTGTTGGGGTACCCCAGGGCTCGGTCCTTGGTCCCCTTCTTTTCTCTAGCTATACAGCCCCAATTGGACAAACCATCCACACATTTGGCCTCCAATACCATCTCTATGCTGACGACACCCAACTATACACCTCGTCTCGTGAGATCTCTGAACCATTCCTACAAAATATCACCGACTGTCTGTCCGCTGTCTCTAACACTATGTCCTCCCTTTTTCTCAAACTAAACCTCTCTAAAACTGACCTCCTTGTCTTTCCGCCTTCTAACCGACCTCCCCTCAACATCTCCATTCCAGTGTCTGGCACCATCATAACCCCCAGACAGCATGCCCGCTGACTCTGACCTCTTTTACACCCCTCACATCTAATTTCTGGCCCAGACATGCCACCTGCACCTCAGAAATATTGCTAAAATACGTCCGTTCCTAACCACGGACACGCTAAAGACGCTCGTGGTTGCCCTCATCCACTCCCGGCTTGACTACTGCAACTCGCTACTCATCGGCCTCCCCCGCACTAGACTCGCTCCGCTCCAATCCATACTAAATGCAGCAGCTAGACTCATTTTTCTATCCAGCCGTTACTCAGACGCCTCTGCACTATGCCAGTCACTGCATTGGCTGCCCATCCACTGCAGAACTAAATATAAACTCCTCTACCTCACCCACAAAGCTCTGCATGGCGCTGCACCACCATACATCGCCTCCCTACTATCAGTACACCACCCAGCCCGCTCACTCCGATCGGCTAACACCCTCAGACTAAACACCCCTGTAATACGAACCTCTCATGCTCGCCTACAGGACTTCACCAGAGCAGCACCCATCCTCTGGAACGCTCTACCCCAAGGCATCCCGACAATTCCCGATGCACGAAATTTCAGACGTGCCTTAAAAACGCACCTCTTCAGGGAAGCATACCAAATCTCCTGACCTAGTCCCTCGCCCCTCCCTATGGCTCCGCATACCTTCACCCTGCCTAACACATACGACCTCTACCCCTGCACCTCCTTACTGCCCCACCTCGTTTGCTTTCTAAATAACTGATTTCCACATAAAATCCCCTACTGCCTGTGTTCGCCATGCCTCACCTGCCCCCCCTTGTACCTTCTGTACCAAACTGAATGTACCTCACATGGTAATTGTATTGTTTGCATTTATCCCATGCTTGAAAGCGCTGCGGAATAAGTTGGCGCTATACAAATAAAGATTATTAATTACTACTTTTACCACCACTACTATTATCTGAGCAGCTAGAGCCGGTACCATCTCTGCCTGCTGGGAGGCCAGTGTAAATATCATTAACCTCCAATAGTTTCATCATAGAGGTAGCCCTGGTGACTGTAGTAGTGACTTTATGAGGGAGCACAGAGGCAGTTAGTTCTGGTCACAATGAAAGCACATAACCACCTGAAGAGAAGGACTCTAGCTGACACATACTGGGGGACTAGTTACAAATTTCCCATCCGAATAGCTATACAAAAGCCGGCTTCCTGCACAGGGCACGCCTAGAACACAGTCCCACAGAAGTCAACGAGTCCTCTTCGGACTACGGCTTCCTATTCTCCAATTTCTATAAACAGGGGTTATTGCTTGGAGATTTTTTTGTTTTTAAAAACTTGCTCACTGTGCAGTAATATCACGAAAGACGACATCCACCCCTCCAGACGACACGTCTACCCCTCCAGACGACACGTCTACCCCTCCAGACGACACGTCTACCCCTCCAGACGACACGTCTACCCCTCCAGACGACACGTCTACCCCTCCAGACGACACGTCTACCCCTCCAGACGACACGTCTACCCCTCCAGACGACACGTCTACCCCTCCAGACGACACGTCTACCCCTCCAGACGACACGTCTACCCCTCCAGACGACACGTCTACCCCTCCAGACGACACGTCTACCCCTCCAGACGACATCCACCCCTCCAGACGACATCCACCCCTCCAGACGACGTCTACCCCTCCAGACGACACGTCTACCCCTTCTCCACCGCAGTCATTCTGCATACTCAGTTTGTTGCAGGGAATCGAGACGACCTCACCAACACGGGTCACGTGCCACCGCAGCGAAACACCGGCTCCCTTCAGCCGGAGGTCAGTTGCATGGTCCCATGACCCGGGGTACGGACTCTGCGCTTTCCACAAGGAGGGCTTCTATGTTACTACTGCATGCAGGGCCAGTGTTCTGTCTAGATGAAGCATAATCTATTTCCTCGTAGTTTTAAAGAGTTGCTGTCAGTCAACTAATACTTGGCTATTTACGTTCGGCTGTTAAAACCCCGTCCAGACCAAGTGCCGCGCCGTGGGGCCGGGACGACCCGGAGCACTGCGGCTCTTCAGGCAACAGAGTATCCTCTGTGTTCATACACTGAATCAAACTTCATCTCTGCAAAAGCAAGGAAAGGTCAGGCCAACCTCAGCTTCTGGACAAACAATGGCGCTCTGTTATCAAGAGGGTCTAAAAGTCGGCCCTTCTTGCCCGCATCAACCTCGGCACAAGCTCCTTGTCTTAAACTGCTCTCAAAACTGGAAAGCTACGCTGTGATTGGCTGCCAGGACAGTCTTACCGCTTAGGCACCGGATAAACGAGGACCATTGTTTCCTTTCATTGTCAGCAATCAAAAGATAGTGAGATTGTATAAGCTTACATTGTAACCATTACACCGCGATGAGAGGGAACCAACGCTCCAACGGCTGCCCACCCCCAGTAGGGTACAGGCCAGCCAGCATTAAGCCGAGGGCACATGGGCATTATGGCATTCTGTTCTCCTGCTCCATCGTGGATTTGCAGCCAGGCATAGATGCGTCCCACAATGGAAACAATCAGCGCCGGCTGACTAGAATGGAGGCCGTTGGGCTATTGCTATGCCTCCCAGCAATCTCCTAGACACTAGCACTGCCTGCTGCGCTGCCTCATCGTTACTCAGACCGGCACTGCCGATGCCAGCGGCTCAGGCGGGGGCCAGAAGTGCCGCGTCCGTCCCCAGTCATAGGAGTCGCCTACCACATAGCCAGCTGAAAGGCAAAGTGCCGTCCCTCTCAGCGAGGCCGGGCTCACACGGGCGGATTCCAAGCTCACGCTTGCAGATACGAATTACACAAGCAGAGACAAATAAAAACCACCATCATGCTCTATTTTGCAGCGGACTCCTTTAACGACAATGGAGGTGGCCACAATTAGCTTGGCGTATGGGCTGCAGGTACTAGCATCAGCGATAGCGTCGGGAATACAAATGTGCTGCGCATGACCGACGTTGAACTGCCGCGGTCATCCGCAATACGCAGGGTAGCCGGCCGGGCTCATGGCTGCATTCTGTGCGGCCCCCCGGGACAGTTATTCAGTTTCAGTCCTTGAAATACACTGCAGTTTGACGGAACGAAACGGTGCATCTTCACTGCGGACTGCGGGGTTTTGGCGCGCACTCATTGCGCTTTTTCTCAGACAAGGCGGTCCTATTGATGTCACGTGTAGTCGCTGCGCAGCGACCAATCCCACTGACTTCAATGGGCTGTTTGTCTGCAATACGAACACAAATAGGGCACACCGATTCTGACAAGCACGCCCGACGTCCCCGATGACCAGCAGTGGGGCTTCAGCCTTCCCCATTAAGTTCACCCGGAGGCATGAGGCAGAATAGCTCAATAAGGTTGAAGACACGACCGCTGATGGCCAAAGGAACAATCCATACTGCTGAAGCGAGGGCCACGCCAGAACCAACGGAGTCACGGAATTAGGAGTCTAGGAGGATTCGGAGAATCTCCCCGCAAGTAGAAAGGCTGTTTTTCTGAACTCCCAAAAGGACGCAGAGGAACAGAAACCCAAATGGTCCCCAGCCGACACTTTAGGGGCTCCGCTTCCATCTGAATACAGTTTCCAGCAATTCAAATGGAACCCGAGATAGAAAAAAAGGGTTTTGCCAAAAAAGAAAAGGATCGCAGTGGCAACGGTCTGCCTGTAACCTGCAGAGCTTACATTCCATGGGGGAGGGGGGGCTCTTGTGGGGTATTTACACTTCCCAATCCACTGGAACCATTAAGGGTATTTGGACCCCTACAAGTAGTGCATGGATTTGAGACTGCTGCAGACAAGTGAGGTTGGCTTCACCTCCACTGGGGATTCCACTTTCCTGATTTGTATGGGAAACAGTAAAGGGGAACCCCTGCAGCTGAAAGGCTCCATCTCTGGACAGAACAGCGCCGGACCCCACTGACTATAATGGGGTCCACCCCACTGCCAGGCTTCGAGATGGGATAAGTGGCTCTGCATGCAACACTTATTCTTGCAGTGTTTTGAGCTGGGGCGTGCCGCGGGCCCTCCGGGCCGGGGGGCGTGCCGCGGGCCCTCCGGGCCGGGGGGCGTGCCGCGGGCCCTCCGGGCCGGGGGGCGTGCCGCGGGCCCTCCGGGCCGGGGGGCGTGCCGCGGGCCCTCCGGGCCGGGGGGCGTGCCGCGGGCCCTCCGGGCCGGGGGGCGTGCCGCGGGCCCTCCGGGCCGGGGGGCGTGCCGCGGGCCCTCCGGGCCGGGGGGCGTGCCGCGGGCCCTCCGGGCCGGGGGGCGTGCCGCGGGCCCTCCGGGCCGGGGGGCGTGCCGCGGGCCCTCCGGGCCGGGGGGCGTGCCGCGGGCCCTCCGGGCCGGGGGGCGTGCCGCGGGCCCTCCGGGCCGGGGGGCGTGCCGCGGGCCCTCCGGGCCGGGGGGCGTGCCGCGGGCCCTCCGGGCCGGGGGGCGTGCCGCGGGCCCTCCGGGCCGGGGGGCGTGCCGCGGGCCCTCCGGGCCGGGGGGCGTGCCGCGGGCCCTCCGGGCCGGGGGGCGTGCCGCGGGCCCTCCGGGCCGGGGGGCGTGCCGCGGGCCCTCCGGGCCGGGGGGCGTGCCGCGGGCCCTCCGGGCCGGGGGGCGTGCCGCGGGCCCTCCGGGCCGGGGGGCGTGCCGCGGGCCCTCCGGGCCGGGGGGCGTGCCGCGGGCCCTCCGGGCCGGGGGGCGTGCCGCGGGCCCTCCGGGCCGGGGGGCGTGCCGCGGGCCCTCCGGGCCGGGGGGCGTGCCGCGGGCCCTCCGGGCCGGGGGGCGTGCCGCGGGCCCTCCGGGCCGGGGGGCGTGCCGCGGGCCCTCCGGGCCGGGGCTTCTGACAGATATGAAATACACATTTCACAGAGTAATCAATAGTCGCTGATAATGATGATCACTTCAAGAGTAAATGCTAATGGCAATCTAAGTGTATAAAGAGATAAGCCCCAATGTGTCGGCTGTCCTGGCAGACGCTGCGGATGTCACCTTTTGCATCCAGAGGGTAAGATCAGGGCTACATGAGGACTCCAGCTGAACTCCAGGGTGTCAATGGCAGTGCGATGTCGCAGCGATACACCGCAATCTTACGTCACGTAACGAGACTGAAAACCTGCAGCATAATGATGTGAATTTAAAGCAACGCTCCGATCCTGGACAAGGAAAGATGGCCGCACCACGTCTGATTAGTATGCATTGGCCAATGCTGTGCACATAGGCAACACTGGTCAATCAAATCCGTCTTACACCAATGCACAAGACTGGCGGGTCGCTTTATGTCACCCGCCAATACAATACGGATGCTTCAGTGGCCGCCAACTGGCCTTTGTGTCTAGACTGCCAGCAATAGAGTCCACCGCAGCCAAACAGTGGCGTCGGCAGTCACGCACCTTACACACTGAATCACCAAGGCTTGTTTGGTTCTTTGATACACCATATAACCCGAGAACCCCCAAATATAACAGTTTACGCTAAAATCAGGGGCACTCCTCAGAAAGTATACAGCATTACATTAAAAAGCACGAGGAGTTTCACCCGAGGGCCAATGTCCATGGGCCTTTGAATGGCAGAATCCGCGCAGGTATTGCAGGGCACCCGTGCGGACCATCTGCAATTTCAGCTACCCATAGGGAGACACGGGCGGCCGCAGCTGAACTGCAGACCATTTGCTCTGGAAAACAAGTTGCAGCACGCTGCATTTTGCTGCGGTTCCTGTACGGACGGCTTATATTTAAAACAATGGAAGCCGTCGGAGTCGCGGCCCGTTCACAATTGGATTACAGACGGGTCGCAGATTCTACTGCACATGTGCGCCGTCTGGTGCATCCGCAGGTAAGCAGGGTCCTCGGCTGCGGGCAGGGTGGCATCCCACTGCGGGCTCCCAAATGTGGTATCCGACCCGCCAGGGGACATGAAGCCTAATAGGAATCAAGAGCAGAAAGAATACATGACCTTAATTACCAACGAACATCCTCCCTGCGCAGACAGAAAACGGACTTCTGTACGAATAGCAAATCCAGAAGGAATCTCGGCGGTCAGATTGGATACAAATCCATCAGCAGAAACAAGACAGACTGCAGCAAGGAAACGTGATGCTGCCTTCACATCTGCGGCAGGGATCAGGGAATCCCCTGTCTGAACGGATCCGTCTTATGATGGGACCCAACAGCTCCGAATGCCTGAGGGGTCCGTTCGGTATCCACTCAGCTGTCTAGCATTTTACCGGAAGACTAAGCGGTGCAGCGCTATTTCTTCTAGAACTTTGTGCCGATTCTGCGACGGAACCTCCGACCGCTGGTTCCAGTGCGGCTGTGCCGGCGGCCTTACTGACCTACCCATACTACTGAAGAGTTATGGAGCGCAGCGGCAGGATAGTCTATACTACTGAGAAGAGGCCGCGTACGTCTAACCGCAGGGAGAGATCGATCACATTGCGCTGTGGCCTCATCAAGGCGCAGCGACCAAGATAAGGAGATGTAGGCGACCCCGAGCAGCATTAGGGGACAGACCTGCACGGCCCGGGCTTTCTGTAGCAGTTATGTTGTTGCACTTTGGACTTCAGTTACAGGTTTTTTGCTACTTTGGGAGGATGTTGATGGATTTAATCCGGCTTTGGTCTTCTGCCGTGTATCCCAGCTCGTATTGATCATCTGGATTCATGTTTGATGATGCTATTCGCACACCGCGAGGTTTCTGTGCGCGGCTCGGTCTACTCCACGAGGAGGTTTGTATATCATCAGGGTCATTATTATTTCTGCTGCTGCTTTTCCCACTTTTTGGGTTGATTCCTTGTGTTTTTGGTGTATTGTAGCAATAAACGTGCTTTTTACGATTAGTACACTCGGGCTTTTTGGCGCCGCGTTCTATGTATTTGAAGCACACTTGTTTAAGAGTAATGTTAGGATACTTCTGGGTGTATTACTATCCAACGCCAGCGGAATGGCGCGGCTTCGCACGGTCTGTGTTGTGTAACGGTTTGTTGCTTGTGCGGCCATAAACCTCACTTGCTACAAATATGAAGCCCACATTCTTATACACCAAATTAGGAACAAAGGCAGATCTGGCGCGTCGGAAGGTTATGGGCCCGCTCCAGCGCATCCTCTATACTGACCGTAGAGGGATTTTTAGGTTTTGCTACTTTTGCACAATAACCCCCTCCCCCCTCCCCCCCCCCATATTTCAATAATTCAATCTACATAGTTGCGTTCTGAGATTCAGAGCCACTGAACATTTTTTTGGCGCTGCGGCTCTGTGCAGAGCTGTGGTCTTTATGGTAGCGGTCTGTTTGCCTTCTATGGCCCCCGGCGGACATTCTGCGCTGGAGTGCCCACACGATGCATTAGATAACACAATCCTAGACAGACGTGATTTGTCCATGTGAAATCACACACGGAAAACAAGTCGCAGCATGTTCTACTGTGCGGGGCTCGCAGAGGGCCACACCAAAATGTCAGCAGTGCCGGGCCGGCTCCGCACATCAGAGCCAGAGCCGCGGGAGCAGGTAAGACCCGCGCTGGGCCCTGCAGGGCCACAGGTAGGATCCCGCCGCGAGAATGCAGGCGGCCTATCGTGGTTGGGGGGGGGGGGGGGGGGGGGGGGGGAATTCTTTTTAATGCGTTTACCCTGTGTAATAAAGGACCAAAAAGGGGCATTGTGTGGGTCGTTGTGATCGCGGTCATGTGGGGGGGTTGGGGGTCCCTTTGGTATTTTATCCTTTAAAAAAGGCTTTTTAAGGGGAAAAAGAATTTAACTAGATTTTCTTTTAAATTAAACTTTATTGAACTTATTTTGAGACTATATTGATTCCCTCGAGGAGACTTGAAGATGTGATCGCTAGGATAGTACACAGCGCATTTCACTAACCCCATTAGACTCTGCGCGAGCCTCCACAGCGGGCGAGCCCCCCCACAGCCGGCGGCCATGCCAACATGCCATGTACTTGTGCTTCTTCCTTCACACTTGTAGAAACGAGCTGTGATTTCCACGGGCACAGGAACAATCGCAGCATGCTTAGAGTCAGTGGAAGCCATCCGGCACACAGCCCATGCGCAAAAGACATTGCGGTTAGGGCCCAAGCTCCCGCAGCTTCGCCCAGCAACGGCACGGAAAAGTCTAAATATTTGGAAAAAAAAGAAACAATCTGTACTGCGCATGACTGACGGCGACCGTCCGCAGTACACCAGAAGCCGGCCGGTGTTAGAGCAGAATTTGCTGTAGGCATGCGGGATCCAGCTCTGCCGTGTGCAGCCGCCTTACAGGGCAGACATGGAGGTCTGGGTCAGGCTTCTGGCTGCCATGGGAACCCACTGACACCTTACAATCGCACTTCAGGATGCCGATGGGTGACAGAAGGAGCCCCCTCCCCTGTCTGTAGCATGTAAGGGGTTAACTGCCAGGATCTGGGGTTTCTCCGTTCCTGGCGGTTAGAGCAGGAGCCCCGCTGTCAGCAGTCAGACAAGCTTCCGCCTTAAAAAGGTGTACATGCAGGTTTAAAGTGAGGTCAGTGAAAAGGCGTATAGTGCGCACCAAGACATATAAACAGAAGTGACCAGTATGAGGCCGGCGCCAGAGATGCCAACTATCATCTACCCGACACAAAGTAACGATATATCCACTGAAATACATTCTGCACGGCTGACCTTGTGGCTGAAAGAGGTACTGCGCCCCCTGGATGCGTTCTATGCCAGTCTAGTCTCATCCGCCGTAGGGGCACAGATACAGGGGGGCGTGCCGCGGTGCTGGAGACCTTTCTATAATATCCTCCAGCGGGACACAGCGGCCGACATAATTACGCCATCTTGGGTCACACCCACTGTCACAGCTGACAGTTACCTACAGCAGTTCTTTCTATACAACCGGATAGACCGGTTGTATCCGTCCGCCTGCGACCGTTCAGCAGGTTGTCGTGTATGCCATATCTGCCGTGAGGGTTACACTACTGATCCTTCGTCTGCAGAGCGCCAGCAGGTCACGTCCACGCTCACACACCGCCAGCTCAGGCCGAGGCCGCTCTCACACACCGGCGCCGGCGGTCAGCTCAGCCCGAGGCCGCTCCCACACGCCGGCGGTCAGCTCAGCCCGAGGCCGCTCCCACACGCCGGCGGTCAGCTCAGCCCGAGGCCGCTCCCACACGCCGGCGGTCAGCTCAGCCCGAGGCCGCTCCCACACGCCGGCGGTCAGCTCAGCCCGAGGCCGCTCCCACACGCCGGCGGTCAGCTCAGCCCGAGGCCGCTCCCACACGCCGGCGGCCAGCTCAGCCCGAGGCCGCTCTCACACGCCGGCGGCCAGCTCAGCCCGAGGCCGCTCTCACACGCCGGCGGCCAGCTCAGCCCGAGGCCGCTCTCACACGCCGGCGGTCAGCTCAGCCCGAGGCCGCTCTCACACGCCGGCGGTCAGCTCAGCCCGAGGCCGCTCTCACACGCCGGCGGTCAGCTCAGCCCGAGGCCGCTCTCACACACCGGCGCCGGCGGTCAGCTCAGCCCGAGGCCGCTCTCACACACCGGCGCCGGCGGTCAGCTCAGCCCGAGGCCGCTCTCACACACCGGCGCCGGCGGTCAGCTCAGCCCGAGGCCGCTCTCACACACCGGCGCCGGCGGTCAGCTCAGCCCGAGGCCGCTCTCACACACCGGCGCCGGCGGTCAGCTCAGCCCGAGGCCGCTCTCACACACCGGCGCCGGCGGTCAGCTCAGCCCGAGGCCGCTCTCACACACCGGCGTCGGGGTCAGCTCAGCCCGAGGCCGCTCTCACACACCGGCGTCGGGGTCAGCTCAGCCCGAGGCCGCTCTCACACACCGGCGTCGGGGTCAGCTCAGCCCGAGGCCGCTCTCACACACCGGCGTCGGGGTCAGCTCAGCCCGAGGCCGCTCTCACACACCGGCGTCGGGGTCAGCTCAGCCCGAGGCCGCTCTCACACACCGGCGTCGGGGTCAGCTCAGCCCGAGGCCGCTCTCACACACCGGCGTCGGGGTCAGCTCAGCCCGAGGCCGCTCTCACACACCGGCGTCGGGGTCAGCTCAGCCCGAGGCCGCTCTCACACACCGGCGTCGGGGTCAGCTCAGCCCGAGGCCGCTCTCACACACCGGCGTCGGGGTCAGCTCAGCCCGAGGCCGCTCTCACACACCGGCGTCGGGGTCAGCTCAGCCCGAGGCCGCTCTCACACACCGGCGTCGGGGTCAGCTCAGCCCGAGGCCGCTCTCACACACCGGCGTCGGGGTCAGCTCAGCCCGAGGCCGCTCTCACACACCGGCGTCGGGGTCAGCTCAGCCCGAGGCCGCTCTCACACACCGGCGTCGGGGTCAGCTCAGCCCGAGGCCGCTCTCACACACCGGCGTCGGGGTCAGCTCAGCCCGAGGCCGCTCTCACACACCGGCGTCGGGGTCAGCTCAGCCCGAGGCCGCTCTCACACACCGGCGTCGGGGTCAGTTCAGCCCGAGGCCGCTCTCACACACCGGCGTCGGGGTCAGTTCAGCCCGAGGCCGCTCTCACACACCGGCGTCGGGGTCAGTTCAGCCCGAGGCCGCTCTCACACACCGGCGTCGGGGTCAGTTCAGCCCGAGGCCGCTCTCACACACCGGCGTCGGGGTCAGTTCAGCCCGAGGCCGCTCTCACACATGCAGCAGAGAGGCGGAAGCCCCGAACTGACCCCCAACGCGGCGGCCTAAAAGATGCCATACTGTCAAGCCCCAGGCGACACTTCTCTGGACGCACACGTTACGGTAACACGGACGCAGTGGGGGCGGTACTCACCGGCACGTGTAACTAAGATTCCTGCGAATGCTCCTTTTAAAGAAGCTCTTGCATCCCTCGCAGGTGAAGACGCCATAATGCTTGCCGCTGGACTTGTCGCCGCACACCACACAGTCCACCTGGATCCCGGGCCGCTCCTCGTCCCCCTGCTCAGGGTCACTCATCCCTCCGGGCGGGGACGCCTCGTCCTCCTCCGAGTTCCTGGGGTATCCTTTCCCCATCCCATTAGTGTCCCCATTGGGATCTCCCCAGCCGCCGGACACCATGGCCATAACCGCGCCAGAGACAACGCCAGCCACACCGAGTCCAGAAGGTGGCCGAAGGGTCTAAGCGGCTCGGAGCATCATGTGTGGAAACCGTCAGCAAGGAGGAGAGCAGCGCCGGCGGCCGGGGGGAGTAGTGCCGGCGGTCAGCCTGGAGGTGGCAGCACTGCCCCTCTGCTCTGCCCGGGCTGGAGGAACAGGACAGACCGGTTGAGGGGGCGCTAACAGCCGGAGTGGCCGGCGGAGGTCTGCAGCTGACAGCCGGCTGTGCAGAAGTTTGCCCGCGGCCGTCAGCCCGTTGCACGGAAGGTCCTGAGTGCGCGGAGGGGGGGGCGCGGTGTAGCCCGGATGTGCCGGACCGTGCGGCGGACTACAAGGCGCGTGTGTGCCGGACCGCCGTGCTGCAGACGGGCATGTAGGAGAGGGTGGAGGGACCGGGAGTGCGGGAGGCCCCCTGCGGGGTGCAGTTACCCGGCGAAGCCCCTCTCTGAACGCCCCATGCCCAGTGCCCGGTCCGGAGTGCGGCCGACGGGAGCGTGGAGGGCGGAGAGCGGCCGTCCCTCCTACCATGTGACAGCCGGGGCGGGGCTAGAGGAGGCGGGGCTGAGCGGCGGAGGAGGAGCTGCTGTGCGCGGGTCACCTCCCGCCGGCTGCTGCTGAGAGGCAAACTGTGGCGCTATCGAGATCTGAGCGCAGAAACCAGTGCAGACATGGCGTCAGGCAGTCGGGCAGCAGAACTGGGGGACCCCGCAGCAGGCTTACGGCTACCTGCTCGGGGCTCGTTCACACCTGCGGCTCAGTAGACGCTGTCCTCTCCGTGGCTTACGGCTGCCTGTTCGGGGCTCGTTCACACCAGCGGCTCAGTAGACGCTGTCCTCTCCGTGGCTTACGGCTGCCTGCTCGGGGCTCGTTCACACCTGCGGCTCAGTAGACGCTCTCCTCTCAGTGGCTTACGGCTACCTGCTCGGGGCTCGTTCACACCAGCGGCTCAATAGACGCTGTCCTCTCCGTGGCTTACGGCTGCCTGCTCGGGGCTCGTTCACACCTGCGGCTCAGTAGACGCTGCCCTCTCCGTGGCTTACGGCTGCCTGTTCGGGGCTCGTTCACACCAGCGGCTCAGTAGACGCTCTCCTCTCAGTGGCTTACGGCTGCCTGCTCGGGGCTCGTTCACACCAGCGGCTCAGTAGACGCTCTCCTCTCCGTGGCTTACGGCTGCCTGCTCGGGGCTCGTTCACACCAGCGGCTCAGTAGACGCTCTCCTCTCCGTGGCTTACGGCTGCCTGCTCGGGGCTCGTTCACACCAGCGGCTCAGTAGACGCACTCCTCTCAGTGGCTTACGGCTGCCTGCTCGGGGGTCGTTCACACCAGCGGCTCAGTAGACGCTCTCCTCTCATTGGCTTACGGCTGCGTGCTCGGGGCTCGTTCACACCAGCGGCTCAGTAGACGCGGGCCTCTCAGTGGCTTACGGCTGCCTGATCGGGGCTCGTTCACACCAGCGGCTCAGTAGACGCTGTCTTCTCCGTGGCTTACGGCTGCCTGTTCGGGGCTCGTTCACACCAGCGGCTCAGTAGACGCTGCCCTCTCCGTGGCTTACGGCTACCTGCTCGGGGCTCGTTCACACCAGCGGCTCAGTAGACGCTGTCCTCTCCGTGGCTTACGGCTACCTGCTCGGGGCTCGTTCACACCAGCGGCTCAGTAGACGCTTTCCTCTCAGTGGCTTACGGCTGCCTGCTCGGGGCTCGTTCACACCAGCAGCTCAGTAGACGCTGTCCTCTCCGTGGCTTACGGCTGCCTGCTCGGGGCTCGTTCACACCTGCGGCTCAGTAGACGCTCTCCTCTCCGTGGCTTACGGCTGCCTGCTCAGGGCTCGTTCACACCTGCGGCTCAGTAGACGCTCTCCTCTCCGTGGCTTACGGCTGCCTGCTCGGGGCTCGGTCACACCAGCGGCTCAGTAGACGCTGTCCTCTCCGTGGCTTACGGCTGCCTGCTCGGGGCTCGTTCACACCTGCGGCTCAGTAGACGCTCTCCTCTCCGTGGCTTACGGTTGCCTGCTCGGGGCTCGTTTACACCAGCGGCTCAGTAGACGCTCTCCTCTCCGTGGCTTACGACTGCCTGCTCGGGGCTCGTTCACACCTGCGGCTCAGTAGACGCTCTCCTCTCAGTGGCTTACGGCTGCCTGCACGGGGCTCGTTCACACCAGCGGCTCAGTAGACGCTCTCCTCTCATTGGCTTACGGCTGCGTGCTTGGGGCTCGTTCACACCTGCGGCTCAGTAGACGCTGTCCTCTCCGTGGCTTACGGCTGCCTGTTCGGGGCTCGTTCACACCTGCGGCTCAGTAGATGCTGCCCTCTCCGTGGCTTACGGCTGCCTGCTCGGGGCTCGTTCACACCTGCGGCTAAGTAGACGCTGTCCTCTCCGTGGCTTACGGCTGCCTGCTCGGGGCTCGTTCACACCTGCGGCTCAGTAGACTCTGTCCTCTCCGTGGCTTACGGCTGCCTGCTCGGGGCTCGTTCACACCTGCGGCTCAGTAGACTCTGTCCTCTCCGTGGCTTACGGCTGCCTGTTCGGGGCTCGTTCACACCAGCGGCTCAGTAGATGCTGTCCTCTCCGTGGCTTACGGCTGCCTGCTCGGGGCTCGTTCACACCTGCGGCTCAGTAGACGCGGGCCTCTCCGTGGCTTACGGCTGCCTGCTCGGGGCTCGTTCACACCTGCGGCTCAGTAGATGCTGCCCTCTCCGTGGCTGACGGCTGCCTGCTCGGGGCTCGTTCACACCTGCGGCTCAGTAGACGCTGCCCTCTCCATGGCTTACGGCTGCCTGCTCGGGGCTCGTTCACACCTGCGGCTCAGTAGATGCTGCCCTCTCCGTGGCTGACGGCTGCCTGCTCGGGGCTCGTTCACACCTGCGGCTCAGTAGACGCTGCCCTCTCCATGGCTTACGGCTGCCTGCTCGGGGCTCGTTCACACCAGCGGCTCAGTAGATGCTGCCCTCTCCGTGGCTTACGGCTGCCTGCTCGGGGCTCGTTCACACCTGCGGCTCAGTAGATGCTGCCCTCTCCGTGGCTTACGGCTGCCTGCTCGGGGCTCGTTCACACCTGCGGCTCAGTAGAGGCTGCCCTCTCCGTGGCTTACGGTTGCTTGCTCGGAGCTCGTTCACACCAGCGGCTCAGTAGACGCTCTCCTCTCCGTGGCTTACGGCTGCCTGCTCGGGGCTCGTTCACACCTGCGGCTCAGTAGACGCTGCCCTCTCTGTGGTTCCCATGTTGTATTATAATGCCGGATTGTGAAAACGTAAACGGGTGCGCAACTTAACAGCCGTCCGCCGAGAACACGCATATATACATACATACATACACACACACACGCACATCTATATATATATAAAATTGAATGTATGTGTATGTCTGCGTGTCTGTTTGTCCTTTATGCATTACTACACCATTCATCCAATTGCCATGAAACTTTGGGAAGTTGTTGAGTACACTCCTGGGAAGATTACTGGCATAGTACAACTATCCTACGATAAATGGCGCGTGCGCGAGCATCGCCGACAGTTATACCCCCCCCCCCCCACGTAGATCAATCGATTTCCATCATTGCCACCAATTCTCTTACTTCCCGGTGTCATAGAAACGGGAAATTTGGCACGAGCATTGATTATGTCATAAATAGGAAAAGTTAATGGGTCCCAACTCGATTATTTAATTCTAAGCGCAAAAGAATTAGCGTCCAAATTTTACATACGGAATCTACTTCTCTCCTTTCCTGATGTCTATATATATATATATATATATATATATATATAATGACTGTCTGTCCTTTATGCATTACTACTAGGGATGAGCGAACGTGTCCGTTACGGACACATCCGCACCCGGACACCGGCTTTGCCGAACACTGCAGTGTTCGCGCGTAAGTGTCCGGGTGCCGCCGGGGGGCGGGGAGATGCGCGGCGGCGCGGGCGGCAGTAGCGGGGAACAGGGGGGAGCCCTCTCTCTCTCCCTCTCCCCCCCACTCCCCGCCGCACCCCCCCCCCCCGCGCTGCCACGGCGGCCCCCGAACTTTTTCGCCCGAACACTGAAGTGTTCGCAAAGTTCGGTGTTCGGGCGAAAAAGGGGCGGAGCCGAACGTGTTCGCTCATCTCTAATTACTACACCATTCATCCAATCGCCATTAAACTTTGGGAAGTTGTTGAGTACACTCCTGGGAAGATTACTGGCATAGTACATCTATCCTGCAAGCATCGTCGACAGTTATGCCCCCCAGACAAAGATCGTTTGATTTCCATCTCAAGCACGAAAGCAAAAGGCATTATGATCAACGGGATGAGTGTTCAACTACAAAATGATGCATCCCCGAACTGTGATTGGTGATTGGTTGCTACTTATTATACCACTGAGGTTACATGAAAGCTGTGCTGTGATTGTTTGTTATATATTATACTGCTAAGGTAACATGAAAGCTGCGCTGTGATTGGTTGTTATATATTATACTGCTGAGGTTACATGAAAGCTGTGCTGTTATTGGTTGTTATATATTATACTGAGGTAACATGAAAGCTGTGCTGTGATTGGTTGTTATATATTATACTGAGGTAACATGAAAGCTGCGCTGTGATTGGTTGTTATATATTACACTGAGGTAACATGAAAGCTGCTCTGTGATTGGTTGTTATATATTATACTGAGGTAACATGAAAGCTGCGCTGTGATTGGTTGTTATATATTACACTGAGGTAACATGAAAGCTGCGCTGTGATTGATTGGTTGTTATATATTATACTGAGGTAACATGAAAGCTGTGCTGTGATTGGTTGTTATATATTATACTGAGGTAACATGAAAGCTGCGCTGTGATTGGTTGTTATATATTACACTGAGGTAACATGAAAGCTGCGCTGTGATTGATTGGTTGTTATATATTATACTGAGGTAACATGAAAGCTGTGATTGGTTGTTATATATTATACTGAGGTAACATGAAACCTGCGCTGTGATTGGTTGTTATATATTATACTGAGGTAACATGAAAGCTGCGATGTGATTGGTTGTTATATATTATACTGCTGAGATAACATGAAAGCTGCGCTGTGATTGGTTGTTATATATTATACTGAGGTAACATGAAAGCTGTGCTGTGATTGGTTGCTATATATTATACTGCTGAGGTAACATGAAAGCTGCGCTGTGATTGGTTGTTATATATTATACTGAGGTAACATGAAAGCTGTGCTGTGATTGGTTGTTATATATTGTACTGAGGTAACATGAAAGCTGTGCTGTGATTGGTTGTTATATATTATACTGAGGTAACATGAAAGCTGCGCTGTGATTGGTTGTTATATATTATACCGCTGAGGTAACATGAAAGCTGCGCTGTGATTGGTTGCTATCTAGATATATAAAAACAAATGTAAGTATATCTGTCTTTGCAGCAACGCGTGAGGGTTAAGCTAGTACACACACACACACACACACCGCATATATATATACACACAGCAGATATATATTATACATACATACATACATACACAGCGCATATATATATATATATATATATATATATATATATATATACATACACAGCGCATATATATATATATATATATATATATATATATATATATATATACACACACATTAGAAATGAGCGAACGTACTCGGATAAGCACTACTCGTCCGAGTAATGTGCTTTATCCGAGTACCTCTCTGCTCGTCCTGAAAGATTCGGGACGCGCTGCGGAGCGGGGAGCTGCAGCGGAGAGCGTGGAGGAACGGAGGGGAGATCTCTCTCTCCTTCTCTGCCGCCCGCTCTGCCCCGCTCCCCGCTGCGACTCACCTGTCAGCAGCGGAGCGCCCCGAATCTTTCAAGACGAGTACAGCGGTACTCGGATAAAGCACATTACTCGGACGAGTAGTGCTTATCCGAGTACGTTCGCTCATCTCTAATATACATACATACATACACACACACACACAATGTGTGTGTGTATGTGTATATATATATATATATATATATATATATATATATATATATATTCACTACCGTTCAAAAGTTTGGGGTCACATTGAAATGTCCTTATTTTTGAAGGAAAAGCACTGTACTTTTCAATGAAGATAACTTTAAACTAGTCCTAACTTTAAACAAATGCACTCTATACATTGCTAATGTGGTAAATGACTATTCTAGCTGCAAATGTCTGGTTTTTTGTGCAAAATCTACAAAGGTGAATAGAGGCCCATTTCCAGCAACTATCACTCCAGTGTTCTAATGGTACAATGTGTTTGCTCATTGGCTCAGAAGGCTAATTGATGATTAGAAAACCCTTGTGCAATCATGTTCACACATCTGAAAACAGTCTAGCTCGTTACAGAATCTACAAAACTGACCTTCCTGTGAGCAGATTGAGTTTCTGGAGCATCACATTTGTGGGGTCAATTAAACGCTCAAAATGGCCAGAAAAAGAGAACTTTCATCTGAAACTTGACAGTCTATTCTTGTTCTTAGAAATGAAGGCTATTCCATGCGAGAAATTGCTAAGAAATTGAAGATTTCCTACAACGGTGTGTACTACTCCCTTCAGAGGACAGCACAAACAGGCTCTAACCAGAGTAGAAAAAGAAGTGGGAGGCCGCGTTGCACAACTAAGCAAGAAGATAAGCACATTAGAGTCTCTAGTTTGAGAAACAGACGCCTCACAAGTACCCAACTGGCATCTTCATTAAATAGTACCCGCAAAACACCAGTGTCAACATCTACAGTGAAGAGGCGGCTGCGGGATTTTGGGCTTCAGGGCAGAGTGGCAAAGAAAAAGCCATATCTGAGACTGGCCAATAAAAGAAAAAGATTAAGATGGGCAAAAGAACACAGACATTGGACAGAGGAAGACTGGAAAAAAGTGTTGTGGACGGATGAATCCAAGTTTGAGGTGTTTGGATCACAAAGAAGAACGTTTGTGAGACGCAGAACAAATGAAAAGATGCTGGAAGAATGCCTGACGCCATCTGTTAAGCATGGTGGAGGTAATGTGATGGTCTGGGGTTGCTTTGGTGCTGGTAAGGTGGGAGATTTGTACAGGGTAAAATGGATTCTGAATAAGGAAGGCTATTAGAGATGAGCGAACACCAAAATGTTCGGGTGTTCGTTATTCGGAACGAACTTCCCGCGATGTTCGAGGGTTCGTTTCGAACAACGAACCCCATTGAAGTCAATGGGCGACCAGAGCATTTTTGTATTTCGCCGATGCTCGCTAAGGTTTTCATGTGTGAAAATCTGGGCAATTCAAGAAAGTGATGGGAACGACACAGAAACGGATAGGGCAGGCGAGGGGCTACATGTTGGGCTGCATCTCAAGTTCACAGGTCCCACTATTAAGCCACAATACCGGCAAGAGTGGGCCCCCCCCCCCCCTCCCAACAACTTTTACTTCTGAAAAGCCCTCATTAGCATGGCATACCTTTGCTAAGCACCACACTAGCTACAACAAAGCACAATCACTGCCTGGATGACACTCCGCTGCCACATCTCCTGGGTTACATGCTGACCAACCGCCCCCCCTCCCCCCCACAGCGCACACCAAAGTGTCCCTGCGCATCCTTCAGCTGCCCTCATGCCACGCCACACTCATGTCTATTTAGAAGTGCGTCTGCCATGAGGAGGAACCGCAGGCACACACTGCAGAGGGTTGGCATGGCTAGGCAGCGGCCCTCTTTAAAAGGGGTGGGGCGATAGCCCACAATGCTGTACAGAAGCAATGAGAAATAGAATCCTGTGCCACCGCCATCAGGAGCTGCACACGTGGGCATAGCAATGGGGAACCTATGTGCCACACACTATTCATTCTGTCAAGGTGTCTGCATGCCCCAGTTAGACCGGGCTTTTTAATTCATAGACACAGGCAGGTACAACTCCCTATTGTGAAGTCCCTGTCGACCCACAGCATGGGTGGGTGCCAGGAAGCCACCGGCGGTACATAGAAATATCCCATTGCATTGCCCAACACAGCTGAGGTAGTAATGTCGTGCGTAATACAGGTGGGCTTCGGCCCACACTGCATGCCCCAGTCTGACCGGGGTTCTTTACAAGTGGACACATGTAGGTTACACTCCGTGTGCACCTACAGCATGGGTGGCTCCCTGGAACCCACCGGCGGTACATAAAAATATCCCATTGCATTGCCCAACACAGCTGAGGTAGTAATGTCGTGCGTAATACAGGTGGGCTTCGGCCCACACTGCATGCCCCAGTCAGACTGGGGTTCTTTAGAAGTGTACAGATGTATTAAAAACTCCGTGTGCACCTACAGCATGGGTGGCTCCCTGGAACCCACCGGCGGTACATAAAAATGTCCCATTGCATTGCCCAACACAGCTGAGGTAGTAATGTCGTGCTTAATGCAGGTAGGCTTCGGCCCACACTGCATGCCCCAGTCAGACTGGGGTTCTTTAGAAGTGGACACATGTAGGTTAAACTCCCTGTGGACCCACTGCCTGGGTGGGTGCCAGGAAGCCACCGGCGGTACATAGAAATATCCCATTGCATTGCCCAACACAGCTGAGGTAGTAATGTCGTGCGTAATACAGGTGGGCTTCGGCCCACACTGCATGCCCCAGTCAGACTGGGGTTCTTTTAGAAGTGTACAGATGTATTAAAAACTCCGTGTGCACCTACAGCATGGGTGGCTCCCTGGAACCCACCGGCGGTACATAAAAATATCCCATTGCATTGCCCAACACAGCTGAGGTAACGTCAGCTGTAATGCAGGTGGGCTAAAAATTAATTTGATTACACTGTAGGCGAGGGCCCACAAAAATTGCTGTATCAACAGTACTAATGTACATCCCAAAAATTGGCCATGGCCAGCCAAGAGGGCAGGTGAAACCCATTAATCGCTTTGGTTAATGTGGCTTAAGTGGTAACTAGGCCTGGAGGCAGCCCAGTGTAACGAAAAATTGGTTCAAGTTAAAGTTCCAATGCTTTTAAGCGCATTGAAACATATAAAAATTGTTCTGAAAAATTATTTGAGTGAGCCTTGTGGCCCTAAGAAAAATTGCCCGTTCAGCGTGATTACGTGAGGTTTCAGGAGGAGGAGGAGGAGGAGGAGGAGGAATATTAGACACAGATTGATGAAGCAGAAATGTCCCCGTATTGGATGGTGAGAGAGAACGATGCTTCCATCCGCGGGTGCAGCCTACGTATTGCTTACGTATCGCTGCTGTCCGCTGGTGGAGAACAGAAGTCTGGCGAAATCCAGCCTTTGTTCATCTTGATGAGTGTAAGCCTGTCGGCACTGTCGGTTGACAAGCGGCTACGCTTATCTGTGATGATTCCCCCAGCCGCACTAAACACCCTCTCCGACAACACGCTAGCCGCAGGACAAGCAAGCACCTCCAGGGCATACAGCGCTAGTTCAGGCCACGTGTCCAGCTTCGACACCCAGTAGTTGTAGGGGGCAGAGGCGTCACCAAGGATGGTCGTGCGATCCGCTACGTACTCCCTCACCATCCTTTTACAGTGCTCCCGCCGACTCAGCCGTGACTGGGGAGCGGTGACACAGTCTTGGTGGGGAGCCATAAAGCTGGCCAGGCCCTTAAAGACTGTTGCACTGCCTGGGATGTACATGCTGCTCGATCTACGCACATCCCCTGCTACCTTGCCCTCGGTACTGCGCCTTCTGCCACTAGCGCTGTCGACTGGGAATTTTACCATCAGCTTGTCCGCAAGGGTCCTGTGGTATAGCAACACTCTCGAACCCCTTTCCTCTTCGGGAATCAGAGTGGGCAGGTTATCCTTATACCGTGGATCGAGCAGTGTGTACACCCAGTAATCCGTCGTGGCCAGAATGCGTGCAATGCGAGGGTCACGAGAAAGGCATCCTAACATGAAGTCAGCCATGTGTGCCAGGGTACCTGTACGCAACACATGGCTGTCTTCACTAGGAAGATCACTTTCAGGATCCTCCTCCTCCTCCTCCTCCTCAGGCCATACACGCTGAAAGGATGACAGGCAATCAGCCGGTGTACCGTCAGCAGCGGGCCAAGCTGTCTCTTCCCCCTCCTCCTCATCCTCCTCATGCTCCTCCTCCTCCTCCTGTACGCGCTGAGAAATAGACAGGAGGGTGCCCTGACTATCCAGCGGCATACTGTCTTCCCCCGCCCCCGTTTCCGAGCGCAAAGCAGCTGCCTTTATGGTTTGCAGGGAATTTCTCAAGATGCATAGCAGAGGAATGGTGACGCTAATGATTGTAGCATCGCCGCTCACCACCTGGGTAGACTCCTCAAAATTACCAAGGACATGGCAGATGTCTGCCAACCAGGCCCACTCTTCTGAAAGGAATTGAGGAGGCTGACTCCCACTGCGCCGCCCATGTTGGAGTTGGTATTCGACTATAGCTCTACGTTGTTCATAGAGCCTGGCCAACATGTGGAGCGTAGAGTTCCACCGTGTGGGCACGTTGCACAGCAGTCGGTGCACTGGCAGCTTAAAGTGATGTTGCAGGGTGCGCAGGGTGGCAGCGTCCGTGTGGGACTTGCGAAAATGTGCGCAGAGCCGGCGCGCCTTTACGAGCAGGTCTGACAAGCGTGGGTAGCTTTTCAGAAAGCGCTGAACCACCAAATTAAAGACGTGGGCCAGGCATGGCACGTGCGTGAGGCTGCCGAGCTGCAGAGCCGCCACCAGGTTACGGCCGTTGTCACACACGACCATGCCCGGTTGGAGGCTCAGCGGCGCAAGCCAGCGGTCGGTCTGCTGTGTCAGACCCTGCAGCAGTTCGTGGGCCGTGTGCCTCTTATCGCCTAAGCTGAGTAGTTTCAGCACGGCCTGCTGACGCTTGCCCACCGCTGTGCTGCCACACCGCGCGACACCGACTGCTGGCGACATGCTGCTGCTAACACATCTTGATTGCGAGACAGAGGAGGAGGAGGAGGAGGAGGAGGAGGAGGGTGCTTTAGTGGAGGAAGCATACACCTCCGCAGATACCACCACCGAGCTGGGGCCCCCAATTCTGGGGGTGGGTAGGACATGAGCGGTCCCAGGCTCTGACTCTGTCCCAGCCTCCACTAAATTCACCCAATGTGCCGTCAGGGAGATGTAGTGGCCCTGCCCGCCTGTGCTTGTCCACGTGTCTGTAGTTAAGTGGACCGTGGCAGTAACCGCGTTGGTGAGGGCGCGTACAATGTTGCGGGAGACGTGGTCGTGCAGGGCTGGGACGGCACATCGGGAAAAGTAGTGGCGACTGGGAACTGAGTAGCGCGGGGCCGCCGCCTCCATGATACTTTTGAAGGACTCCGTTTCCACAACCCTATACGGCAGCATCTCAAGGCTGATGAATTTTGCTATGCGGACGGTTAACGTTTGAGCGTGCGGGTGCGTGGCGGCATACTTGCGCTTGCGCTCCAACAGTTGCGCAAGCGACGGCTGGACGGTGCGCTGAACTACACTGCTGGATGGGGCCGAGGACAGCGGAGGTGAGGGTGTGGGTGCAGGCCAGGAGACGGTAGTGCCTGTGTCCTGAGAGGGGGGTTGCATCTCAGTGGCAGGTTGGGGCACAGGGGGAGAGGCAGGGGTGCAAACCGGAGGCGCTGAACGGCCGTCGTCCCACCTTGCGGGGTGCTTGGCCATCATATGTCTGCGCATGGTGGTGGTGGTGAGGCTGTTGGTGTTGGCTCCCCGGCTGAGCTTTGCGCGACAAAGGTTGCACACCACTGTTCGTCGGTCGTCAGGCGTCTCTGTGAAAAACTGCCAGACCTTAGAGCACCTCGGCCTCTGCAGGGTGGCATGGCGCGAGGGGGCGCTTTGGGAAACACTTGGTGGATTATTCGGTCTGGCCCTGCCTCTACCCCTGGCCACCGCACTGCCTCTTGCAACCTGCCCTGCTGATGCCCTTGACTCCCCCTCTGAAGACCTGTCCTCCTGAGTAAGCGTTGCACACCAGGTGGGGTCAGTCACCTCATCGTCCTGCTGCTCTTCCTCCGAATCCTCTGTGCGCTGCTCCCTCGGACTTACTGCCCTTACTACTACCTCACTGCAAGACAACTGTGTCTGATCGTCATCGTCCTCCTCACCCACAGAAAGTTGTTGAGACAGTTGGCGGAAGTCCCCAGCCTCTTCCCCCGGACCCCGGGAACTTTCGAATGGTTGGGCATCAGTGACGATAAACTCCTCTGGTGGGAGAGGAACCGCTGCTGCCCAATCTAAGCAGGGGCCCGAGAACAGTTCCTGGGAGTGTTCCCGCTCCTGAGCAGGTGTCATTGTAGTGGAGTGAGGAGGCTGGGAGGAAGGAGGAGCAGCAGACAGAGGATTCGGATTTGCAGCAGTGGACGGCGCAGAACTGCGGGTAGACGATAGGTTGCTCGAAGCACTTTCTGCCATCCAGGACAGGACCTGCTCACACTGCTCATTTTCTAATAACCGTCTCCCGCGTGGACCCATTAATTGGGCGATGAATGTGGGGACACCAGAAACGTGCCTCTCTCCTAATCGCGCAGCAGTCGGCTGCGACACACCTGGATCAGGAGCTCGGCCTGTGCCCACACCCTGACTTGGCCCTCCGCGTCCTCGGCCGCGTCCACGTCCTCTAGGCCTACCCCTACCCCTCAGCATGCTGTATTACCAGTGATTTGATTTCACAGGCAGCTAATAAATTGGCGCAAGACTGCAGGCCAAATATAATTTTTTCCCTTTTTTGAAAACGAAAGGCCCCACTGCCTCTAGTGAATGTATAATCTAAGTTTAATAACTGTGCTGTTTTCCTGCTAATGTGTCACAGAACGTGAGGGTAGCAGAGTTATTAACTGTGGCAGAGCAGGTATTTTTTTTCCCAATTAAGGAAAGCAAATGGCGAAGCCAGGAGTAAAACGTAGCTGGGTGCGTCTGATTTTTACAGGTTGCACACGCAGCCGACACGTGTCCACCGCCCTTAGGACGGACAGAGGCAGGACAAATAGAATTATTTTCACTTGTTTTACAAGCAAAAGGCAGCACTGCGTATATTCTATGAACATGAGAAGTTTAATAACTGTGCTGTTTTCCTGCTAATGTGTCACAGAACGTGAGGGTAGCAGAGTTATTAACTGTGGCAGAGCAGGTATTTTTTTTCCCAATTAAGGAAAGCAAATGGCGAAGCCAGGAGTAAAACGTAGCTGGGTGCGTATGATTTTTACAGGTTGCACACGCAGCCGACACGTGTCCACCGGCGTTAGGACGGACAGAGGCAGGACAAATAGAATTATTTTCACTTGTTTTACAAGCAAAAGGCAGCACTGTGTATATTCTATGAATAATAACTGTGTTGTGGCCCTGCCTACACAATTCTTTCCCTGTAGTATCAATGGAGGGTGCAATGCTCTGCAGAGGCGATTTTGAGAAGCAAAAAAAAATGCAGCACAGCTAACAGCAGCCTGGACAGTACTGCACACGGATAAATATGGCCCTAGAAAGGACCGTTGAGGTTCTTGAAGGCTACACTCACTCCTAACACTCTCCCTGCCTATGCAGCACTTCTGTCCCTAATGCCGGGTGCAACGCTCTGCAGAGCCGATTTTGAGAAAAAAAAAAATGGCACTGCTAACAGCAGCCAACACACAGCTATCAGTGGCCCTAATAAGGACCTTTGGGGGGTCTTGAAGCCTACACTAACTACCAATTCTTTCCCTACAGCAGCTCCGGTACAAACAGCACTGTCCCTCATCTAACTCACCAGGCATCTGAGCCGAACCGCG